>NW_026645510.1:1400000-1750000 GCF_949987535.1 Balaenoptera acutorostrata | reverse complement strand
CTGGAACCTTGTGATGACACGGTTCATGGAGCATTGTGATGACAAGGACCATGGCGAATTGTGATGACATCTGTCATGGGGCATTGTGATGACAGTGGTCATCTAGATTTGCGATGAAAGGTATCATGGAGCACTGTGATAACAGGGGCCATGGAACATTGTGATGACAAAGGCCATGGAGCATTGTGATGACAAGTGTCATGGGGCATTTTGATGACATTGGCATGGAGCATTATGATGACAAGTGTTCTGGAGCATTTTGATGACAAGGGCATGGAGCATTGTGATGACAGAGCCCACGGAGCTTTGTGATGAAAAGGGCAGGGTACATTGTGATGACACGGTCATGGAACATTGTGATGACAAGAATTCTGGAGCATTGTGATGACAAGGGCCATGGAGCATTGTGATGACACGGTCATGGAACATTGTGATGACAAGAATTCTGGAGCATTGTGATGAGAAGGTCCATGGAGCATTGTGATGACACAGTCATGGAATATTGTGATGAAAAGAATTCTGGAGCATTGTGATGACAAGGGCCATGGAGCACTCTGATGAAACGGACATGGAACATTGTGATGACAAGAATTCTGGAGCATTGTGATGACAAGGGCCATGGAGCTTTGTGATGACACGGTCATGGAACATTGTGATGACAAGAATTCTGGAGCATTGTGATGACAAGGGCCATGGTGCATTGTGATGACACGGTCATGGAACTTTGTGATGACAAGCAATCTGGAGCATTGTGATGACCAGGGCCATGGAGCATTGTGATGACTCGGTCATGGAACATTGTGATGACAAGAATTCTGGAGCATTGTGATGACACGGTCATGGAACATATTGATGACAAGAATTATGGAGCATTGTGATGACACGGTCATGGAACATTGTGATGACAAGAATTCTGGAGCATTGTGATGACACGGTCATGGAACATTGTGATGATAAGAATTATGGAGCATTGTGATGACACGTTCATGGAATATTGTGATGACAAGAATTCTGGAGCATTATGATGACAAGGGCCATGGAGCATTTTGATGACACGGTCCTGGAACATTGTGATGAAAAGAATTCTGGAGCATTGTGATGACAAGGGCCATGGAGCATTGTGATGACACGGTCATGGAACATTGTGATGACAAGAATTCTGGAGCATTGTGATGACAAGTGCCATGGAGCATTGTGATGACACGGTCATGGAACATTGTGATGACAAGAATTCTGGAGCATTGTGATGACAAGTGCCATGGTGCATTGTGATGACACGGTCATGGAACTTTGTGATGACAAGCAATCTAGAGCATTGTGATGACAAGGGCCATGGAGCATTGTGATGACACGGTCATGGAACATTGTGATGACAAGTATTCTGGAGCATTGTGATGACAAGGGCCATGGAGCATTGTGATGACACGGTCATGGAACATTTTGATGACAAGAATTCTGGAGCATTGTGAAGACAAGGGCCATGGAGCATTGTGATGACAAGTGTCATGGAGCATTGTAATGAGAGGTTTCATTGTGCACCGTGATGACAAGGGGGATGGAGTATTGTGATGAAACTGGTCCTGGAGCATTGTGATAACAAAAGCCATTGAGCATTGTGATGACAGGCATCAGGAAGCATTGTGAAGAAAGGGGTCATGGGGAATTGTAATGACAATAGAGAAATGTGATGAAAATGGTCAGCAAGCAAAGTGATTAAAGTGGTCATTTAGAATTGTCATGAAAAACTATATAGAGCATTGTGATGGCAAAGGTCATGGAGAACTGTGATGACCAGGGTCATGTAGCATTGTGATGACACGGTCATGGAACATTGTGATGACAAGAATTCTGGAGCATTGTGATGACAAGGGCCATGGAGCATTGTGATGACACGGTCATGGAACATTGTGATGACAAGAATTCTGGAGCATTGTGATGACAAGGGCCATGGAGCATTGTGATGACACGGTCATGGAACATTGTGATGACAAGAATTATGGAGCATTGTGATGACACGGTCATGGAACATTGTGATGACAAGAATTTTGGAGCATTGTGATGACAAGGGCCATGGTGCATTGTGATGACAAGTGTCATGGAGCATTGTAATGAGAGGTTTCATTGTGCACCGTGATGACAAGGGGGATGGAGTATTGTGATGAAACTGGTCCTGGAGCATTGTGATAACAAAAGCCATTGAGCATTGTGATGACAGGCATCATGGAGCATTGTGAAGAAAGGGGTCATGGGAAATTGTAATGACAATAGAGAAATGTGATGAAAATGGTCAGCAAGCAAAGTGATTAAAGTGGTCATTTAGAATTGTCATGAAAAACTATATAGAGCATTGTGATGGCAAAGGTCATGGAGAACTGTGATGACCAGGGTCATGTAGCATTGTGATGACACGGTCATGGAACATTGTGATGACAAGAATTATGGAGCATTGTGATGAAAAGGGCCATGGAGCATTGTGATGACTCGGTCATGGAACATTGTGATGACAAGAATTCTGGAGCATTGTGATGACACGGTCATGGAACATATTGATGACAAGAATTATGGAGCATTGTGATGACACGGTCATGGAACATTGTGATGACAAGAATTCTGGAGCATTGTGATGACACGGTCATGGAACATTGTGATGATAAGAATTATGGAGCATTGTGATGACACGTTCATGGAACATTGTGATGACAAGAATTCTGGAGCATTATGATGACAAGGGCCATGGAGCATTGTGATGACACGGTCCTGGAACATTGTGATGAAAAGAATTCTGGAGCATTGTGATGACAAGGGCCATGGAGCATTGTGATGACACGGTCATGGAACATTGTGATGACAAGAATTCTGGAGCATTGTGATGACAAGGGCCATGGAGCATTGTGATGACACGGTTATGGAACATTGTGATGACAAGAATTCTGGAGCATTGTGATGACAAGTGCCATGGTGCATTGTGATGACACGGTCATGGAACTTTGTGATGACAAGCAATCTAGAGCATTGTGATGACAAGGGCCATGGAGCATTGTGATGACACGGTCATGGAACATTGTGATGACAAGTATTCTGGAGCATTGTGATGATAAGGGCCATGGAGCATTGTGATGACACGGTCATGGAACATTTTGATGACAAGAATTCTGGAGCATTGTGAAGACAAGGGCCATGGAGCATTGTGATGACAAGTGTCATGGAGCATTGTAATGAGAGGTTTCATTGTGCACCGTGATGACAAGGGGGATGGAGTATTGTGATGAAACTGGTCCTGGAGCATTGTGATAACAAAAGCCATTGAGCATTGTGATGACAGGCATCAGGAAGCATTGTGAAGAAAGGGGTCATGGGGAATTGTAATGACAATAGAGAAAGGTGATGAAAATGGTCAGCAAGCAAAGTGATTAAAGTGGTCATTTAGAATTGTCATGAAAAATTATATAGAGCATTGTGATGGCAAAGGTCATGGAGAACTGTGATGACCAGGGTCATGTAGCATTGTGATGACACGGTCATGGAACATTGTGATGACAAGAATTCTGGAGCATTGTGATGACAAGGGCCATGGAGCATTGTGATGACACGGTCATGGAACATTGTGATGACAAGAATTCTGGAGCATTGTGATGACAAGGGCCATGGAGCATTGTGATGACACGGTCATGGAACATTGTGATGACAAGAATTATGGAGCATTGTGATGACACGGTCATGGAACATTGTGATGACAAGAATTCTGGAGCATTTTGATGACAAGGGCCATGGAGCATTGTGATGACACGGTCATGGAACATTGTGATGACAAGAATTTTGGAGCATTGTGATGACAAGGGCCATGGTGCATTGTGATGACACGGTCATGGAACATTGTGATAACAAGAATTCTGGAGCATTGTGAAGACAAGGGCCATGGAGCATTGTGATGACAAGTGTCATGGAGCATTGTAATGAGAGGTTTCATTGTGCACCGTGATGACAAGGGGGATGGAATATTGTGATGAAACTGGTCCTGGAGCATTGTGATAACAAAAGCCATTGAGCATTGTGATGACAGGCATCATGGAGCATTGTGAAGAAAGGGGTCATGGGAAATTGTAATGACAATAGAGAAATGTGATGAAAATGGTCAGCAAGCAAAGTGATTAAAGTGGTCATTTAGAATTGTCATGAAAAACTATATAGAGCATTGTGATGGCAAAGGTCATGGAGAACTGTGATGACCAGGGTCATGTAGCATTGTGATGACACGGTCATGGAACATTGTGATGACAAGAATTATGGAGCATTGTGATGACAAGGGCCATGGAACATTGTGATGACTATGTCATGGAACAATGTGATGACAAGAATTCTGGCGCATTGTGATGACAAGGGCCATGTTGCATTGTGATGACACGGTCATGGAACATTGTGATGACAAGAATTCTGGAGCATTGTGATGACATGGTCATGGAACATTGTGATGAGAAGAATTATGGAGCATAGTGAAGACACGGTCATGGAACATTGTAATGACAAGAATTCTGGAGCATTGTGATGACAAGGGCCATGGTGCATTGTGATGACACGGTCATGGAACTTTGTGATGACAAGCAATCTGGAGCATTGTGATGACCAGGGCCATGGAGCATTGTGATGACACGGTCATGGAACATTGTGATGACAAGAATTCTGGAGCATTGTGATGACAAGAATTCTGGAGCATTGTGATGACACGGTCATGGAACATTGTGATGAGAAGAATTCTGGAGCATTGAGATGACACGGTCATGGAACATTTTGATGACAAGAATTATGGAGCATTGTGATGACACGGTCATGGAGCATTGTAATGAGAGGTTTCATTGTGCACCGTGATGACAAGGGGGATGGAGTATTGTGATGAAACTGGTCCTGGAGCATTGTGATAACAAAAGCCATTGAGCATTGTGATGACAGGCCTCATGGAGCATTGTGAAGAAAGGGGTCATGGGGAATTGTAATGACAATAGAGAAATGTGATGAAAATGGTCAGAAAGCAAAGTGATTAAAGTGGTCATTTAGAATTGTCATGAAAAACTATATAGAGCATTGTGATGACAAAGGTCATGGAGAACTGTGATGACCAGGGTCATGTTGCATTGTGATGAGACAGTCATGGAACATTGTGATGACAAGGGCCATGGAGCATTGTGATGACACGGTCAAGGAACATTGTGATGACAAGAATTCTGGAGCATTGTGATGACAAGGGCCATGGCGCATTGTGATGACACGGTCAGGGAACTTTGTGAAGACAAGCAATCTGGAACATTGTGATGACCAGGGCCATGGAGCATTGTGATGACACGGTCATGGAACATTGTGATGAGAAGAATTCTGGAGCATTGTGATGACAAGTGCCATGGTGCATTGTGATGACACGGTCACGGAACTTTGTGATGACAAGCAATCTGGAGCATTGTGATGACAAGGGCCATGGAGCATTGTGATGACAAGTGTCATGGAGCATTGTAATGAGAGGTTTCATTGTGCACCGTGATGACAAGGGGGATGGAGTATTGTGATGAAACTGGTCCTGGAGCATTGTGATAACAAAAGCCATTGAGCATTGTGATGACAGGCATCATGGAGCATTGTGAAGAAAGGGGTCATGGGAAATTGTAATGACAATAGAGAAATGTGATGAAAATGGTCAGCAAGCAAAGTGATTAAAGTGGTCATTTAGAATTGTCATAAAACACTACATAGAGCATTGTTATGACAAAGGTCATGGAGAACTGTGATGGCCAGGGTCATGTAGCATTGTGATGACACGGTCATGGAACATTGTGATGACAAGAATTATGGAGCATTGTGATGACACGGTCATGGAACATTGTGATGACAAGAATTCTGGAGCATTGTGATGACAAGGGCCATGGAGCATTGTGATGACACGGTCATGGAACATTGTGATGACAAGAATTCTGGAGCATTGTGATGACAAGGGCCATGGAGCATTGTGATGACACGGTCATGGAACATTGTGATGACAAGAATTCTGGAGCATTGTGATGACAAGTGCCATGGTGCATTGTGATGACACAGTCATGGAACTTTGTGATGACAAGCAATCTAGAGCATTGTGATGACAAGGGCCATGGAGCATTGTGATGACACGGTCATGGAACATTGTGATGACAAGTATTCTGGAGCATTGTGATGACAAGGGCCATGGAGCATTGTGATGACACGGTCATGGAACATTTTGATGACAAGAATTCTGGAGCATTGTGAAGACAAGGGCCATGGAGCATTGTGATGACAAGTGTCATGGAGCATTGTAATGAGAGGTTTCATTGTGCACCGTGATGACAAGGGGGATGGAGTATTGTGATGAAACTGGTCCTGGAGCATTGTGATAACAAAAGCCATTGAGCATTGTGATGACAGGCATCAGGAAGCATTGTGAAGAAAGGGGTCATGGGGAATTGTAATGACAATAGAGAAATGTGATGAAAATGGTCAGCAAGCAAAGTGATTAAAGTGGTCATTTAGAATTGTCATGAAAAACTATATAGAGCATTGTGATGGCAAAGGTCATGGAGAACTGTGATGACCAGGGTCATGTAGCATTGTGATGACACGGTCATGGAACATTGTGATGACAAGAATTCTGGAGCATTGTGATGACAAGGGCCATGGAGCATTGTGATGACACGGTCATGGAACATTGTGATGACAAGAATTCTGGAGCATTGTGATGACAAGGGCCATGGAGCATTGTGATGACACGGTCATGGAACATTGTGATGACAAGAATTATGGAGCATTGTGATGACACGGTCATGGAACATTGTGATGACAAGAATTCTGGAGCATTTTGATGACAAGGGCCATGGAGCATTGTGATGACACGGTCATGGAACATTGTGATGACAAGAATTTTGGAGCATTGTGATGACAAGGGCCATGGTGCATTGTGATGACACGGTCATGGAACATTGTGATAACAAGAATTCTGGAGCATTGTGAAGACAAGGGCCATGGAGCATTGTGATGACAAGTGTCATGGAGCATTGTAATGAGAGGTTTCATTGTGCACCGTGATGACAAGGGGGATGGAGTATTGTGATGAAACTGGTCCTGGAGCATTGTGATAACAAAAGCCATTGAGCATTGTGATGACAGGCATCATGGAGCATTGTGAAGAAAGGGGTCATGGGAAATTGTAATGACAATAGAGAAATGTGATGAAAATGGTCAGCAAGCAAAGTGATTAAAGTGGTCATTTAGAATTGTCATGAAAAACTATATAGAGCATTGTGATGGCAAAGGTCATGGAGAACTGTGATGACAAGGGTCATGTAGCATTGTGATGACACGGTCATGGAACATTGTGATGACAAGAATTATGGAGCATTGTGATGACAAGGGCCATGGAGCATTGTGATGACTATGTCATGGAACAATGTGATGACAAGAATTCTGGCGCATTGTGATGACAAGGGCCATGTTGCATTGTGATGACACGGTCATGGAACATTGTGATGACAAGAATTCTGGAGCATTGTGATGACATGGTCATGGAACATTGTGATGAGAAGAATTATGGAGCATAGTGAAGACACGGTCATGGAACATTGTAATGACAAGAATTCTGGAGCATTGTGATGACAAGGGCCATGGTGCATTGTGATGACACGGTCATGGAACTTTGTGATGACAAGCAATCTGGAGCATTGTGATGACCAGGGCCATGGAGCATTGTGATGACACGGTCATGGAACATTGTGATGACAAGAATTCTGGAGCATTGTGATGACAAGAATTCTGGAGCATTGTGATGACACGGTCATGGAACATTGTGATGAGAAGAATTCTGGAGCATTGAGATGACACGGTCATGGAACATTTTGATGACAAGAATTATGGAGCATTGTGATGACACGGTCATGGAGCATTGTAATGAGAGGTTTCATTGTGCACCGTGATGACAAGGGGGATGGAGTATTGTGATGAAACTGGTCCTGGAGCATTGTGATAACAAAAGCCATTGAGCATTGTGATGACAGGCCTCATGGAGCATTGTGAAGAAAGGGGTCATGGGGAATTGTAATGACAATAGAGAAATGTGATGAAAATGGTCAGAAAGCAAAGTGATTAAAGTGGTCATTTAGAATTGTCATGAAAAACTATATAGAGCATTGTGATGACAAAGGTCATGGAGAACTGTGATGACCAGGGTCATGTTGCATTGTGATGAGACAGTCATGGAACATTGTGATGACAAGGGCCATGGAGCATTGTGATGACACGGTCAAGGAACATTGTGATGACAAGAATTCTGGAGCATTGTGATGACAAGGGCCATGGGGCATTGTGATGACACGGTCATGGAACTTTGTGAAGACAAGCAATCTGGAACATTGTGATGACCAGGGCCATGGAGCATTGTGATGACACGGTCATGGAACATTGTGATGAGAAGAATTCTGGAGCATTGTGATGACAAGTGCCATGGTGCATTGTGATGACACGGTCACGGAACTTTGTGATGACAAGCAATCTGGAGCATTGTGATGACAAGGGCCATGGAGCATTGTGATGACAAGTGTCATGGAGCATTGTAATGAGAGGTTTCATTGTGCACCGTGATGACAAGGGGGATGGAGTATTGTGATGAAACTGGTCCTGGAGCATTGTGATAACAAAAGCCATTGAGCATTGTGATGACAGGCATCATGGAGCATTGTGAAGAAAGGGGTCATGGGAAATTGTAATGACAATAGAGAAATGTGATGAAAATGGTCAGCAAGCAAAGTGATTAAAGTGGTCATTTAGAATTGTCATAAAACACTACATAGAGCATTGTTATGACAAAGGTCATGGAGAACTGTGATGGCCAGGGTCATGTAGCATTGTGATGACACGGTCATGGAACATTGTGATGACAAGAATTATGGAGCATTGTGATGACACGGTCATGGAACATTGTGATGACAAGAATTCTGGAGCATTGTGATGACAAGGGCCATGGAGCATTGTGATGACACGGTCATGGAACATTGTGATGACAAGAATTCTGGAGCATTGTGATGACACGGTCATGGAACATTGTGATGATAAGAATTATGGAGCATTGTGATGACACGTTCATGGAACATTGTGATGACAAGAATTCTGGAGCATTGTGATGACAAGGGCCATGGAGCATTGTGATGACACGGTCATGGAACATTGTGATGACAAGAATTCTGGAGCATTGTGATGACAAGGGCCATGGAGCATTGTGATGACACGGTCATGGAACATTGTGATGACAAGAATTCTGGAGTATTGTGATGACAAGTGCCATGGTGCATTGTGATGACACGGTCATGGAACTTTGTGATGACAAGCAATCTAGAGCATTGTGATGAGAAGGGCCATGGAGCATTGTGATGACACGGTCATGGAACATTGTGATGACAAGTATTCTGGAGCATTGTGATGACAAGGGCCATGGAGCATTGTGATGACACGGTCATGGAACATTGTGATGACAAGAATTCTGGAGCATTGTGAAGACAAGGGCCATGGAGCATTGTGATGACAAGTGTCATGGAGCATTGTAATGCGAGGTTTCATTGTGCACCGTGATGACAAGGGGGATGGAGTATTGTGATGAAACTGGTCCTGGAGCATTGTGATAACAAAAGCCATTGAGCATTGTGATGACAGGCATCATGGAGCATTGTGAAGAAAGGGGTCATGGGGAATTGTAATGACAATAGAGAAATGTGATGAAAATGGTCAGCAAGCAAAGTGATTAAAGTGGTCATTTAGAATTGTCATGAAAAACTATATAGAGCATTGTGATGGCAAAGGTCATGGAGAACTGTGATGACCAGGGTCATGTAGCATTGTGATGACACGGTCATGGAACATTGTGATGACAAGAATTCTGGAGCATTGTGATGACAAGGGCCATGGAGCAATGTGATGACACGGTCATGGAACATTGTGATGACAAGAATTCTGGAGCATTGTGATGACAAGGGCCATGGAGCATTGTGATGACATGGTCATGGAACATTGTGATGACAAGAATTCTGGAGCATTGTGATGACATGTGTCATGAAGAAGTGTAATGAAACTTTTCATTGTGCACCATGATGACAAGGGAGATGGAGTAATGTGATGAAACTGGTCCTGGAGCATTGTAATAACAACAGCCATTGAGCATTGTGATGACAGGCATCATGGAGCATTGTGAAGAAAGGGGTCATGGGGAATTGTAATGACAATAGAGAAATGTGATGAAAATGGTCAGCAAGCAAAGTGATTAAAGGGGTCATTTAGAATTGTCATGAAAAACTATATAGAGCATTGTGATGACAAAGGTCATGGAAAACTGTGATGACCAGGGTCATGTAGCATTGTGATGACACGGTCATGGAACATTGTGATGACAAGAATTCTGGAGCATTGTGATGACAAGTGCCATGGTGCATTGTGATGACACGGTCATGGAACTTTGTGATGACAAGCAATCTAGAGCATTGTGATGACAAGGGCCATGGAGCATTGTGATGACACGGTCATGGAACATTGTGATGACAAGTATTCTGGAGCATTGTGATGACAAGGGCCATGGAGCATTGTGATGACAAGTGTCATGGAGCATTGTAATGAGAGGTTTCATTGTGCACCGTGATGACAAGGGGGATGGAGTATTGTGATGAACCTGGTCCTGGAGCATTGTGATAACAAAAGCCATTGAGCATTGTGATGACAGGCATCAGGAAGCATTGTGAAGAAAGGGGTCATGGGGAATTGTAATGACAATAGAGAAATGTGATGAAAATGGTCAGCAAGCAAAGTGATTAAAGTGGTCATTTAGAATTCTCATGAAAACTATATAGAGCATTGTGATGACAAAGGTCATGGAGAACCGTGATGACCAGGGTCATGTAGCATTGTGATGACACGGTCATGGAACATTGTGATGACAAGAATTCTGGAGCATTGTGATGACAAGGGCCATGGAGCATTGTGATGACACGGTCATGGAACATTGTGATGACAAGAATTCTGGAGCATTGTGATGACAAGGGCCATGGAGCATTGTGATGACACGGTCATGGAACATTGTGATGACAAGAATTATGGAGCATTGTGATGACACGGTCATGGAACATTGTGATGACAAGAATTCTGCAGCATTTTGATGACAAGGGCCATGGAGCCTTGTGATGACACGGTCATGGAACATTGTGATGACAAGAATTTTGGAGCATTGTGATGACAAGGGCCATGTTGCATTGTGATGACACGGTCATGGAACATTGTGATGACAAGAATTCTGGAGCATTGTGAAGACAAGGGCCATGGAGCATTGTGATGACCAGGGCCATGGAGCATTGTGATGACACGGTCACGGAACTTTGTGATGACAAGCAATCTGGAGCATTGTGATGAAAAGTGTCATGGAGCATTGTAATGAGAGGTTTCATTGTGCACCGTGATAACAAGGGGGATGGAGTACTGTGATGAAACTGGTCCTGGAGCATTGTGATAACAAAAGCCATTGAGCATTGTGATGACAGGCATCATGGAGCATTGTGAAGAAAGGGGTCATGGGAAATTGTAATGACAATAGAGAAATGTGATGAAAATTGTCAGCAAGCAAAGTGATTAAAGTGGTCATTTAGAATTGTCATGAAAAACTATATAGAGCATTGTGATGACAAAGGTCATGGAGAACTGTGATGACAAGGGTCATGTAGCATTGTGATGACACGGTCATGGAACATTGTGATGACAAGAATTATGGAGCATTGTGATGACAAGGGCCATGGAGCATTGTGATGACTATGTCATGGAACAATGTGATGACAAGAATTCTGGCGCATTGTGATGACAAGGGCCATGTTGCATTGTGATGACACGGTCATGGAACATTGTGATGACAAGAATTCTGAAGCATTGTGATCACAAGGGCCATGGAGAATTGTGATGACATGGTCATGGATCATTGTGATGACAAGAATTCTGGAGCATTGTGATGACATGTGTCATGAAGAAGTGTAATGAAACTTTTCATTGTGCACCATGATGACAAGGGAGATGGAGTAATGTGATGAAACTGGTCCTGGAGCATTGTAATAACAACAGCCATTGAGCATTGTGATGACAGGCATCATGGAGCATTGTAAAGAAAGGGGTCATGGGGAATTGTAATGACAATAGAGAAATGTGATGAAAATGGTCAGCAAGCAAAGTGATTAAAGGGGTCATTTAGAATTGTCATGAAAAACTATATAGAGCATTGTGATGACAAAGGTCATGGAAAACTGTGATGACCAGGGTCATGTAGCATTGTGATGACACGGTCATGGAACATTGTGATGACAAGAATTCTGGAGCATTGTGATGACAAGTGCCATGGTGCATTGTGATGACACGGTCATGGAACTTTGTGATGACAAGCAATCTAGAGCATTGTGATGACAAGGGCCATGGAGCATTGTGATGACACGGTCATGGAACATTGTGATGACAAGTATTCTGGAGCATTGTGATGACAAGGGCCATGGAGCATTGTGATGACAAGTGTCATGGAGCATTGTAATGAGAGGTTTCATTGTGCACCGTGATGACAAGGGGGATGGAGTATTGTGATGAACCTGGTCCTGGAGCATTGTGATAACAAAAGCCATTGAGCATTGTGATGACAGGCATCAGGAAGCATTGTGAAGAAAGGGGTCATGGGGAATTGTAATGACAATAGAGAAATGTGATGAAAATGGTCAGCAAGCAAAGTGATTAAAGTGGTCATTTAGAATTGTCATGAAAAACTATATAGAGCATTGTGATGGCAAAGGTCATGGAGAACTGTGATGACCAGGGTCATGTGGCATTGTGATGACACGGTCATGGAACATTGTGATGACAAGAATTCTGGAGCATTGTGATGACAAGGGCCATGGAGCATTGTGATGACACGGTCATGGAACATTGTGATGACAAGAATTCTGGAGCATTGTGATGACAAGGGCCATGGAGCATTGTGATGACACGGTCATGGAACATTGTGATGACAAGAATTATGGAGCATTGTGATGACACGGTCATGGAACATTGTGATGACAAGAATTCTGCAGCATTTTGATGACAAGGGCCATGGAGCATTGTGATGACACGGTCATGGAACATTGTGATGACAAGAATTTTGGAGCATTGTGATGACAAGGGCCATGTTGCATTGTGATGACACGGTCATGGAACATTGTGATGACAAGAATTCTGGAGCATTGTGAAGACAAGGGCCATGGAGCATTGTGATGACCAGGGCCATGGAGCATTGTGATGACACGGTCACGGAACTTTGTGATGACAAGCAATCTGGAGCATTGTGATGACAAGTGTCATGGAGCATTGTAATGAGAGGTTTCATTGTGCACCGTGATGACAAGGGGGATGGAGTACTGTGATGAAACTGGTCCTGGAGCATTGTGATAACAAAAGCCATTGAGCATTGTGATGACAGGCATCATGGAGCATTGTGAAGAAAGGGGTCATGGGAAATTGTAATGACAATAGAGAAATGTGATGAAAATGGTCAGCAAGCAAAGTGATTAAAGTGGTCATTTAGAATTGTCATGAAAAACTATATAGAGCATTGTGATGACAAAGGTCCTGGAGAACTGTGATGACAAGGGTCATGTAGCATTGTGATGACACGGTCATGGAACATTGTGATGACAAGAATTCTGGAGCATTGTGATGACATGGTCATGGAACATTGTGATGAGAAGAATTATGGAGCATAGTGAAGACACGGTCATGGAACATTGTAATGACAAGAATTCTGGAGCATTGTGATGACAAGGGCCATGGAGCATTGTGATGACTATGTCATGGAACAATGTGATGACAAGAATTCTGGCGCATTGTGATGACAAGGGCCATGTTGCATTGTGATGACACGGTCATGGAACATTGTGATGACAAGAATTCTGGAGCATTGTGATGACATGGTCATGGAACATTGTGATAAGAAGAATTATGGAGCATAGTGAAGACACGGTCATGGAACATTGTAATGACAAGAATTCTGGAGCATTGTGATGACAAGGGCCATGGTGCATTGTGATGACACGGTCATGGAACTTTGTGATGACAAGCAATCTGGAGCATTGTGATGACCAGGGCCATGGAGCATTGTGATGACACGGTCATGGAACATTGTGATGACAAGAATTCTGGAGCATTGTGATGACAAGAATTCTGGAGCATTGTGATGACACGGTCATGGAACATTGTGATGAGAAGAATTCTGGAGCATTGAGATGACACGGTCATGGAACATTTTGATGACAAGAATTATGGAGCATTGTGATGACACGGTCATGGAGCATTGTAATGAGAGGTTTCATTGTGCACCGTGATGACAAGGGGGATGGAGTATTGTGATGAAACTGGTCCTGGAGCATTGTGATAACAAAAGCCATTGAGCATTGTGATGACAGGCATCATGGAGCATTGTGAAGAAAGGGGTCATGGGGAATTGTAATGACAATAGAGAAATGTGATGAAAATGGTCAGTAAGCAAAGTGATTAAAGTGGTCATTTAGAATTGTCATGAAAAACTATATAGAGCATTGTGATGACAAAGGTCATGGAGAACTGTGATGACCAGGGTCATGTTGCATTGTGATGAGACAGTCATGGAACATTGTGATGACAAGGGCCATGGAGCATTGTGATGACACGGTCAAAGAACATTGTGATGACAAGAATTTTGGAGCATTGTGATGACAAGGGCCATGGGGCATTGTGATGACACGGTCATGGAACTTTGTGAAGACAAGCAATCTGGAACATTGTGATGACCAGGGCCATGGAGCATTGTGATGACACAGTCACGGAACTTTGTGATGACAAGCAATCTGGAGCATTGTGATGACAAGGGCCATGGAGCATTGTGATGACAAGTGTCATGGAGCATTGTGATGACACGGTCATGGAACACTGTGATGACCAGAATTCTGGAGCATTGTGATGACAAGTGCCATGGAGCATTGTGATGACACGGTCATAGAACATTGTGATGACAAGAATTCTGGAGCATTATGATGACAAGGGCCATGGAGCATTGTGATGACACGGTCATGGAACATTGTGATGAAAAGAACTCTGGAACATTGTGATGACAAGGGCCATGGTGCATTGTGATGACACGGTCATGGAACTTTGTGATGACAAGCAATCTGGAGCATTGTGATGACCAGGGCCATGGAGCATTGTGATGACACGGTCATGGAACATTGTGATGAGAAGAATTCTGGAGCATTGTGATGACAAGTGCCATGGTGCATTGTGATGACACGGTCACGGAAATTTGTGATGACAAGCATTCTGGAGCATTGTGATGACAAGGGCCATGGAGCATTGTGATGACAAGTGTCATGGAGCATTGTAATGAGAGGTTTCATTGTGCACCGTGATGACAAGGGGGATGGAGTATTGTGATGAAACTGGTCCTGGAGCATTGTGATAACAAAAGCCATTGAGCATTGTGATGACAGGCATCATGGAGCATTGTGAAGAAAGGGGTCATGGGAAATTGTAATGACAATAGAGAAATGTGATGAAAATGGTCAGCAAGCAAAGTGATTAAAGTGGTCATTTAGAATTGTCATGAAAATCTATATAGAGCATTGTGATGGCAAAGGTCATGGAGAACTGTGATGACCAGGGTCATGTAGCATTGTGATGACACGGTCATGGAACATTGTGATGACAAGAATTATGGAGCATTGTGATGACACGATCATGGAACATTGTGATGACAAGAATTCTGGAGCATTGTGATGACAAGGCCATGGAGCATTGTGATGACACGGTCATGGAACATTGTGATGACAAAAATTCTGGAGAATTGTGATGACAAGGGCCATGGAGCATTGTGATGACACGGTCATGGAACATTGTGATGACAAGAATTCTGGAGCATTGTGATGACAAGGGCCATGGAGAATTGTGATGACATGGTCATGGAAAACTGTGATGAAAAGAATTCTGGAGCATTGTGATGACATGTGTCATGGAGAATTGTAATGAAACTTTTCATTGTGCACCGTGATGATAAGGGAGATGGAGTAATGTGATGAAACTGGTCCTGGAGCATTGTAATAACAAAAGCCATTGAGCATTCTGATGACAGGCATCATGGAGCATTTTGAAGAAAGGGGTCATGGGGAATTGTAATGACAATAGAGAAATGTGATGAAAATGGTCAGCAAGCAAAGTGATTAAAGTGGTCATTTAGAATTCTCATGAAAACTATATAGAGCATTGTGATGACAAAGGTCATGGAGAACCGTGATGACCAGGGTCATGTAGCATTGTGATGACACGGTCATGGAACATTGTGATGACAAGAATTCTGGAGCATTGTGATGACAAGGGCCATGGAGCATTGTGATGACACGGTCCTGGAACATTGTGATGACCAGAATTCTGGAGCATTGTGATGACAAGTGCCATGGAGCATTGTGATGACACGGTCATGGAACATTGTGATGACAAGAATTCTGGAGCATTGTGATGACAAGGGCCATGGAGCATTGTGATGACACGGTCATGGAACATTGTGATGACCAGAATTCTGCAGAATTGCGATGACAAGGGCCATGGAGGATTGTTACGACACGGTCATGGAACAATGTGATGAGAAGAATTCCGGAGCATTGTGATGACAAGGGCCATGGAGCATTGTGATGACATGGTCATGGAACATTGTGATGAAAAGTATTCTGGAGCATTGTGCTGATGACGGCCATGGAGCATTGTGATGACACAGTCAAGGAACATTGCGATGAAAAAGATTTCTGGAGCATTGTGATGAAAGGGCATGGAGCATTGTGATTAAAGGTGACAAGGAACATTGTGATGATATGGGCAGAGAACTCTGTGATGACAGTGGTCATGCAGTATTGTGACGAAAAGTGTCATGGAACATTCTGCTGATAGCGATCATGGAGCTTTTTGGTTAGAGAGGCTATGGAGATTTGTGATGTCAGGTGTCATGGGGCATTGTGTTGAGAGTGGTCTTGGAGCATTGTGATGAAAAGGGACATGGAGAACTGTGATTACAGGGGCCATGGAGCATTGTGAATGCAAAGGCTATGGAGCATTGAGATGACAGGTTTCATGGAGCACTGTGATGAATGTGATCTTGGATCATTGTGCTGACAAGTGTCCTGGAACCTTGTGATGACACGGTTCATGGAGCATTGTGATGACAAGGACCATGGCGAATTGTGATGACATCTGTCATGGGGCATTGTGATGACAGTGGTCATCTAGATTTGCGATGAAAGGTATCATGGAGCACTGTGATAACAGGGGCCATGGAACATTGTGATGACAAAGGCCATGGAGCATTGTGATGACAAGTGTCATGGGGCATTTTGATGACATTGGCATGGAGCATTATGATGACAAGTGTTCTGGAGCATTTTGATGACAAGGGCATGGAGCATTGTGATGACAGAGCCCACGGAGCTTTGTGATGAAAAGGGCAGGATACATTGTGATGACACGGTCATGGAACATTGTGATGACAAGAATTCTGGAGCATTGTGATGACAAGGGCCATGGAGCATTGTGATGACACGGTCATGGAACATTGTGATGACAAGAATTCTGGAGCATTGTGATGAGAAGGTCCATGGAGCATTGTGATGACACAGTCATGGAATATTGTGATGAAAAGAATTCTGGAGCATTGTGATGACAAGGGCCATGGAGCATTGTGATGAAACGGACATGGAACATTGTGATGACAAGAATTCTGGAGCATTGTGATGACAAGGGCCATGGAGCTTTGTGATGACACGGTCATGGAACATTGTGATGACAAGAATTCTGGAGCATTGTGATGACAAGGGCCATGGTGCATTGTGATGACACGGTCATGGAACTTTGTGATGACAAGCAATCTGGAGCATTGTGATGACCAGGGCCATGGAGCATTGTGATGACTCGGTCATGGAACATTGTGATGACAAGAATTCTGGAGCATTGTGATGACACGGTCATGGAACATATTGATGACAAGAATTATGGAGCATTGTGATGACACGGTCATGGAACATTGTGATGACAAGAATTCTGGAGCATTGTGATGACACGGTCATGGAACATTGTGATGATAAGAATTATGGAGCATTGTGATGACACGTTCATGGAACATTGTGATGACAAGAATTCTGGAGCATTATGATGACAAGGGCCATGGAGCATTGTGATGACACGGTCCTGGAACATTGTGATGAAAAGAATTCTGGAGCATTGTGATGACAAGGGCCATGGAGCATTGTGATGACACGGTCATGGAACATTGTGATGACAAGAATTCTGGAGCATTGTGATGACAAGGGCCATGGAGCATTGTGATGACACGGTCATGGAACATTGTGATTACAAGTATTCTGGAGCATTGTGATGACAAGTGCCATGGTGCATTGTGATGACACGGTCATGGAACTTTGTGATGACAAGCAATCTAGAGCATTGTGATGACAAGGGCCATGGAGCATTGTGATGACACGGTCATGGAACATTGTGATGACAAGTATTCTGGAGCATTGTGATGACAAGGGCCATGGAGCATTGTGATGACACGGTCATGGAACATTGTGATGACAAGAATTCTGGAGCATTGTGAAGACAAGGGCCATGGAGCATTGTGATGACAAGTGTCATGGAGCATTGTAATGAGAGGTTTCATTGTGCACCGTGATGACAAGGGGGATGGAGTATTGCGATGAAACTGGTCCTGGAGCATTGTGATAACAAAAGCCATTGAGCATTGTGGTGACAGGCATCAGGAAGCATTGTGAAGAAAGGGGTCATGGGGAATTGTAATGACAATAGAGAAATGTGATGAAAATGGTCAGCAAGCAAAGTGATTAAAGTGGTCATTTAGAATTGTCATGAAAAACTATATAGAGCATTGTGATGGCAAAGGTCATGGAGAACTGTGATGACCAGGGTCATGTAGCATTGTGATGACACGGTCATGGAACATTGTGATGACAAGAATTCTGGAGCATTGTGATGACAAGGGCCATGGAGCATTGTGATGACACGGTCATGGAACATTGTGATGACAAGAATTCTGGAGCATTGTGATGACAAGGGCCATGGAGCATTGTGATGACACGGTCATGGAACATTGTGATGACAAGAATTATGGAGCATTGTGATGACACGGTCATGGAACATTGTGATGACAAGAATTCTGGAGCATTTTGATTACAAGGGCCATGGAGCATTGTGATGACACGGTCATGGAACATTGTGATGACAAGAATTTTGGAGCATTGTGATGACAAGGGCCATGGTGCATTGTGATGACACGGTCATGGAACATTGTGATGACAAGAATTCTGGAGCATTGTGAAGACAAGGGCCATGGAGCATTGTGATGACAAGTGTCATGGAGCATTGTAATGAGAGGTTTCATTGTGCACCGTGATGACAAGGGGGATGGAGTATTGTGATGAAACTGGTCCTGGAGCATTGTGATAACAAAAGCCATTGAGCATTGTGATGACAGGCATCATGGAGCATTGTGAAGAAAGGGGTCATGGGAAATTGTAATGACAATAGAGAAATGTGATGAAAATGGTCAGCAAGCAAAGTGATTAAAGTGGTCATTTAGAATTGTCATGAAAAACTATATAGAGCATTGTGATGGCAAAGGTCATGGAGAACTGTGATGACCAGGGTCATGTAGCATTGTGATGACACGGTCATGGAACATTGTGATGACAAGAATTATGGAGCATTGTGATGACAAGGGCCATGGAGCATTGTGATGACTATGTCATGGAACAATGTGATGACAAGAATTCTGGCGCATTGTGATGACAAGGGCCATGTTGCATTGTGATGACACGGTCATGGAACATTGTGATGACAAGAATTCTGGAGCATTGTGATGACATGGTCATGGAACATTGTGATGAGAAGAATTATGGAGCATAGTGAAGACACGGTCATGGAACATTGTAATGACAAGAATTCTGGAGCATTGTGATGACAAGGGCCATGGTGCATTGTGATGACACGGTCATGGAACTTTGTGATGACAAGCAATCTGGAGCATTGTGATGACCAGGGCCATGGAGCATTGTGATGACACGGTCATGGAACATTGTGATGACAAGAATTCTGGAGCATTGTGATGACAAGAATTCTGGAGCATTGTGATGACACGGTCATGGAACATTGTGATGAGAAGAATTCTGGAGCATTGAGATGACACGGTCATGGAACATTTTGATGACAAGAATTATGGAGCATTGTGATGACACGGTCATGGAGCATTGTAATGAGAGGTTTCATTGTGCACCGTGATGACAAGGGGGATGGAGTATTGTGATGAAACTGGTCCTGGAGCATTGTGATAACAAAAGCCATTGAGCATTGTGATGACAGGCCTCATGGAGCATTGT
The DNA here is from genome assembly GCF_949987535.1 of Balaenoptera acutorostrata. Taxonomy (NCBI): domain Eukaryota; kingdom Metazoa; phylum Chordata; class Mammalia; order Artiodactyla; family Balaenopteridae; genus Balaenoptera; species Balaenoptera acutorostrata. Next base: position 1,729,517 of record NW_026645510.1, on the reverse strand, counting down.
GAAGAAAGGGGTCATGGGGAATTGTAATGACAATAGAGAAATGTGATGAAAATGGTCAGTAAGCAAAGTGATTAAAGTGGTCATTTAGAATTGTCATGAAAAACTATATAGAGCATTGTGATGACAAAGGTCATGGAGAACTGTGATGACCAGGGTCATGTTGCATTGTGATGAGACAGTCATGGAACATTGTGATGACAAGGGCCATGGAGCATTGTGATGACACGGTCAAGGAACATTGTGATGACAAGAATTCTGGAGCATTGTGATGACAAGGGCCATGGGGCATTGTGATGACACGGTCATGGAACTTTGTGAAGACAAGCAATCTGGAACATTGTGATGACCAGGGCCATGGAGCATTGTGATGACACAGTCACGGAACTTTGTGATGACAAGCAATCTGGAGCATTGTGATGACAAGGGCCATGGAGCATTGTGATGACAAGTGTCATGGAGCATTGTGATGACACGGTCATGGAACACTGTGATGACCAGAATTCTGGAGCATTGTGATGACAAGTGCCATGGAGCATTGTGATGACACGGTCATAGAACATTGTGATGACAAGAATTCTGGAGCATTATGATGACAAGGGCCATGGAGCATTGTGATGACACGGTCATGGAACATTGTGATGAAAAGAACTCTGGAACATTGTGATGACAAGGGCCATGGTGCATTGTGATGACACGGTCATGGAACTTTGTGAAGACAAGCAATCTGGAGCATTGTGATGACCAGGGCCATGGAGCATTGTGATGACACGGTCATGGAACATTGTGATGAGAAGAATTCTGGAGCATTGTGATGACAAGTGCCATGGTGCATTGTGATGACACGGTCACGGAACTTTGTGATGACAAGCAATCTGGAGCATTGTGATGACAAGGGCCATGGAGCATTGTGATGACAAGTGTCATGGAGCATTGTAATGAGAGGTTTCATTGTGCACCGTGATGACAAGGGGGATGGAGTATTGTGATGAAACTGGTCCTGGAGCATTGTGATAACAAAAGCCATTGAGCATTGTGATGACAGGCATCATGGAGCATTGTGAAGAAAGGGGTCATGGGAAATTGTAATGACAATAGAGAAATGTGATGAAAATGGTCAGCAAGCAAAGTGATTAAAGTGGTCATTTAGAATTGTCATAAAACACTACATAGAGCATTGTTATGACAAAGGTCATGGAGAACTGTGATGGCCAGGGTCATGTAGCATTGTGATGACACGGTCATGGAACATTGTGATGACAAGAATTATGGAGCATTGTGATGACACGGTCATGGAACATTGTGATGACAAGAATTCTGGAGCATTGTGATGACAAGGGCCATGGAGCATTGTGATGACACGGTCATGGAACATTGTGATGACAAGAATTCTGGAGCATTGTGATGACACGGTCATGGAACATTGTGATGATAAGAATTATGGAGCATTGTGATGACACGTTCATGGAACATTGTGATGACAAGAATTCTGGAGCATTATGATGACAAGGGCCATGGAGCATTGTGATGACACGGTCCTGGAACATTGTGATGAAAAGAATTCTGGAGCATTGTGATGACAAGGGCCATGGAGCATTGTGATGACACGGTCATGGAACATTGTGATGACAAGAATTCTGGAGCATTGTGATGACAAGGGCCATGGAGCATTGTGATGACACGGTCATGGAACATTGTGATGACAAGAATTCTGGAGCATTGTGATGACAAGTGCCATGGTGCATTGTGATGACACGGTCATGGAACTTTGTGATGACAAGCAATCTAGAGCATTGTGATGACAAGGGCCATGGAGCATTGTGATGACACGGTCATGGATCATTGTGATGACAAGTATTCTGGAGCATTGTGATGACAAGGGCCATGGAGCATTGTGATGACACGGTCATGGAACATTGTGATGACAAGAATTCTGGAGCATTGTGAAGACAAGGGCCATGGAGCATTGTGATGACAAGTGTCATGGAGCATTGTAATGAGAGGTTTTATTGTGCACCGTGATGACAAGGGGGATGGAGTATTGTGATGAAACTGTCCTGGAGCATTGTGATAACAAAAGCCATTGAGCATTCTGATGACAGGCATCATGGAGCATTGTGAAGAAAGGGGTCATGGGGAATTGTAATGACAATAGAGAAATGTGATGAAAATGGTCAGCAAGCAAAGTGATTAAAGTGGTCATTTAGAATTGTCATGAAAAACTATATAGAGCATTGTGATGGCAAAGGTCATGGAGAACTGTGATGACCAGGGTCATGTAGCATTGTGATGACACGGTCATGGAACATTGTGATGACAAGAATTCTGGAGCATTGTGATGACAAGGGCCATGGAGCATTGTGATGACACGGTCATGGAACATTGTGATGACAAGAATTCTGGAGCATTGTGATGACAAGTGCCATGGAGCATTGTGATGACATGGTCATGGAACATTGTGATGACAAGAATTCTGGAGCATTGTGATGACATGTGTCATGAAGAAGTGTAATGAAACTTTTCATTGTGCACCATGATGACAAGGGAGATGGAGTAATGTGATGAAACTGGTCCTGCAGCATTGTAATAACAACAGCCATTGAGCATTGTGATGACAGGCATCATGGAGCATTGTGAAGAAAGGGGTCATGGGGAATTGTAATGACAATAGAGAAATGTGATGAAAATGGTCAGCAAGCAAAGTGATTAAAGTGGTCATTTAGAATTGTCATGAAAAACTATATAGAGCATTGTGATGACAAAATTCATGGAGAACTGTGATGACCAGGGTCAGGTAGCATTGTGATGACACGGTCATGGAACATTGTGATGACAAGAATTCTGGAGCATTGTGATGACAAGTGCCATGGTGCATTGTGATGACACGGTCATGGAACTTTGTGATGACAAGCAATCTAGAGCATTGTGATGACAAGGGCCATGGAGCATTGTGATGACACGGTCATGGAACATTGTGATGACAAGTATTCTGGAGCATTGTGATGACAAGGGCCATGGAGCATTGTGATGACAAGTGTCATGGAGCATTGTAATGAGAGGTTTCATTGTGCACCGTGATGACAAGGGGGATGGAGTATTGTGATGAAACTGGTCCTGGAGCATTGTGATAACAAAAGCCATTGAGCATTGTGATGACAGGCATCAGGAAGCATTGTGAAGAAAGGGGTCATGGGGAATTGTAATGACAATAGAGAAATGTGATGAAAATGGTCAGCAAGCAAAGTGATTAAAGTGGTCATTTAGAATTGTCATGAAAAACTATATAGAGCATTGTGATGGCAAAGGTCATGGAGAACTGTGATGACCAGGGTCATGTGGCATTGTGATGACACGGTCATGGAACATTGTGATGACAAGAATTCTGGAGCATTGTGATGACAAGGGCCATGGAGCATTGTGATGACACGGTCATGGAACATTGTGATGACAAGAATTCTGGAGCATTGTGATGACAAGGGCCATGGAGCATTGTGATGACACGGTCATGGAACATTGTGATGACAAGAATTATGGAGCATTGTGATGACACGGTCATGGAACATTGTGATGACAAGAATTCTGCAGCATTTTGATGACAAGGGCCATGGAGCATTGTGATGACACGGTCATGGAACATTGTGATGACAAGAATTCTGGAGCATTGTGATGACAAGGGCCATGGAGCATTGTGATGACACGGTCATGGAACATTGTGATGACAAGAATTCTGGAGCATTGTGAAGACAAGGGCCATGGAGCATTGTGATGACCAGGGCCATGGAGCATTGTGATGAAACGGTCACGGAACTTTGTGATGACAAGCAATCTGGAGCATTGTGATGACAAGTGTCATGGAGCATTGTAATGAGAGGTTTCATTGTGCACCGTGATGACAAGGGGGATGGAGTACTGTGATGAAACTGGTCCTGGAGCATTGTGATAACAAAAGCCATTGAGCATTGTGATGACAGGCATCATGGAGCATTGTGAAGAATGGGGTCATGGGAAATTGTAATGACAATAGAGAAATGTGATGAAAATGGTCAGCAAGCAAAGTGATTAAAGTGGTCATTTAGAATTGTCATGAAAAACTATATAGAGCATTGTGATGACAAAGGTCATGGAGAACTGTGATGACAAGGGTCATGTAGCATTGTGATGACACGGTCATGGAACATTGTGATGACAAGAATTATGGAGCATTGTGATGACAAGGGCCATGGAGCATTGAGATGACTATGTCATGGAACAATGTGATGACAAGAATTCTGGCGCATTGTGATGACAAGGTCCATGTTGCATTGTGATGACACGGTCATGGAACATTGTGATGACAAGAATTCTGGAGCATTGTGATGACATGGTCATGGAACATTGTGATGAGAAGAATTATGGAGCATAGTGAAGACACGGTCATGGAACATTGTAATGACAAGAATTCTGGAGCATTGTGATGACAAGGGCCATGGTGCATTGTGATGACACGGTCATGGAACTTTGTGATGACAAGCAATCTGGAGCATTGTGATGACCAGGGCCATGGAGCATTGTGATGACACGGTCATGGAACATTTTGATGACAAGAATTCTGGAGCATTGTGATGACAAGAATTCTGGAGCATTGTGATGACACGGTCATGGAACATTGTGATGAGAAGAATTCTGGAGCATTGAGATGACACGGTCATGGAACATTTTGATGACAAGAATTATGGAGCATTGTGATGACACGGTCATGGAGCATTGTAATGAGAGGTTTCATTGTGCACCGTGATGACAAGGGGGATGGAGTATTGTGATGAAACTGGTCCTGGAGCATTGTGATAACAAAAGCCATTGAGCATTGTGATGACAGGCCTCATGGAGCATTGTGAAGAAAGGGGTCATGGGGAATTGTAATGACAATAGAGAAATGTGATGAAAATGGTCAGTAAGCAAAGTGATTAAAGTGGTCATTTAGAATTGTCATGAAAAACTATATAGAGCATTGTGATGACAAAGGTCATGGAGAACTGTGATGACCAGGGTCATGTTGCATTGTGATGAGACAGTCATGGAACATTGTGATGACAAGGGCCATGGAGCATTGTGATGACACGGTCAAGGAACATTGTGATGACAAGAATTTTGGAGCATTGTGATGACAAGGGCCATGGGGCATTGTGATGACACGGTCATGGAACTTTGTGAAGACAAGCAATCTGGAACATTGTGATGACCAGGGCCATGGAGCATTGTGATGACACAGTCACGGAACTTTGTGATGACAAGCAATCTGGAGCATTGTGATGACAAGGGCCATGGAGCATTGTGATGACAAGTGTCATGGAGCATTGTGATGACACGGTTATGGAACATTGTGATGACAAGAAGTATGGAGCATTGTGATGACACGGTCATGGAACATTGTGATGACAAGAATTCTGGAGCATTGTGATGACAAGGGCCATGGAGCATTGTGATGACACGGTCATGGACAATTGTGATGACAAGAATTTTGGAGCATTTTGATGACAAAGGCCATGGTGCATTGTGATGACACGGTCATGGAACATTGTGATGACAAGAATTCTGGAGCATTTTGAAGACAAGTGCCATGGAGCATTTTGATGACAAGTGTCATGGAGCATTGTAATGAGAGGTTTCATTGTGCACCGTGATGACAAGGGGAATGGAGTATTGTGATGAAACTGGTCCTGGAGCATTGTGATGACAAGAAGTCTGGAGCATTGTGATGACAAGGGCCATGGAGCATTGTGATGTCACGGTCATGGAACATTATGATGACAAGAATTCTGGAGCGTTGTGATGACAAGGGCCATGGTGCATTGTGATGACACGGTCATGGATCTTTGTGATGACAAGCAATCTGGAGAATTGTGATGACCAGGGCCATGGAGCATTGTGATGACAAGGTCATGGAACATTGTGATGACAAGAATTCTGGAGCATTGTGATGACAAGAATTCTGGAGCATTGTGATGACACGGTCATGAAACATTGTGATGACCAGAATTCTGGAGCATTGTGATGAGAAGTGCCATGGAGCATTGTGATGACACGGTCATGGAACATTGTGATGACAAGAATTCTGGAGCATTGTGATGACAAGGGCCATGGAGCATTGTGATGACACGGTCATGGAACATTGTGATGACAAGAATTCTGGAGCATTGTGATGACAAGGGCCATGGAGAATTGTGATGACACGGTCATGGAACATTGTGATGAAAAGAACTCTGGAACATTGTGATGACAAGGGCCATGGAGCATTGTGATGACACGGTCATGGAACATTGTGATGAAAAGAACTCTGGAACATTGTGATGACAAGGGCCATGGTGAATTGTGATGACACGGTCATGGAACTTTGTGATGACAAGCAATCTGGAGCATTGTGATGACAGGGGCCATGGAGCATTGTGATGACACGGTCATGGAACATTGTGATGACAAGAATTCTGGAGCATTGTGATGACAAGTGCCATGGTGCATTGTGATGACACGGTCACGGAACTTTGTGATGACAAGCAATCTGGAGCATTGTGATGACAAGGGCCATGGAGCATTGTGATGACAAGTGTCATGGAGCATTGTAATGAGAGGTTTCATTGTGCACCGTGATGACAAGGGGGATGGAGTATTGTGATGAAACTGGTCCTGGAGCATTGTGATAACAAAAGCCATTGAGCATTGTGATGACAGGCATCATGGAGCAATTTGAAGAAAGGGGTCATGGGAAATTGTAATGACAATAGAGAAATGTGATGAAAATGGTCAGCAAGCAAAGTGATTAAAGTGGTCATTTAGAATTGTCATAAAACACTACATAGAGCATTGTTATGACAAAGGTCATGGAGAACTGTGATGGCCAGGGTCATGTAGCATTGTGATGACACGGTCATGGAACATTATGATGACAAGAATTATGGAGCATTGTGATGACACGGTCATGGAACATTGTGATGACAAGAATTCTGGAGCATTGTGATGACAAGGGCCATGGAGCATTGTGATGACACGGTCATGGAACATTGTGATGACAAGAATTCTGGAGCATTGTGATGATAAGAATTATGGAGCATTGTGATGACACGTTCATGGAACATTGTGATGACAAGAATTCTGGAGCATTATGATGACAAGGGCCATGGAGCATTGTGATGACACGGTCCTGGAACATTGTGATGAAAAGAATTCTGGAGCATTGTGATGACAAGGGCCATGGAGCATTGTGATGACACGGTCATGGAACATTGTGATGACAAGAATTCTGGGGCATTGTGATGACAAGGGCCATGGAGCATTGTGATGACACGGTCATGGAACATTGTGATGACAAGAATTCTGGAGCATTGTGATGACAAGTGCCATGGTGCATTGTGATGACACGGTCATGGAACTTTGTGATGACAAGCAATCTAGAGCATTGTGATGACAAGGGCCATGGAGCATTGTGATGACACGGTCATGGAACATTGTGATGACAAGTATTCTGGAGCATTGTGATGACAAGGGCCATGGAGCATTGTGATGACACGGTCATGGAACATTGTGATGACAAGAATTTTGGAGCATTGTGATGACAAGGGCCATGGTGCATTGTGATGACACGGTCATGGAACATTGTGATGACAAGAATTCTGGAGCATTGTGAAGACAAGGGCCATGGAGCATTGTGATGACAAGTGTCATGGAGCATTGTAATGAGAGGTTTCATTGTGCACCGTGATGACAAGGGGGATGGAGTATTGTGATGAAACTGGTCCTGGAGCATTGTGATAACAAAAGCCATTGAGCATTGTGATGACAGGCATCATGGAGCATTGTGAAGAAAGGGGTCATGGGGAATTGTAATGACAATAGAGAAATGTGATGAAAATGGTCAGCAAGCAAAGTGATTAAAGTGGTCATTTAGAATTGTCATGAAAAACTATATAGAGCATTGTGATGGCAAAGGTCATGGAGAACTGTGATGACCAGGGTCATGTAGCATTGTGATGACACGGTCATGGAACATTGTGATGACAAGAATTCTGGAGCATTGTGATGACAAGGGCCATGGAGCATTGTGATGACACGGTCATGGAACATTGTGATGACAAGAATTCTGGAGCATTGTGATGACAAGTGCCATGGAGCATTGTGATGACATGGTCATGGAACATTGTGATGACAAGAATTCTGGAGCATTGTGATGACATGTGTCATGAAGAAGTGTAATGAAACTTTTCATTGTGCACCATGATGACAAGGGAGATGGAGTAATGTGATGAAACTGGTCCTGGAGCATTGTAATAACAACAGCCATTGAGCATTGTGATGACAGGCATCATGGAGCATTGTGAAGAAAGGGGTCATGGGGAATTGTAATGACAATAGAGAAATGTGATGAAAATGGTCAGCAAGCAAAGTGATTAAAGTGGTCATTTAGAATTGTCATGAAAAACTATATAGAGCATTGTGATGACAAAATTCATGGAGAACTGTGATGACCAGGGTCAGGTAGCATTGTGATGACACGGTCATGGAACATTGTGATGACAAGAATTATGGAGCATTGTGATGACACGGTCATGGAACATTGTGATGACAAGAATTATTGAGCATTGTGATGACAAGGGCCATGGTGCATTGTGATGACACGGTCATGGAACATTGGGATGACAAGAATTCTGGAGCATTGTGAAGACAAGGGCCATGGAGCATTGTGATGACAAGTGTCATGGAGCATTGTAATGAGAGGTTTCATTGTGCACCGTGATGACAAGGGGGATGGAGTATTGTGATGAAACTGGTCCTGGAGCATTGTGATAACAAAAGCCATTGAGCATTGTGATGACAGGCATCATGGAGCATTGTGAAGAAAGGGGTCATGGGAAATTGTAATGACAATAGAGAAATGTGATGAAAATGGTCAGCAAGCAAAGTGATTAAAGTGGTCATTTAGAATTGTCATGAAAAACTATATAGAGCATTGTGATGGCAAAGGTCATGGAGAACTGTGATGACCAGGGTCATGTAGCATTGTGATGACACGGTCATGGAACATTGTGATGACAAGAATTCTGGAGCATTGTGATGACAAGGGCCATGGAGCATTGTGATGACTATGTCATGGAACAATGTGATGACAAGAATTCTGGCGCATTGTGATGACAAGGGCCATGTTGCATTGTGATGACACGGTCATGGAACATTGTGATGACAAGAATTCTGGAGCATTGTGATGACACGGTCATGGAACATTGTGATGAGAAGAATTATGGAGCATAGTGAAGACACGGTCATGGAACATTGTAATGACAAGAATTCTGGAGCATTGTGATGACAAGGGCCATGGTGCATTGTGATGACACGGTCATGGAACTTTGTGATGACAAGCAATCTGGAGCATTGTGATGACCAGGGCCATGGAGCATTGTGATGACACGGTCATGGAACATTGTGATGACAAGAATTCTGGAGCATTGTGATGACAAGTGCCATGGAGCATTGTGATGACACGGTCATGGAACATTGTAATGAGAATAATTCTGGAGCATTGTGATGACAAGGGCCATGGAGCTTTGTGATGACAAGTGTCATGGAGCATTGTAATGAGAGGTTTCATTGTGCACCTTGATGACAAGGGGGATGGAGTATTGTGATGAAACTGGTCCTGGAGCATTGTGATAACAAAAGCCATTGAGCATTGTGATGACAGGCATCATGGAGCATTGTGAAGAAAGGGGTCATGCTAAATTGTAATGACAAGAGAGAAATGTGATGAAAATGGTCAGCAAGCAAAATGATTAAAGTGGTCATTTAGAATTGTCATGAAAAACTATATAGAGCATTGTGATGACAAAGGTCATGGAGAACTGTGATGACAAGGGTCATGTAGCATTGTGATGACACGGTCATGGAACATTGTGATGACAAGAATTATGGAGCATTGTGATGACAAGGGCCATGGAGCATTGAGATGACTATGTCATGGAACAATGTGATGACAAGAATTCTGGCGCATTGTGATGACAAGGTCCATGTTGCATTGTGATGACACGGTCATGGAACATTGTGATGACAAGAATTCTGGAGCATTGTGATGACATGGTCATGGAACATTGTGATGAGAAGAATTATGGAGCATAGTGAAGACACGGTCATGGAACATTGTAATGACAAGAATTCTGGAGCATTGTGATGACAAGGGCCATGGTGCATTGTGATGACACGGTCATGGAACTTTGTGATGACAAGCAATCTGGAGCATTGTGATGACCAGGGCCATGGAGCATTGTGATGACACGGTCATGGAACATTGTGATGACAAGAATTCTGGAGCATTGTGATGACAAGAATTCTGGAGCATTGTGATGACACGGTCATGGAACATTGTGATGAGAAGAATTCTGGAGCATTGAGATGACACGGTCATGGAACATTTTGATGACAAGAATTATGGAGCATTGTGATGACACGGTCATGGAGCATTGTAATGAGAGGTTTCATTGTGCACCGTGATGACAAGGGGGATGGAGTATTGTGATGAAACTGGTCCTGGAGCATTGTGATAACAAAAGCCATTGAGCATTGTGATGACAGGCCTCATGGAGCATTGTGAAGAAAGGGGTCATGGGGAATTGTAATGACAATAGAGAAATGTGATGAAAATGGTCAGTAAGCAAAGTGATTAAAGTGGTCATTTAGAATTGTCATGAAAAACTATATAGAGCATTGTGATGACAAAGGTCATGGAGAACTGTGATGACCAGGGTCATGTTGCATTGTGATGAGACAGTCATGGAACATTGTGATGACAAGGGCCATGGAGCATTGTGATGACACGGTCAAGGAACATTGTGATGACAAGAATTTTGGAGCATTGTGATGACAAGGGCCATGGGGCATTGTGATGACACGGTCATGGAACTTTGTGAAGACAAGCAATCTGGAACATTGTGATGACCAGGGCCATGGAGCATTGTGATGACACAGTCACGGAACTTTGTGATGACAAGCAATCTGGAGCATTGTGATGACAAGGGCCATGGAGCATTGTGATGACAAGTGTCATGGAGCATTGTGATGACACGGTTATGGAACATTGTGATGACAAGAAGTATGGAGCATTGTGATGACACGGTCATGGAACATTGTGATGACAAGAATTCTGGAGCATTGTGATGACAAGGGCCATGGAGCATTGTGATGACACGGTCATGGACAATTGTGATGACAAGAATTTTGGAGCATTTTGATGACAAAGGCCATGGTGCATTGTGATGACACGGTCATGGAACATTGTGATGACAAGAATTCTGGAGCATTTTGAAGACAAGTGCCATGGAGCATTTTGATGACAAGTGTCATGGAGCATTGTAATGAGAGGTTTCATTGTGCACCGTGATGACAAGGGGAATGGAGTATTGTGATGAAACTGGTCCTGGAGCATTGTGATGACAAGAAGTCTGGAGCATTGTGATGACAAGGGCCATGGAGCATTGTGATGTCACGGTCATGGAACATTATGATGACAAGAATTCTGGAGCGTTGTGATGACAAGGGCCATGGTGCATTGTGATGACACGGTCATGGATCTTTGTGATGACAAGCAATCTGGAGAATTGTGATGACCAGGGCCATGGAGCATTGTGATGACAAGGTCATGGAACATTGTGATGACAAGAATTCTGGAGCATTGTGATGACAAGAATTCTGGAGCATTGTGATGACACGGTCATGAAACATTGTGATGACCAGAATTCTGGAGCATTGTGATGAGAAGTGCCATGGAGCATTGTGATGACACGGTCATGGAACATTGTGATGACAAGAATTCTGGAGCATTGTGATGACAAGGGCCATGGAGCATTGTGATGACACGGTCATGGAACATTGTGATGACAAGAATTCTGGAGCATTGTGATGACAAGGGCCATGGAGAATTGTGATGACACGGTCATGGAACATTGTGATGAAAAGAACTCTGGAACATTGTGATGACAAGGGCCATGGAGCATTGTGATGACACGGTCATGGAACATTGTGATGAAAAGAACTCTGGAACATTGTGATGACAAGGGCCATGGTGCATTGTGATGACACGGTCATGGAACTTTGTGATGACAAGCAATCTGGAGCATTGTGATGACCAGGGCCATGGAGCATTGTGATGACACGGTCATGGAACATTGTGATGGGAAGAATTCTGGAGCATTGTGATGACAAGTGCCATGGTGCATTGTGATGACACGGTCACGGAACTTTGTGATGACAAGCAATCTGGAGCATTGTGATGACAAGGGCCATGGAGCATTGTGATGACAAGTGTCATGGAGCATTGTAATGAGAGGTTTCATTGTGCACCGTGATGACAAGGGGGATGGAGTATTGTGATGAAACTGGTCCTCGAGCATTGTGATAACAAAAGCCATTGAGCATTGTGATGACAGGCATCATGGAGCAATTTGAAGAAAGGGGTCATGGGAAATTGTAATGACAATAGAGAAATGTGATGAAAATGGTCAGCAAGCAAAGTGATTAAAGTGGTCATTTAGAATTGTCATAAAACACTACATAGAGCATTGTTATGACAAAGGTCATGGAGAACTGTGATGGCCAGGGTCATGTAGCATTGTGATGACACGGTCATGGAACATTATGATGACAAGAATTATGGAGCATTGTGATGACACGGTCATGGAACATTGTGATGACAAGAATTCTGGAGCATTGTGATGACAAGGGCCATGGAGCATTGTGATGACACGGTCATGGAACATTGTGATGACAAGAATTCTGGAGCATTGTGATGACACGGTCATGGAACATTGTGATGATAAGAATTATGGAGCATTGTGATGACACGTTCATGGAACATTGTGATGACAAGAATTCTGGAGCATTATGATGACAAGGGCCATGGAGCATTGTGATGACACGGTCCTGGAACATTGTGATTAAAAGAATTCTGGAGCATTGTGATGACAAGGGCCATGGAGCATTGTGATGACACGGTCATGGAACATTGTGATGACAAGAATTCTGGGGCATTGTGATGACAAGGGCCATGGAGCATTGTGATGACACGGTCATGGAACATTGTGATGACAAGAATTCTGGAGCATTGTGATGACAAGTGCCATGGTGCATTGTGATGACACGGTCATGGAACTTTGTGATGACAAGCAATCTAGAGCATTGTGATGACAAGGGCCATGGAGCATTGTGATGACACGGTCATGGAACATTGTGATGACAAGTATTCTGGAGCATTGTGATGACAAGGGCCATGGAGCATTGTGATGACACGGTCATGGAACATTGTGATGACAAGAATTTTGGAGCATTGTGATGACAAGGGCCATGGTGCATTGTGATGACACGGTCATGGAACATTGTGATGACAAGAATTCTGGAGCATTGTGAAGACAAGGGCCATGGAGCATTGTGATGACAAGTGTCATGGAGCATTGTAATGAGAGGTTTCATTGTGCACCGTGATGACAAGGGGGATGGAGTATTGTGATGAAACTGGTCCTGGAGCATTGTGATAACAAAAGCCATTGAGCATTGTGATGACAGGCATCATGGAGCATTGTGAAGAAAGGGGTCATGGGGAATTGTAATGACAATAGAGAAATGTGATGAAAATGGTCAGCAAGCAAAGTGATTAAAGTGGTCATTTAGAATTGTCATGAAAAACTATATAGAGCATTGTGATGGCAAAGGTCATGGAGAACTGTGATGACCAGGGTCATGTAGCATTGTGATGACACGGTCATGGAACATTGTGATGACAAGAATTCTGGAGCATTGTGATGACAAGGGCCATGGAGCATTGTGATGACACGGTCATGGAACATTGTGATGACAAGAATTCTGGAGCATTGTGATGACAAGTGCCATGGAGCATTGTGATGACATGGTCATGGAACATTGTGATGACAAGAATTCTGGAGCATTGTGATGACATGTGTCATGAAGAAGTGTAATGAAACTTTTCATTGTGCACCATGATGACAAGGGAGATGGAGTAATGTGATGAAACTGGTCCTGGAGCATTGTAATAACAACAGCCATTGAGCATTGTGATGACAGGCATCATGGAGCATTGTGAAGAAAGCGGTCATGGGGAATTGTAATGACAATAGAGAAATGTGATGAAAATGGTCAGCAAGCAAAGTGATTAAAGTGGTCATTTAGAATTGTCATGAAAAACTATATAGAGCATTGTGATGACAAAATTCATGGAGAACTGTGATGACCAGGGTCAGGTAGCATTGTGATGACACGGTCATGGAACATTGTGATGACAAGAATTATTGAGCATTGTGATGACAAGGGCCATGGTGCATTGTGATGACACGGTCATGGAACATTGTGATGACAAGAATTCTGGAGCATTGTGAAGACAAGGGCCATGGAGCATTGTGATGACAAGTGTCATGGAGCATTGTAATGAGAGGTTTCATTGTGCACCGTGATGACAAGGGGGATGGAGTATTGTGATGAAACTGGTCCTGGAGCATTGTGATAACAAAAGCCATTGAGCATTGTGATGACAGGCATCATGGAGCATTGTGAAGAAAGGGGTCATGGGAAATTGTAATGACAATAGAGAAATGTGATGAAAATGGTCAGCAAGCAAAGTGATTAAAGTGGTCATTTAGAATTGTCATGAAAAACTATATAGAGCATTGTGATGGCAAAGGTCATGGAGAACTGTGATGACCAGGGTCATGTAGCATTGTGATGACACGGTCATGGAACATTGTGATGACAAGAATTATGGAGCATTGTGATGACAAGGGCCATGGAGCATTGTGATGACTATGTCATGGAACAATGTGATGACAAGAATTCTGGCGCATTGTGATGACAAGGGCCATGTTGCATTGTGATGACACGGTCATGGAACATTGTGATGACAAGAATTCTGGAGCATTGTGATGACACGGTCATGGAACATTGTGATGAGAAGAATTATGGAGCATAGTGAAGACACGGTCATGGAACATTGTAATGACAAGAATTCTGGAGCATTGTGATGACAAGGGCCATGGTGCATTGTGATGACACGGTCATGGAACTTTGTGATGACAAGCAATCTGGAGCATTGTGATGACCAGGGCCATGGAGCATTGTGATGACACGGTCATGGAACATTGTGATGACAAGAATTCTGGAGCATTGTGATGACAAGTGCCATGGAGCATTGTGATGACACGGTCATGGAACATTGTAATGAGAAGAATTCTGGAGCATTGTGATGACAAGGGCCATGGAGCTTTGTGATGACAAGTGTCATGGAGCATTGTAATGAGAGGTTTCATTGTGCACCTTGATGACAAGGGGGATGGAGTATTGTGATGAAACTGGTCCTGGAGCATTGTGATAACAAAAGCCATTGAGCATTGTGATGACAGGCATCATGGAGCATTGTGAAGAAAGGGGTCATGCTAAATTGTAATGACAAGAGAGAAATGTGATGAAAATGGTCAGCAAGCAAAATGATTAAAGTGGTCATTTAGAATTGTCATGAATATCTATATAGAGCATTGTGATGGCAAAGGACATGGAGAACTGTGATGATCAGGGTCATGTAGCATTGTGATGACACGGTCATGGAACATTGTGATGACAAGAATTATGGAGCATTGTGATGACACGATCATGGAACATTGTGATGACAAGAATTCTGGAGCATTGTGATGACAAGGGCCATGGAGCATTGTGATGACACGGTCATGGAACATTGTGATGACAAGAATTCTGGAGCATTGTGATGACACGGTCATGGAACATTGTGATGACAAGAATTATGGAGCATTGTGAAGACACGTTCATGGAACATTGTAATGACAAGAATTCTGGAGCATTATGATGACAAGGGCCATGGATAATTGTGATGACACGGTCATGGAACATTGTGATGAAAAGAATTCTGGAGAATTGTGATGACAAGGGCCATGGAGCATTGTGATGACAAGGTCATGGAACATTGTGATGACAAGAATTCTGGAGCATTGTGATGACATGTGTCATGGAGAATTGTAATGAAACTTTTCATTGTGCACCGTGATGACAAGGGAGATGGAGTAATGTGATGAAACTGGTCCTGGAGCATTGTAATAACAAAAGCCATTGAGCATTGTGATGAAAGGCATCATGGAGCATTGTGAAGAAAGGGTTCATGGGGAATTGTAATGACAATAGAGAAATGTGATGAAAATGGTCAGCAAGCAAAGTGATTAAAGTGGTCATTTACAATTGTCACGAAAAACTATATAGAGCATTGTGATGACAAAGGTCATGGAGAACTGTGATGACCAGGGTCATGTAGCATTGTGATGACACGGTCATGGAACATTGTGATGACAAGAATTATGGAGCATTGTGATGACACGGTTATGGAACATTGTGATGACAAGAAGTATGGAGCATTGTGATGACACGGTCATGGAACATTGTGATGAAAAGAATTCTGGAGCATTGTGATGACAAGGGCCATGGAGCATTGTGATGACACGGTCATGGACAATTGTGATGACAAGAATTTTGGAGCATTGTGATGACAAATGCCATGGTGCATTGTGATGACACGGTCATGGAACATTGTGATGACAAGAATTCTGGAGCATTTTGAAGACAAGGGCCATGGAGCATTTTGATGACAAGTGTCATGGAGCATTGTAATGAGAGGTTTCATTGTGCACCGTGATGACAAGGGGGATGGAGTATTGTGATGAAACTGGTCCTGGAGCATTTTGATGACAAGAAGTCTGGAGCATTGTGATGACAAGGGCCATGGAGCATTGTGATGTCACGGTCATGGAACATTGTGATGACAAGAATTCTGGAGCGTTGTGATGACAAGGGCCATGGTGCATTGTGATGACACGGTCATGGATCTTTGTGATGACAAGCAATCTGGAGAATTGTGATGACCAGGGCCATGGAGCATTGTGATGACAAGGTCATGGAACATTGTGATGACAAGAATTCTGGAGCATTGTGATGACAAGAATTCTGGAGCATTGTGATGACACGGTCATGAAACATTGTGATGACCAGAATTCTGGAGCATTGTGATGAGAAGTGCCATGGAGCATTGTGATGACACGGTCATGGAACATTGTGATGACAAGAATTCTGGAGCATTGTGATGACATGTGCCATGGAGCATTGTGATGACACGGTCATGGAACATTGTGATGACAAGAATTCTGGAGCATTGTGATGACAAGGGCCATGGAGCATTGTGATGACACGGTCATGGAACATTGTGATGACCAGAATTCTGGAGCATTGTGATGACATGTGCCATGGAGCATTGTGATGACACGGTCATGGAACATTGTGATGAAAAGAATTCTGAAGCATTGTGATGACAAGGGCCATGGAGCATTGTGATGACACGGTCATGGAACATTGTGATGACCAGAATTCTGGAGCATTGTGATGACATGTGCCATGGAGCTTTGTGATGACACGGTCATGGAACATTGTGATGAAAAGAATTCTGAAGCATTGTGATGACAAGGGCCATGGAGCATTGTGATGACACGGTCATGGAACATTGTGATGACAAGAATTCTGGAGCATTGTGATGACACGGGCCATGGAGCATTGTGATGACACGGTCATGGAACATTGTGATGACCAGAATTCTGGAGCATTGTGATGACAAGTGCCATGGAGCATTGTGATGACACGGTCATGGAACATTGTGATGACAAGAATTCTGGAGCATTATGATGACAAGGGCCATGGAGCATTGTGATGACACGGTCATGGAACATTGTGATGAAAAGAATTCTGGAGCATTGTGATGACAAGGGCCATGGAGCATTGTAATGACACGGTCATGGAACATTGTGATGACAAGAATTCTGCAGAATTGCGATGACAAGGGCCATGGAGCATTGTGATGACACGGTCATGGAACATTGTGATGACCAGAATTCTGGAGCATTGTGATGAGAAGTGCCATGGAGTATTGTTACGACACGGTCATGGAACAATGTGATGAGAAGAATTCCGGAGCATTGTGATGACAAGGGCCATGGAGCATTGTGATGACATGGTCATGGAACATTGTGATGAAAAATATTCTGGAGCATTGTGCTGATGACGGCCATGGAGCATTGTGATGACACAGTCAAGGAACATTGCGATGAAAAAGATTTCTGGAGCATTGTGATGAAAGGGCATGGAGCATTGTGATTAAAGGTGACAAGGAACATTGTGATGATATGGGCAGAGAACTCTGTGATGACAGTGGTCATGCAGTATTGTGACGAAAAGTGTCATGGAACATTCTGCTGATAGCGATCATGGAGCTTTTTGGTTAGAGAGGCTATGGAGATTTGTGATGTCAGGTGTCATGGGGCATTGTGTTGAGAGTGGTCTTGGAGCATTGTGATGAAAAGGGACATGGAGAACTGTGATTACAGGGGCCATGGAGCATTGTGAATGCAAAGGCTATGGAGCATTGAGATGACAGGTTTCATGGAGCACTGTGATGAATGTGATCTTGGATCATTGTGCTGACAAGTGTCCTGGAACCTTGTGATGACACGGTTCATGGAGCATTGTGATGACAAGGACCATGGCGAATTGTGATGACATCTGTCATGGGGCATTGTGATGACAGTGGTCATCTAGATTTGCGATGAAAGGTATCATGGAGCACTGTGATAACAGGGGCCATGGAACATTGTGATGAGAAGGGCCATGGAGCATTGTGATGACAAGTGTCATGGGGCATTTTGATGACATTGGCATGGAGCATTATGATGACAAGTGTTCTGGAGCATTTTGATGACAAGGGCATGGAGCATTGTGATGACAGAGCCCACGGAGCTTTGTGATGAAAAGGGCAGGGTACATTGTGATGACAGGGTTCATGGAGCATTGTCATGAAAAGGGCCATGGAGCATTGAGATGAGAGCCGTTATGAGGCATGGTGATGACAGTGGTCATGGAGCATTGTGATGAAAGAGATCATGGAGCAATATGATAACAGGGGCCATGGAGCATTGTGATGACAAAGGTATTGGAGCATTGTGATGGAAGTAGACATGGATCATTGTGATGACATGTGTCCTGGAACACTGTGATGACACGGTTCATCGAGTATTGTGATGACAAGGGTCATAGCGAATTGTGATGACAAGTGTCATGGGGCATTGTGTGACATTGATCATCTAGGAATTGTGATGAAAGGTATCATGGAGCACTGTGATGAAAATTGTCCTGGATTATTGTGATGACAGCAGTCATGGAGAATGGTGATGACAGGGATTATGCAGCATTGTGTTGACAAGGGTATGGACTATTGTGATGACAATGGTCATGGAGCAATGTGATGAAAGTATTCATGGAGCATCGTGATAAAAAGTGCATGGGAGCATTGTGACGATAAAGGCCATGGAGTATTGTGATGACTAGTGTCATGGAGCATTTTAATGAAAGGTTTCATTGTGCACCGTGATGACAAGGGGGATGGAGTATTGTGATGAAACTGGTCCTGGAGCATTGTGATAACAAAAGCCATGGAGCATTGTGATGACAGGCATCATGGAGCATTGTGAAGAAAGGGGTCATGGGAAATTGTAATGACAATAGAGAAATGTGATGAAAATGGTCAGCAAGCAAAGTGATTAAAGTGGTCATTTAGAATTGTCATGAAAAACTATATAGAGCATTGTGATGGCAAAGGTCATGGAGAACTGTGATGACCAGGGTCATGTAGCATTGTGATGACACGGTCATGGAACATTGTGATGACAAGAATTCTGGAGCATTGTGATGACAAGGGCCATGGAGCATTGTGATGACACGGTCATGGAACATTGTGATGACAAGAATTCTGGAGCATTGTGATGACAAGGGCCATGGAGCATTGTGATGACATGGTCATGGAACATTGTGATGACAAGAATTATGGAGCATTGTGATGACACGGTCATGGAACATTGTGATGACAAGAATTCTGGAGCATTGTGAAGACAAGGGCCATGGAGCATTGTGATGACAAGTGTCATGGAGCATTGTAATGAGAGGTTTCATTGTGCACCGTGATGACAAGGGGGATGGAGTATTGTGATGAAACTGGTCCTGAAGCATTGTGATAACAAAAGCCATTGAGCATTGTGATGACAGGCATCATGGAGCATTGTGAAGAAAGGGGTCATGGGGAATTGTAATGACAATAGAGAAATGTGATGAAAATGGTCAGCAAGCAAAGTGATTAAAGTGGTCATTTAGAATTGTCATGAAAAACTATATAGAGCATTGTGATGGCAAAGGTCATGGAGAACTGTGATGACCAGTGTCATGTAGCATTGTGATGACACGGTCATGGAACATTGTGATGACAAGAATTATGGAGCATTGTGATGACAAGGGCCATGGAGCATTGTGATGACTATGTCATGGAACAATGTGATGACAAGAATTCTGGCGCATTGTGATGACAAGGGCCATGTTGCATTGTGATGACACGGTCATGGAACATTGTGATGACAAGAATTCTGGAGCATTGTGATGACACGGTCATGGAACATTGTGATGAGAAAAATTATGAAGCATAGTGAAGACACGGTCATGGAATATTGTAATGACAAGAATTCTGGAGCATTGTGATGACAAGGGCCATGGTGCATTGTGATGACACGGTCATGGAACTTTGTGATGACAAGCAATCTGGAGCATTGTGATGACCAGGGCCATGGAGCATTGTGATGACACGGTCATGGAACATTGTGATGACAAGAATTCTGGAGCATTGTGATGACAAGTGCCATGGAGAATTGTGATGACACAGTCATGGAACATTGTGATGAGAAGAATTCTGGAGCATTGTGATGACAAGGGCCATGGAGCTTTGTGATGTCAAGTGTCATGGAGCATTGTAATGAGAGGTTTCATTGTGCACCTTGATGACAAGGGGGATGGAGTATTGTGATGAAATTGGTCCTGGAGCATTGTGATAACAAAAGCCATTGAGCATTGTGATGACAGGCATCATGGAGCATTGTGAAGAAAGGGGTCATGGGAAATTGTAATGACAAGAGAGAAATGTGATGAAAATGGTCAGCAAGCAAAATGATTAAAGTGGTCATTTAGAATTGTCATGAATATCTATATAGAGCATTGTGATGGCAAAGGACATGGAGAACTGTGATGATCAGGGTCATGTAGCATTGTGATGACACGGTCATGGAACATTGTGATGACAAGAATTATGGAGCATTGTGATGACACGATCATGGAACATTGTGATGACATGAAGTATGGAGCATTGTGATGACACGGTCATGGAACATTGTGATGACAAGAATTATGGAGCATTGTGAAGACACGTTCATGGAACATTGTAATGACAAGAATTCTGGAGCATTATGATGACAAGGGCCATGGATAATTGTGATGACACGGTCATGGAACATTGTGATGAAAAGAATTCTGGAGAAATGTGATGACAAGGGCCATGGAGCATTGTGATGACAAGGTCATGGAACATTGTGATGACAAGAATTCTGGAGCATTGTGATGACATGTGTCATGGAGAATTGTAATGAAACTTTTCATTGTGCACCGTGATGACAAGGGAGATGGAGTAATGTGATGAAACTGGTCCTGGAGCATTGTAATAACAAAAGCCTTTGAGCATTGTGATGACAGGCATCATGGAGCATTGTGAAGAAAGGGTTCATGGGGAATTGTAATGACAATAGAGAAATGTGATGAAAATGGTCAGCAAGCAAAGTGATTAAAGTGGTCATTTACAATTGTCACGAAAAACTATATAGAGCATTGTGATGACAAATGTCATGGAGAACTGTGATGACCAGGGTCATGTAGCATTGTGATGACACGGTCATGGAACATTGTGATGACAAGAATTATGGAGCATTGTGATGACACGGTCATGGAACATTGTGATGACAAGAAGTATGAGGCATTGTGATGACACGGTCATGGAACATTGTGATGACAAGAATTCTGGAGCATTTTGAAGACAAGGGCCATGGAGCATTTTGATGACAAGTGTCATGGAGCATTGTAATGAGAGGTTTCATTGTGCACCGTGATGACAAGGGGGATGGAGTATTATGATGAATCTGGTCCTGGAGCATTGTGATGACAAGAATTCTGGAGCATTGTGATGACAAGGGCCATGGAGCATTGTGATGTCACGGTCATGGAACATTGTGATGACAAGAATTCTGGAGCGTTGTGATGACAAGGGCCATGGTGCCTTGTGATGACACGGTCATGGAACATTGTGATGACAAGAATTCTGGAGCATTGTGATGACACGCTCATGGAACATTGTGATGACAAGAATTATGGAGCATTGTGATGACACGGTCATGGAACATTGTGATGACAAGAAGTCTGGAGCATTGTGATGACAAGGGCCATGGAGCATTGTGATGACACGGTCATGGAACATTGTGATGACCAGAATTCTGGAGCATTGTGATGACAAGGGCCATGGAGCATTGTGATGACACGGTCATGGAACATTGTGATGACAAGAATTCTGGAGCATTGTGATGACAAGGGCCATGGAGCATTGTGATGACACGGTCATGGAACATTGTGATGACCAGAATTCTGGAGCATTGTGATGAGAAGTGCCATGGAGGATTGTTACGACACGGTCATGGAACAATGTGATGAGAAGAATTCCGGAGCATTGTGATGACAAGGGCCATGGAGCATTGTGATGACATGGTCATGGAACATTGTGATGAAAAGTATTCTGGAGCATTGTGCTGATGACGGCCATGGAGCATTGTGATGACACAGTCAAGGAACATTGCGATGAAAAAGATTTCTGGAGCATTGTGATGAAAGGGCATGGAGCATTGTGATTAAAGGTGACAAGGAACATTGTGATGATATGGGCAGAGAACTCTGTGATGACAGTGGTCATGCAGTATTGTGACGAAAAGTGTCATGGAACATTCTGCTGATAGCGATCATGGAGCTTTTTGGTTAGAGAGGCTATGGAGATTTGTGATGTCAGGTGTCATGGGGCATTGTGTTGAGAGCGGTCTTGGAGCATTGTGATGAAAAGGGACATGGAGAACTGTGATTACAGGGGCCATGGAGCATTGTGAATGCAAAGGCTATGGAGCATTGAGATGACAGGGTTCATGGAGCACTGTGATGAATGTGATCTTGGATCATTGTGCTGACAAGTGTCCTGGAACCTTGTGATGACACGGTTCATGGAGCATTGTGATGACAAGGACCATGGCGAATTGTGATGACATCTGTCATGGGGCATTGTGATGACAGTGGTCATCTAGATTTGCGATGAAAGGTATCATGGAGCACTGTGATAACAGGGGCCATGGAACATTGTGATGACAAAGGCCATGGAGCATTGTGATGACAAGTGTCATGGGGCATTTTGATGACATTGGCATGGAGCATTATGATGACAAGTGTTCTGGAGCATTTTGATGACAAGGGCATGGAGCATTGTGATGACAGAGCCCACGGAGCTTTGTGATGAAAAGGGCAGGGTACATTGTGATGACAGGGTTCATGGAGCATTGTGATGAAAGGGGCCATGGAGCATTGAGATGAGAGCCGTTATGAGGCATGGTGATGACAGTGGTCATGGAGCATTGTGATGAAAGAGATCATGGAGCAATATGATAACAGGGGCCATGGAGGATTGTGATGACAGGGGTATTGGAGCATTGTGATGGAAGTAGACATGGATCATTGTGATGACATGTGTCCTGGAACACTGTGATGACACGGTTCATCGAATATTGTGATGACAAGGGTCATAGCGAATTGTGATGACAAGTGTCATGGGGCATTGTGTGACATTGATCATCTAGGAATTGTGATGAAAGGTATCA
Organism: Balaenoptera acutorostrata; assembly: GCF_949987535.1. Classification (NCBI taxonomy): domain Eukaryota; kingdom Metazoa; phylum Chordata; class Mammalia; order Artiodactyla; family Balaenopteridae; genus Balaenoptera; species Balaenoptera acutorostrata. The sequence continues at coordinate 1,705,632 of NW_026645510.1, read as the reverse complement.
TGGAACACTGTGATGAAAATTGTCCTGGATTATTGTGATGACAGCAGTCATGGAGAATTGTGATGACAGGGATTATGCAGCATTGTGTTGACAAGGGTATGGACTATTGTGATGACAATGGTCATGGAGCAATGTGATGAAAGTATTCATGGAACATCGTGATAAAAAGTGCATGGGAGCATTGTGACGATAAAGGCCATGGAGTATTGTGATGACTAGTGTCATGGAGCATTTTAATGAAAGGTTTCATTGTGCACCGTGATGACAAGGGGGATGGAGTATTGTGATGAAACTGGTCGTGGAGCATTGTGATAACAAAAGCCATTGAGCATTGTGATGACAGGCATCATGGAGCATTGTGAAGAAAGGGGTCATGGGGAATTGTAATGACAATAGAGAAATGTGATGAAAATGGTCAGCAAGCAAAGTGATTAAAGTGGTCATTTAGAATTGTCATGAAAATCTATATAGAGCATTGTGATGGCAAAGGTCATGGAGAACTGTGATGACCAGGGTCATGTAGCATTGTGATGACACGGTCATGGAACATTGTGATGACAAGAATTATGGAGCATTGTGATGACACGATCATGGAACATTGTGATGACAAGAATTCTGGAGCATTGTGATGACAAGGCCATGGAGCATTGTGATGACACGGTAATGGAACTTTGTGATGACAAGAATTCTGGAGCATTGTGATGACAAGGGTCATGGAGCATTGTGATGACATGGTCATCGAACATTGTGATGACAAGAATTCTGGAGCATTGTGAAGACAAGGGCCATGGAGCATTGTGATGACAAGTGTCATGGAGCATTGTAATGAGAGGTTTCATTGTGCACCGTGATGACAAGGGGGATGGAGTATTGTGATGAAACTGGTCCTGAAGCATTGTGATAACAAAAGCCATTGAGCATTGTGATGACAGGCATCATGGAGCATTGTTAAAAAAGGGGTCATGGGGAATTGTAATGACAATAGAGAAATGTGATGAAAATGGTCAGCAAGCAAAGTGATTAAAGTGGTCATTTAGAATTGTCATGAAAAACTATATAGAGCATTGTGATGGCAAAGGTCATGGAGAACTGTGATGACCAGGGTCATGTAGCATTGTGATGACACGGTCATGGAACATTGTGATGACAAGAATTATGGAGCATTGTGATGACAAGGGCCATGGAGCATTGTGATGACTATGTCATGGAACAATGTGATGACAAGAATTCTGGCACATTGTGATGACAAGGGCCATGTTGCATTGTGATGACACGGTCATGGAACATTGTGATGACAAGAATTCTGGAGCATTGTGATGACACGGTCATGGAACATTGTGATGAGAAAAATTATGGAGCATAGTGAAGACACGGTCATGGAATATTGTAATGACAAGAATTCTGGAGCATTGTGATGACAAGGGCCATGGTGCATTGTGATGACACGGTCATGGAACTTTGTGATGACAAGCAATCTGGAGCATTGTGATGACCAGGGCCATGGAGCATTGTGATGACACGGTCATGGAACATTGTGATGACAAGAATTATGGAGCATTGTGATGACAAGTGCCATGGAGAATTGTGATGACACAGTCATGGAACATTGTGATGAGAAGAATTCTGGAGCATTGTGATGACAAGGGCCATGGAGCTTTGTGATGACAAGTGTCATGGAGCATTGTAATGAGAGGTTTCATTGTGCACCTTGATGACAAGGGGGATGGAGTATTGTGATGAAACTGGTCCTGGAGCATTGTGATAACAAAAGCCATTGAGCATTGTGATGACAGGCATCATGGAGCATTGTGAAGAAAGGGGTCATGGGAAATTGTAATGACAAGAGAGAAATGTGATGAAAATGGTCAGCAAGCAAAATGATTAAAGTGGTCATTTAGAATTGTCATGAATATCTATATAGAGCATTGTGATGGCAAAGGACATGGAGAACTGTGATGATCAGGGTCATGTAGCATTGTGATGACACGGTCATGGAACATTGTGATGACAAGAATTATGGAGCATTGTGATGACACGATCATGGAACATTGTGATGACATGAAGTATGGAGCATTGTGATGACACGGTCATGGAACATTGTGATGACAAGAATTATGGAGCATTGTGAAGACACGTTCATGGAACATTGTAATGACAAGAATTCTGGAGCATTATGATGACAAGGGCCATGGATAATTGTGATGACACGGTCATGGAACATTGTGATGAAAAGAATTCTGGAGAAATGTGATGACAAGGGCCATGGAGCATTGTGATGACAAGGTCATGGAACATTGTGATGACAAGAATTCTGGAGCATTGTGATGACATGTGTCATGGAGAATTGTAATGAAACTTTTCATTGTGCACCGTGATGACAAGGGAGATGGAGTAATGTGATGAAACTGGTCCTGGAGCATTGTAATAACAAAAGCCTTTGAGCATTGTGATGACAGGCATCATGGAGCATTGTGAAGAAAGGGTTCATGGGGAATTGTAATGACAATAGAGAAATGTGATGAAAATGGTCAGCAAGCAAAGTGATTAAAGTGGTCATTTACAATTGTCACGAAAAACTATATAGAGCATTGTGATGACAAATGTCATGGAGAACTGTGATGACCAGGGTCATGTAGCATTGTGATGACACGGTCATGGAACATTGTGATGACAAGAATTATGGAGCATTGTGATGACACGGTCATGGAACATTGTGATGACAAGAAGTATGAGGCATTGTGATGACACGGTCATGGAACATTGTGATGACAAGAATTCTGGAGCATTTTGAAGACAAGGGCCATGGAGCATTTTGATGACAAGTGTCATGGAGCATTGTAATGAGAGGTTTCATTGTGCACCGTGATGACAAGGGGGATGGAGTATTATGATGAATCTGGTCCTGGAGCATTGTGATGACAAGAATTCTGGAGCATTGTGATGACAAGGGCCATGGAGCATTGTGATGTCACGGTCATGGAACATTGTGATGACAAGAATTATGGAGCATTGTGATGACACGATCATGGAACATTGTGATGACAAGAATTCTGGAGCATTGTGATGACAAGGGCCATGGAGCATTGTGATGACACGGTCATGGAACATTGTGATGACAAGAATTCTGGAGCATTGTGATGACACGGTCATGGAACATTGTGATGACAAGAATTTTGGAGCATTGTGATGACAAGGGCCATGGTGCATTGTGATGACACGGTCATGGAACATTGTGATGACAAGAATTCTGGAGCATTGTGAAGACAAGGGCCATGGAGCATTGTGATGACAAGTGTCATGGAGCATTGTAATGAGAGGTTTCATTGTGCACCGTGATGACAAGGGGGATGGAGTATTGTGATGAAACTGGTCCTGGAGCATTGTGATAACAAAAGCCATTGAGCATTGTGATGACAGGCATCATGGAGCATTGTGAAGAAAGGGGTCATGGGGAATTGTAATGACAATAGAGAAATGTGATGAAAATGGTCAGCAAGCAAAGTGATTAAAGTGGTCATTTAGAATTGTCATGAAAAACTATATAGAGCATTGTGATGGCAAAGGTCATGGAGAACTGTGATGACCAGGGTCATGTAGCATTGTGATGACACGGTCATGGAACATTGTGATGACAAGAATTCTGGAGCATTGTGATGACAAGGGCCATGGAGCATTGTGATGACACGGTCATGGAACATTGTGATGACAAGAATTCTGGAGCATTGTGATGACAAGTGCCATGGAGCATTGTGATGACATGGTCATGGAACATTGTGATGACAAGAATTCTGGAGCATTGTGATGACATGTGTCATGAAGAAGTGTAATGAAACTTTTCATTGTGCACCATGATGACAAGGGAGATGGAGTAATGTGATGAAACTGGTCCTGGAGCATTGTAATAACAACAGCCATTGAGCATTGTGATGACAGGCATCATGGAGCATTGTGAAGAAAGGGGTCATGGGGAATTGTAATGACAATAGAGAAATGTGATGAAAATGGTCAGCAAGCAAAGTGATTAAAGTGGTCATTTAGAATTGTCATGAAAAACTATATAGAGCATTGTGATGACAAAATTCATGGAGAACTGTGATGACCAGGGTCAGGTAGCATTGTGATGACACGGTCATGGAACATTGTGATGACAAGAATTATGGAGCATTGTGATGACACGGTCATGGAACATTGTGATGACAAGAATTATTGAGCATTGTGATGACAAGGGCCATGGTGCATTGTGATGACACGGTCATGGAACATTGTGATGACAAGAATTCTGGAGCATTGTGAAGACAAGGGCCATGGAGCATTGTGATGACAAGTGTCATGGAGCATTGTAATGAGAGGTTTCATTGTGCACCGTGATGACAAGGGGGATGGAGTATTGTGATGAAACTGGTCCTGGAGCATTGTGATAACAAAAGCCATTGAGCATTGTGATGACAGGCATCATGGAGCATTGTGAAGAAAGGGGTCATGGGAAATTGTAATGACAATAGAGAAATGTGATGAAAATGGTCAGCAAGCAAAGTGATTAAAGTGGTCATTTAGAATTGTCATGAAAAACTATATAGAGCATTGTGATGGCAAAGGTCATGGAGAACTGTGATGACCAGGGTCATGTAGCATTGTGATGACACGGTCATGGAACATTGTGATGACAAGAATTATGGAGCATTGTGATGACAAGGGCCATGGAGCATTGTGATGACTATGTCATGGAACAATGTGATGACAAGAATTCTGGCGCATTGTGATGACAAGGGCCATGTTGCATTGTGATGACACGGTCATGGAACATTGTGATGACAAGAATTCTGGAGCATTGTGATGACACGGTCATGGAACATTGTGATGAGAAGAATTATGGAGCATAGTGAAGACACGGTCATGGAACATTGTAATGACAAGAATTCTGGAGCATTGTGATGACAAGGGCCATGGTGCATTGTGATGACACGGTCATGGAACTTTGTGATGACAAGCAATCTGGAGCATTGTGATGACCAGGGCCATGGAGCATTGTGATGACACGGTCATGGAACATTGTGATGACAAGAATTCTGGAGCATTGTGATGACAAGTGCCATGGAGCATTGTGATGACACGGTCATGGAACATTGTAATGAGAAGAATTCTGGAGCATTGTGATGACAAGGGCCATGGAGCTTTGTGATGACAAGTGTCATGGAGCATTGTAATGAGAGGTTTCATTGTGCACCTTGATGACAAGGGGGATGGAGTATTGTGATGAAACTGGTCCTGGAGCATTGTGATAACAAAAGCCATTGAGCATTGTGATGACAGGCATCATGGAGCATTGTGAAGAAAGGGGTCATGCTAAATTGTAATGACAAGAGAGAAATGTGATGAAAATGGTCAGCAAGCAAAATGATTAAAGTGGTCATTTAGAATTGTCATGAATATCTATATAGAGCATTGTGATGGCAAAGGACATGGAGAACTGTGATGATCAGGGTCATGTAGCATTGTGATGACACGGTCATGGAACATTGTGATGACAAGAATTATGGAGCATTGTGATGACACGATCATGGAACATTGTGATGACAAGAATTCTGGAGCATTGTGATGACAAGGGCCATGGAGCATTGTGATGACACGGTCATGGAACATTGTGATGACAAGAATTCTGGAGCATTGTGATGACACGGTCATGGAACATTGTGATGACAAGAATTATGGAGCATTGTGAAGACACGTTCATGGAACATTGTAATGACAAGAATTCTGGAGCATTATGATGACAAGGGCCATGGATAATTGTGATGACACGGTCATGGAACATTGTGATGAAAAGAATTCTGGAGAATTGTGATGACAAGGGCCATGGAGCATTGTGATGACAAGGTCATGGAACATTGTGATGACAAGAATTCTGGAGCATTGTGATGACATGTGTCATGGAGAATTGTAATGAAACTTTTCATTGTGCACCGTGATGACAAGGGAGATGGAGTAATGTGATGAAACTGGTCCTGGAGCATTGTAATAACAAAAGCCATTGAGCATTGTGATGAAAGGCATCATGGAGCATTGTGAAGAAAGGGTTCATGGGGAATTGTAATGACAATAGAGAAATGTGATGAAAATGGTCAGCAAGCAAAGTGATTAAAGTGGTCATTTACAATTGTCACGAAAAACTATATAGAGCATTGTGATGACAAAGGTCATGGAGAACTGTGATGACCAGGGTCATGTAGCATTGTGATGACACGGTCATGGAACATTGTGATGACAAGAATTATGGAGCATTGTGATGACACGGTTATGGAACATTGTGATGACAAGAAGTATGGAGCATTGTGATGACACGGTCATGGAACATTGTGATGAAAAGAATTCTGGAGCATTGTGATGACAAGGGCCATGGAGCATTGTGATGACACGGTCATGGACAATTGTGATGACAAGAATTTTGGAGCATTGTGATGACAAATGCCATGGTGCATTGTGATGACACGGTCATGGAACATTGTGATGACAAGAATTCTGGAGCATTTTGAAGACAAGGGCCATGGAGCATTTTGATGACAAGTGTCATGGAGCATTGTAATGAGAGGTTTCATTGTGCACCGTGATGACAAGGGGGATGGAGTATTGTGATGAAACTGGTCCTGGAGCATTTTGATGACAAGAAGTCTGGAGCATTGTGATGACAAGGGCCATGGAGCATTGTGATGTCACGGTCATGGAACATTGTGATGACAAGAATTCTGGAGCGTTGTGATGACAAGGGCCATGGTGCATTGTGATGACACGGTCATGGATCTTTGTGATGACAAGCAATCTGGAGAATTGTGATGACCAGGGCCATGGAGCATTGTGATGACAAGGTCATGGAACATTGTGATGACAAGAATTCTGGAGCATTGTGATGACAAGAATTCTGGAGCATTGTGATGACACGGTCATGAAACATTGTGATGACCAGAATTCTGGAGCATTGTGATGAGAAGTGCCATGGAGCATTGTGATGACACGGTCATGGAACATTGTGATGACAAGAATTCTGGAGCATTGTGATGACATGTGCCATGGAGCATTGTGATGACACGGTCATGGAACATTGTGATGACAAGAATTCTGGAGCATTGTGATGACAAGGGCCATGGAGCATTGTGATGACACGGTCATGGAACATTGTGATGACCAGAATTCTGGAGCATTGTGATGACATGTGCCATGGAGCATTGTGATGACACGGTCATGGAACATTGTGATGAAAAGAATTCTGAAGCATTGTGATGACAAGGGCCATGGAGCATTGTGATGACACGGTCATGGAACATTGTGATGACCAGAATTCTGGAGCATTGTGATGACATGTGCCATGGAGCTTTGTGATGACACGGTCATGGAACATTGTGATGAAAAGAATTCTGAAGCATTGTGATGACAAGGGCCATGGAGCATTGTGATGACACGGTCATGGAACATTGTGATGACAAGAATTCTGGAGCATTGTGATGACACGGGCCATGGAGCATTGTGATGACACGGTCATGGAACATTGTGATGACCAGAATTCTGGAGCATTGTGATGACAAGTGCCATGGAGCATTGTGATGACACGGTCATGGAACATTGTGATGACAAGAATTCTGGAGCATTATGATGACAAGGGCCATGGAGCATTGTGATGACACGGTCATGGAACATTGTGATGAAAAGAATTCTGGAGCATTGTGATGACAAGGGCCATGGAGCATTGTAATGACACGGTCATGGAACATTGTGATGACAAGAATTCTGCAGAATTGCGATGACAAGGGCCATGGAGCATTGTGATGACACGGTCATGGAACATTGTGATGACCAGAATTCTGGAGCATTGTGATGAGAAGTGCCATGGAGTATTGTTACGACACGGTCATGGAACAATGTGATGAGAAGAATTCCGGAGCATTGTGATGACAAGGGCCATGGAGCATTGTGATGACATGGTCATGGAACATTGTGATGAAAAATATTCTGGAGCATTGTGCTGATGACGGCCATGGAGCATTGTGATGACACAGTCAAGGAACATTGCGATGAAAAAGATTTCTGGAGCATTGTGATGAAAGGGCATGGAGCATTGTGATTAAAGGTGACAAGGAACATTGTGATGATATGGGCAGAGAACTCTGTGATGACAGTGGTCATGCAGTATTGTGACGAAAAGTGTCATGGAACATTCTGCTGATAGCGATCATGGAGCTTTTTGGTTAGAGAGGCTATGGAGATTTGTGATGTCAGGTGTCATGGGGCATTGTGTTGAGAGCCGTCTTGGAGCATTGTGATGAAAAGGGACATGGAGAACTGTGATTACAGGGGCCATGGAGCATTGTGAATGCAAAGGCTATGGAGCATTGAGATGACAGGTTTCATGGAGCACTGTGATGAATGTGATCTTGGATCATTGTGCTGACAAGTGTCCTGGAACCTTGTGATGACACGGTTCATGGAGCATTGTGATGACAAGGACCATGGCGAATTGTGATGACATCTGTCATGGGGCATTGTGATGACAGTGGTCATCTAGATTTGCGATGAAAGGTATCATGGAGCACTGTGATAACAGGGGCCATGGAACATTGTGATGACAAGGGCCATGGAGCATTGTGATGACAAGTGTCATGGGGCATTTTGATGACATTGGCATGGAGCATTATGATGACAAGTGTTCTGGAGCATTTTGATGACAAGGGCATGGAGCATTGTGATGACAGAGCCCACGGAGCTTTGTGATGAAAAGGGCAGGGTACATTGTGATGACAGGGTTCATGGAGCATTGTCATGAAAGGGGCCATGGAGCATTGAGATGAGAGCCGTTATGAGGCATGGTGATGACAGTGGTCATGGAGCATTGTGATGAAAGAGATCATGGAGCAATATGATAACAGGGGCCATGGAGCATTGTGATGACAAAGGTATTGGAGCATTGTGATGGAAGTAGACATGGATCATTGTGATGACATGTGTCCTGGAACACTGTGATGACACGGTTCATCGAGTATTGTGATGACAAGGGTCATAGCGAATTGTGATGACAAGTGTCATGGGGCATTGTGTGACATTGATCATCTAGGAATTGTGATGAAAGGTATCATGGAGCACTGTGATGAAAATTGTCCTGGATTATTGTGATGACAGCAGTCATGGAGAATGGTGATGACAGGGATTATGCAGCATTGTGTTGACAAGGGTATGGACTATTGTGATGACAATGGTCATGGAGCAATGTGATGAAAGTATTCATGGAGCATCGTGATAAAAAGTGCATGGGAGCATTGTGACGATAAAGGCCATGGAGTATTGTGATGACTAGTGTCATGGAGCATTTTAATGAAAGGTTTCATTGTGCACCGTGATGACAAGGGGGATGGAGTATTGTGATGAAACTGGTCCTGGAGCATTGTGATAACAAAAGCCATGGAGCATTGTGATGACAGGCATCATGGAGCATTGTGAAGAAAGGGGTCATGGGAAATTGTAATGACAATAGAGAAATGTGATGAAAATGGTCAGCAAGCAAAGTGATTAAAGTGGTCATTTAGAATTGTCATGAAAAACTATATAGAGCATTGTGATGGCAAAGGTCATGGAGAACTGTGATGACCAGGGTCATGTAGCATTGTGATGACACGGTCATGGAACATTGTGATGACAAGAATTCTGGAGCATTGTGATGACAAGGGCCATGGAGCATTGTGATGACACGGTCATGGAACATTGTGATGACAAGAATTCTGGAGCATTGTGATGACAAGGGCCATGGAGCATTGTGATGACATGGTCATGGAACATTGTGATGACAAGAATTATGGAGCATTGTGATGACACGGTCATGGAACATTGTGATGACAAGAATTCTGGAGCATTGTGAAGACAAGGGCCATGGAGCATTGTGATGACAAGTGTCATGGAGCATTGTAATGAGAGGTTTCATTGTGCACCGTGATGACAAGGGGGATGGAGTATTGTGATGAAACTGGTCCTGAAGCATTGTGATAACAAAAGCCATTGAGCATTGTGATGACAGGCATCATGGAGCATTGTGAAGAAAGGGGTCATGGGGAATTGTAATGACAATAGAGAAATGTGATGAAAATGGTCAGCAAGCAAAGTGATTAAAGTGGTCATTTAGAATTGTCATGAAAAACTATATAGAGCATTGTGATGGCAAAGGTCATGGAGAACTGTGATGACCAGTGTCATGTAGCATTGTGATGACACGGTCATGGAACATTGTGATGACAAGAATTATGGAGCATTGTGATGACAAGGGCCATGGAGCATTGTGATGACTATGTCATGGAACAATGTGATGACAAGAATTCTGGCGCATTGTGATGACAAGGGCCATGTTGCATTGTGATGACACGGTCATGGAACATTGTGATGACAAGAATTCTGGAGCATTGTGATGACACGGTCATGGAACATTGTGATGAGAAAAATTATGAAGCATAGTGAAGACACGGTCATGGAATATTGTAATGACAAGAATTCTGGAGCATTGTGATGACAAGGGCCATGGTGCATTGTGATGACACGGTCATGGAACTTTGTGATGACAAGCAATCTGGAGCATTGTGATGACCAGGGCCATGGAGCATTGTGATGACACGGTCATGGAACATTGTGATGACAAGAATTCTGGAGCATTGTGATGACAAGTGCCATGGAGAATTGTGATGACACAGTCATGGAACATTGTGATGAGAAGAATTCTGGAGCATTGTGATGACAAGGGCCATGGAGCTTTGTGATGTCAAGTGTCATGGAGCATTGTAATGAGAGGTTTCATTGTGCACCTTGATGACAAGGGGGATGGAGTATTGTGATGAAATTGGTCCTGGAGCATTGTGATAACAAAAGCCATTGAGCATTGTGATGACAGGCATCATGGAGCATTGTGAAGAAAGGGGTCATGGGAAATTGTAATGACAAGAGAGAAATGTGATGAAAATGGTCAGCAAGCAAAATGATTAAAGTGGTCATTTAGAATTGTCATGAATATCTATATAGAGCATTGTGATGGCAAAGGACATGGAGAACTGTGATGATCAGGGTCATGTAGCATTGTGATGACACGGTCATGGAACATTGTGATGACAAGAATTATGGAGCATTGTGATGACACGATCATGGAACATTGTGATGACATGAAGTATGGAGCATTGTGATGACACGGTCATGGAACATTGTGATGACAAGAATTATGGAGCATTGTGAAGACACGTTCATGGAACATTGTAATGACAAGAATTCTGGAGCATTATGATGACAAGGGCCATGGATAATTGTGATGACACGGTCATGGAACATTGTGATGAAAAGAATTCTGGAGAAATGTGATGACAAGGGCCATGGAGCATTGTGATGACAAGGTCATGGAACATTGTGATGACAAGAATTCTGGAGCATTGTGATGACATGTGTCATGGAGAATTGTAATGAAACTTTTCATTGTGCACCGTGATGACAAGGGAGATGGAGTAATGTGATGAAACTGGTCCTGGAGCATTGTAATAACAAAAGCCTTTGAGCATTGTGATGACAGGCATCATGGAGCATTGTGAAGAAAGGGTTCATGGGGAATTGTAATGACAATAGAGAAATGTGATGAAAATGGTCAGCAAGCAAAGTGATTAAAGTGGTCATTTACAATTGTCACGAAAAACTATATAGAGCATTGTGATGACAAATGTCATGGAGAACTGTGATGACCAGGGTCATGTAGCATTGTGATGACACGGTCATGGAACATTGTGATGACAAGAATTATGGAGCATTGTGATGACACGGTCATGGAACATTGTGATGACAAGAAGTATGAGGCATTGTGATGACACGGTAATGGAACATTGTGATGACAAGAATTCTGGAGCATTTTGAAGACAAGGGCCATGGAGCATTTTGATGACAAGTGTCATGGAGCATTGTAATGAGAGGTTTCATTGTGCACCGTGATGACAAGGGGGATGGAGTATTATGATGAATCTGGTCCTGGAGCATTGTGATGACAAGAATTCTGGAGCATTGTGATGACAAGGGCCATGGAGCATTGTGATGTCACGGTCATGGAACATTGTGATGACAAGAATTCTGGAGCGTTGTGATGACAAGGGCCATGGTGCCTTGTGATGACACGGTCATGGAACATTGTGATGACAAGAATTCTGGAGCATTGTGATGACACGCTCATGGAACATTGTGATGACAAGAATTATGGAGCATTGTGATGACACGGTCATGGAACATTGTGATGACAAGAAGTCTGGAGCATTGTGATGACAAGGGCCATGGAGCATTGTGATGACACGGTCATGGAACATTGTGATGACCAGAATTCTGGAGCATTGTGATGACAAGGGCCATGGAGCATTGTGATGACACGGTCATGGAACATTGTGATGACAAGAATTCTGGAGCATTGTGATGACAAGGGCCATGGAGCATTGTGATGACACGGTCATGGAACATTGTGATGACCAGAATTCTGGAGCATTGTGATGAGAAGTGCCATGGAGGATTGTTACGACACGGTCATGGAACAATGTGATGAGAAGAATTCCGGAGCATTGTGATGACAAGGGCCATGGAGCATTGTGATGACATGGTCATGGAACATTGTGATGAAAAGTATTCTGGAGCATTGTGCTGATGACGGCCATGGAGCATTGTGATGACACAGTCAAGGAACATTGCGATGAAAAAGATTTCTGGAGCATTGTGATGAAAGGGCATGGAGCATTGTGATTAAAGGTGACAAGGAACATTGTGATGATATGGGCAGAGAACTCTGTGATGACAGTGGTCATGCAGTATTGTGACGAAAAGTGTCATGGAACATTCTGCTGATAGCGATCATGGAGCTTTTTGGTTAGAGAGGCTATGGAGATTTGTGATGTCAGGTGTCATGGGGCATTGTGTTGAGAGCGGTCTTGGAGCATTGTGATGAAAAGGGACATGGAGAACTGTGATTACAGGGGCCATGGAGCATTGTGAATGCAAAGGCTATGGAGCATTGAGATGACAGGGTTCATGGAGCACTGTGATGAATGTGATCTTGGATCATTGTGCTGACAAGTGTCCTGGAACCTTGTGATGACACGGTTCATGGAGCATTGTGATGACAAGGACCATGGCGAATTGTGATGACATCTGTCATGGGGCATTGTGATGACAGTGGTCATCTAGATTTGCGATGAAAGGTATCATGGAGCACTGTGATAACAGGGGCCATGGAACATTGTGATGACAAAGGCCATGGAGCATTGTGATGACAAGTGTCATGGGGCATTTTGATGACATTGGCATGGAGCATTATGATGACAAGTGTTCTGGAGCATTTTGATGACAAGGGCATGGAGCATTGTGATGACAGAGCCCACGGAGCTTTGTGATGAAAAGGGCAGGGTACATTGTGATGACAGGGTTCATGGAGCATTGTGATGAAAGGGGCCATGGAGCATTGAGATGAGAGCCGTTATGAGGCATGGTGATGACAGTGGTCATGGAGCATTGTGATGAAAGAGATCATGGAGCAATATGATAACAGGGGCCATGGAGGATTGTGATGACAGGGGTATTGGAGCATTGTGATGGAAGTAGACATGGATCATTGTGATGACATGTGTCCTGGAACACTGTGATGACACGGTTCATCGAATATTGTGATGACAAGGGTCATAGCGAATTGTGATGACAAGTGTCATGGGGCATTGTGTGACATTGATCATCTAGGAATTGTGATGAAAGGTATCATGGAACACTGTGATGAAAATTGTCCTGGATTATTGTGATGACAGCAGTCATGGAGAATTGTGATGACAGGGATTATGCAGCATTGTGTTGACAAGGGTATGGACTATTGTGATGACAATGGTCATGGAGCAATGTGATGAAAGTATTCATGGAACATCGTGATAAAAAGTGCATGGGAGCATTGTGACGATAAAGGCCATGGAGTATTGTGATGACTAGTGTCATGGAGCATTTTAATGAAAGGTTTCATTGTGCACCGTGATGACAAGGGGGATGGAGTATTGTGATGAAACTGGTCGTGGAGCATTGTGATAACAAAAGCCATTGAGCATTGTGATGACAGGCATCATGGAGCATTGTGAAGAAAGGGGTCATGGGGAATTGTAATGACAATAGAGAAATGTGATGAAAATGGTCAGCAAGCAAAGTGATTAAAGTGGTCATTTAGAATTGTCATGAAAATCTATATAGAGCATTGTGATGGCAAAGGTCATGGAGAACTGTGATGACCAGGGTCATGTAGCATTGTGATGACACGGTCATGGAACATTGTGATGACAAGAATTATGGAGCATTGTGATGACACGATCATGGAACATTGTGATGACAAGAATTCTGGAGCATTCTGATGACAAGGCCATGGAGCATTGTGATGACACGGTAATGGAACTTTGTGATGACAAGAATTCTGGAGCATTGTGATGACAAGGGTCATGGAGCATTGTGATGACATGGTCATCGAACATTGTGATGACAAGAATTCTGGAGCATTGTGAAGACAAGGGCCATGGAGCATTGTGATGACAAGTGTCATGGAGCATTGTAATGAGAGGTTTCATTGTGCACCGTGATGACAAGGGGGATGGAGTATTGTGATGAAACTGGTCCTGAAGCATTGTGATAACAAAAGCCATTGAGCATTGTGATGACAGGCATCATGGAGCATTGTTAAAAAAGGGGTCATGGGGAATTGTAATGACAATAGAGAAATGTGATGAAAATGGTCAGCAAGCAAAGTGATTAAAGTGGTCATTTAGAATTGTCATGAAAAACTATATAGAGCATTGTGATGGCAAAGGTCATGGAGAACTGTGATGACCAGGGTCATGTAGCATTGTGATGACACGGTCATGGAACATTGTGATGACAAGAATTATGGAGCATTGTGATGACAAGGGCCATGGAGCATTGTGATGACTATGTCATGGAACAATGTGATGACAAGAATTCTGGCACATTGTGATGACAAGGGCCATGTTGCATTGTGATGACACGGTCATGGAACATTGTGATGACAAGAATTCTGGAGCATTGTGATGACACGGTCATGGAACATTGTGATGAGAAAAATTATGGAGCATAGTGAAGACACGGTCATGGAATATTGTAATGACAAGAATTCTGGAGCATTGTGATGACAAGGGCCATGGTGCATTGTGATGACACGGTCATGGAACTTTGTGATGACAAGCAATCTGGAGCATTGT
The DNA here is from genome assembly GCF_949987535.1 of Balaenoptera acutorostrata. Taxonomy (NCBI): domain Eukaryota; kingdom Metazoa; phylum Chordata; class Mammalia; order Artiodactyla; family Balaenopteridae; genus Balaenoptera; species Balaenoptera acutorostrata. The sequence continues at coordinate 1,690,363 of NW_026645510.1, read as the reverse complement.
GATGACCAGGGCCATGGAGCATTGTGATGACACGGTCATGGAACATTGTGATGACAAGAATTCTGGAGCATTGTGATGACAAGTGCCATGGAGAATTGTGATGACACAGTCATGGAACATTGTGATGAGAAGAATTCTGGAGCATTGTGATGACAAGGGCCATGGAGCTTTGTGATGACAAGTGTCATGGAGCATTGTAATGAGAGGTTTCATTGTGCACCTTGATGACAAGGGGGATGGAGTATTGTGATGAAATTGGTCCTGGAGCATTGTGATAACAAAAGCCATTGAGCATTGTGATGACAGGCATCATGGAGCATTGTGAAGAAAGGGGTCATGGGAAATTGTAATGACAAGAGAGAAATGTGATGAAAATGGTCAGCAAGCAAAATGATTAAAGTGGTCATTTAGAATTGTCATGAATATCTATATAGAGCATTGTGATGGCAAAGGACATGGAGAACTGTGATGATCAGGGTCATGTAGCATTGTGATGACACGGTCATGGAACATTGTGATGACAAGAATTATGGAGCATTGTGATGACACGATCATGGAACATTGTGATGACATGAAGTATGGAGCATTGTGATGACACGGTCATGGAACATTGTGATGACAAGAATTATGGAGCATTGTGAAGACACGTTCATGGAACATTGTAATGACAAGAATTCTGGAGCATTATGATGACAAGGGCCATGGATAATTGTGATGACACGGTCATGGAACATTGTGATGAAAAGAATTCTGGAGAAATGTGATGACAAGGGCCATGGAGCATTGTGATGACAAGGTCATGGAACATTGTGATGACAAGAATTCTGGAGCATTGTGATGACATGTGTCATGGAGAATTGTAATGAAACTTTTCATTGTGCACCGTGATGACAAGGGAGATGGAGTAATGTGATGAAACTGGTCCTGGAGCATTGTAATAACAAAAGCCTTTGAGCATTGTGATGACAGGCATCATGGAGCATTGTGAAGAAAGGGTTCATGGGGAATTGTAATGACAATAGAGAAATGTGATGAAAATGGTCAGCAAGCAAAGTGATTAAAGTGGTCATTTACAATTGTCACGAAAAACTATATAGAGCATTGTGATGACAAATGTCATGGAGAACTGTGATGACCAGGGTCATGTAGCATTGTGATGACACGGTCATGGAACATTGTGATGACAAGAATTATGGAGCATTGTGATGACACGGTCATGGAACATTGTGATGACAAGAAGTATGAGGCATTGTGATGACACGGTCATGGAACATTGTGATGACAAGAATTCTGGAGCATTTTGAAGACAAGGGCCATGGAGCATTTTGATGACAAGTGTCATGGAGCATTGTAATGAGAGGTTTCATTGTGCACCGTGATGACAAGGGGGATGGAGTATTATGATGAATCTGGTCCTGGAGCATTGTGATGACAAGAATTCTGGAGCATTGTGATGACAAGGGCCATGGAGCATTGTGATGTCACGGTCATGGAACATTGTGATGACAAGAATTCTGGAGCGTTGTGATGACAAGGGCCATGGTGCCTTGTGATGACACGGTCATGGAACATTGTGATGACAAAAATTCTGGAGCATTGTGATGACACGCTCATGGAACATTGTGATGACAAGAATTATGGAGCATTGTGATGACACGGTCATGGAACATTGTGATGACAAGAAGTCTGGAGCATTGTGATGACAAGGGCCATGGAGCATTGTGATGACACGGTCATGGAACATTGTGATGACCAGAATTCTGGAGCATTGTGATGACAAGGGCCATGGAGCATTGTGATGACACGGTCATGGAACATTGTGATGACCAGAATTCTGGAGCATTGTGATGACAAGGGCCATGGAGGATTGTTACGACACGATCATGGAACAATGTGATGAGAAGAATTCCGGAGCATTGTGATGACAAGGGCCATGGAGCATTGTGATGACATGGTCATGGAACATTGTGATGAAAAGTATTCTGGAGCATTGTGCTGATGACGGCCATGGAGCATTGTGATGACACAGTCAAGGAACATTGCGATGAAAAACATTTCTGGAGCATTGTGATGAAAGGGCATGGAGCATTGTGATTAAAGGTGACAAGGAACATTGTGATGATATGGGCAGAGAACTCTGTGATGACAGTGGTCATGCAGTATTGTGACGAAAAGTGTCATGGAACATTCTGCTGATAGCGATCATGGAGCTTTTTGGTTAGAGAGGCTATGGAGATTTGTGATGTCAGGTGTCATGGGGCATTGTGTTGAGAGCGGTCTTGGAGCATTGTGATGAAAAGGGACATGGAGAACTGTGATTACAGGGGCCATGGAGCATTGTGAATGCAAAGGCTATGGAGCATTGAGATGACAGGGTTCATGGAGCACTGTGATGAATGTGATCTTGGATCATTGTGCTGACAAGTGTCCTGGAACCTTGTGATGACACGGTTCATGGAGCATTGTGATGACAAGGACCATGGCGAATTGTGATGACATCTGTCATGGGGCATTGTGATGACAGTGGTCATCTAGATTTGCGATGAAAGGTATCATGGAGCACTGTGATAACAGGGGCCATGGAACATTGTGATGACAAAGGCCATGGAGCATTGTGATGACAAGTGTCATGGGGCATTTTGATGACATTGGCATGGAGCATTATGATGACAAGTGTTCTGGAGCATTTTGATGACAAGGGCATGGAGCATTGTGATGACAGAGCCCACGGAGCTTTGTGATGAAAAGGGCAGGGTACATCGTGATGACAGGGTTCATGGAGCATTGTGATGAAAGGGGCCATGGAGCATTGAGATGAGAGCCGTTATGAGGCATGGTGATGACAGTGGTCATGGAGCATTGTGATGAAAGAGATCATGGAGCAATATGATAACAGGGGCCATGGAGCATTGTGATGACAGGGGTATTGGAGCATTGTGATGGAAGTAGACATGGATCATTGTGATGACATGTGTCCTGGAACACTGTGATGACACGGTTCATCGAGTATTGTGATGACAAGGGTCATAGCGAATTGTGATGACAAGTGTCATGGGGCATTGTGTGACATTGATCATCTAGGAATTGTGATGAAAGGTATCATGGAGCACTGTGATGAAAATTGTCCTGGATTATTGTGATGACAGCAGTCATGGAGAATTGTGATGACAGGGATTATGCAGCATTGTGTTGACAAGGGTATGGACTATTGTGATGACAATGGTCATGGAGCAATGTGATGAAAGTATTCATGGAACATCGTGATAAAAAGTGCATGGGAGCATTGTGACGATAAAGGCCATGGAGTATTGTGATGACTAGTGTCATGGAGCATTGTAATGAGAGGTTTCATTGTGCACCGTGATGACAAGGGGGATGGAGTATTGTGATGAAACTGGTCGTGGAGCATTGTGATAACAAAAGCCATTGAGCATTGTGATGACAGGCATCATGGAGCATTGTGAAGAAAGGGGTCATGGGGAATTGTAATGACAATAGAGAAATGTGATGAAAATGGTCAGCAAGCAAAGTGATTAAAGTGGTCATTTAGAATTGTCATGAAAATCTATATAGAGCATTGTGATGGCAAAGGTCATGGAGAACTGTGATGACCAGGGTCATGTAGCATTGTGATGACACGGTCATGGAACATTGTGATGACAAGAATTATGGAGCATTGTGATGACACGATCATGGAACATTGTGATGACAAGAATTCTGGAGCATTGTGATGACAAGGCCATGGAGCATTGTGATGACACGGTCATGGAACATTGTGATGACAAGAATTATGGAGCATTGTGATGACAAGGGCCATGGAGAATTGTGATGACATGGTCATGGAAAATTTGATGACAAGAATTCTGGAGCATTGTGATGACATGTGTCATGGAGAATTGTAATGAAACTTTTCATTGTGCACCGTGATGATAAGGGAGATGGAGTAATGTGATGAAACTGGTCCTGGAGCATTGTAATAACAAAAGCCATTGAGCATTCTGATGACAGGCATCATGGAGCATTGTGAAGAAAGGGGTCATGGGGAATTGTAATGACAATAGAGAAATGTGATGAAAATGGTCAGCAAGCAAAGTGATTAAAGTGGTCATTTAGAATTCTCATGAAAAACTATATAGAGCATTGTGATGACAAAGGTCATGGAGAACCGTGATGACCAGGGTCATGTAGCATTGTGATCACACGGTCATGGAACATTGTGATGACAAGAATTATGGAGCACTGTGATGACACGGTCATGGAACATTGTGATGACAAGAATTATGGAGCATTGTGATGACACGGTCATGGAACATTGTGATGACAAGAATTCTGGAGCATTGTGATGACAACGGCCATGGAGCATTGTGATGACACGGTCATGGAACATTGTGATGACAAGTATTCTGGAGCATTGTGATGACAAGGGTCATGGAGCATTGTGATGACATGGTCATCGAACATTGTGATGACAAGAATTCTGGAGCATTGTGATGACAAGGGCCATGGAGCATTGTGATGACACGGTCATGGAACATTGTAATGACAAGAATTCTGAAGCATTGTGATGACAAGGGCCATGGAGCATTGTGATGACACGGTCATGGAACATTGTGATGACAAGAATTATGGAGCATTGTGATGACACGATCATGGAACATTGTGATGACATGAAGTATGGAGCATTGTGATGACACGGTCATGGAACATTGTGATGACAAGAATTATGGAGCATTGTGAAGACACGTTCATGGAACATTGTAATGACAAGAATTCTGGAGCATTATGATGACAAGGGCCATGGATAATTGTGATGACACGGTCATGGAACATTGTGATGAAAAGAATTCTGGAGAAATGTGATGACAAGGGCCATGGAGCATTGTGATGACAAGGTCATGGAACATTGTGATGACAAGAATTCTGGAGCATTGTGATGACATGTGTCATGGAGAATTGTAATGAAACTTTTCATTGTGCACCGTGATGACAAGGGAGATGGAGTAATGTGATGAAACTGGTCCTGGAGCATTGTAATAACAAAAGCCTTTGAGCATTGTGATGACAGGCATCATGGAGCATTGTGAAGAAAGGGTTCATGGGGAATTGTAATGACAATAGAGAAATGTGATGAAAATGGTCAGCAAGCAAAGTGATTAAAGTGGTCATTTACAATTGTCACGAAAAACTATATAGAGCATTGTGATGACAAATGTCATGGAGAACTGTGATGACCAGGGTCATGTAGCATTGTGATGACACGGTCATGGAACATTGTGATGACAAGAATTATGGAGCATTGTGATGACACGGTCATGGAACATTGTGATGACAAGAAGTATGAGGCATTGTGATGACACGGTCATGGAACATTGTGATGACAAGAATTCTGGAGCATTTTGAAGACAAGGGCCATGGAGCATTTTGATGACAAGTGTCATGGAGCATTGTAATGAGAGGTTTCATTGTGCACCGTGATGACAAGGGGGATGGAGTATTATGATGAATCTGGTCCTGGAGCATTGTGATGACAAGAATTCTGGAGCATTGTGATGACAAGGGCCATGGAGCATTGTGATGTCACGGTCATGGAACATTGTGATGACAAGAATTCTGGAGCGTTGTGATGACAAGGGCCATGGTGCCTTGTGATGACACGGTCATGGAACATTGTGATGACAAGAATTCTGGAGCATTGTGATGACACGCTCATGGAACATTGTGATGACAAGAATTATGGAGCATTGTGATGACACGGTCATGGAACATTGTGATGACAAGAAGTCTGGAGCATTGTGATGACAAGGGCCATGGAGCATTGTGATGACACGGTCATGGAACATTGTGATGACCAGAATTCTGGAGCATTGTGATGACAAGGGCCATGGAGCATTGTGATGACACGGTCATGGAACATTGTGATGACCAGAATTCTGGAGCATTGTGATGACAAGGGCCATGGAGGATTGTTACGACACGATCATGGAACAATGTGATGAGAAGAATTCCGGAGCATTGTGATGACAAGGGCCATGGAGCATTGTGATGACATGGTCATGGAACATTGTGATGAAAAGTATTCTGGAGCATTGTGCTGATGACGGCCATGGAGCATTGTGATGACACAGTCAAGGAACATTGCGATGAAAAAGATTTCTGGAGCATTGTGATGAAAGGGCATGGAGCATTGTGATTAAAGGTGACAAGGAACATTGTGATGATATGGGCAGAGAACTCTGTGATGACAGTGGTCATGCAGTATTGTGACGAAAAGTGTCATGGAACATTCTGCTGATAGCGATCATGGAGCTTTTTGGTTAGAGAGGCTATGGAGATTTGTGATGTCAGGTGTCATGGGGCATTGTGTTGAGAGCGGTCTTGGAGCATTGTGATGAAAAGGGACATGGAGAACTGTGATTACAGGGGCCATGGAGCATTGTGAATGCAAAGGCTATGGAGCATTGAGATGACAGGGTTCATGGAGCACTGTGATGAATGTGATCTTGGATCATTGTGCTGACAAGTGTCCTGGAACCTTGTGATGACACGGTTCATGGAGCATTGTGATGACAAGGACCATGGCGAATTGTGATGACATCTGTCATGGGGCATTGTGATGACAGTGGTCATCTAGATTTGCGATGAAAGGTATCATGGAGCACTGTGATAACAGGGGCCATGGAACATTGTGATGACAAAGGCCATGGAGCATTGTGATGACAAGTGTCATGGGGCATTTTGATGACATTGGCATGGAGCATTATGATGACAAGTGTTCTGGAGCATTTTGATGACAAGGGCATGGAGCATTGTGATGACAGAGCCCACGGAGCTTTGTGATGAAAAGGGCAGGGTACATTGTGATGACAGGGTTCATGGAGCATTGTGATGAAAGGGGCCATGGAGCATTGAGATGAGAGCCGTTATGAGGCATGGTGATGACAGTGGTCATGGAGCATTGTGATGAAAGAGATCATGGAGCAATATGATAACAGGGGCCATGGAGCATTGTGATGACAGGGGTATTGGAGCATTGTGATGGAAGTAGACATGGATCATTGTGATGACATGTGTCCTGGAACACTGTGATGACACGGTTCATCGAGTATTGTGATGACAAGGGTCATAGCGAATTGTGATGACAAGTGTCATGGGGCATTGTGTGACATTGATCATCTAGGAATTGTGATGAAAGGTATCATGGAGCACTGTGATGAAAATTGTCCTGGATTATTGTGATGACAGCAGTCATGGAGAATTGTGATGACAGGGATTATGCAGCATTGTGTTGACAAGGGTATGGACTATTGTGATGACAATGGTCATGGAGCAATGTGATGAAAGTATTCATGGAACATCGTGATAAAAAGTGCATGGGAGCATTGTGACGATAAAGGCCATGGAGTATTGTGATGACTAGTGTCATGGAGCATTGTAATGAGAGGTTTCATTGTGCACCGTGATGACAAGGGGGATGGAGTATTGTGATGAAACTGGTCGTGGAGCATTGTGATAACAAAAGCCATTGAGCATTGTGATGACAGGCATCATGGAGCATTGTGAAGAAAGGGGTCATGGGGAATTGTAATGACAATAGAGAAATGTGATGAAAATGGTCAGCAAGCAAAGTGATTAAAGTGGTCATTTAGAATTGTCATGAAAATCTATATAGAGCATTGTGATGGCAAAGGTCATGGAGAACTGTGATGACCAGGGTCATGTAGCATTGTGATGACACGGTCATGGATCATTTTGAAGACAAGAATTATGGAGCATTGTGATGACAAGGGCCATGGAGCATTGTGATGACTATGTCATGGAACAATGTGATGACAAGAATTCTGGCACATTGTGATGACAAGGGCCATGTTGCATTGTGATGACACGGTCATGGAACATTGTGATGACAAGAATTCTGGAGCATTGTGATGACACGGTCATGGAACATTGTGATGAGAAAAATTATGGAGCATAGTGAAGACACGGTCATGGAATATTGTAATGACAAGAATTCTGGAGCATTGTGATGACAAGGGCCATGGTGCATTGTGATGACCCGGTCATGGAACTTTGTGATGACAAGCAATCTGGAGCATTGTGATGACCAGGGCCATGGAGCATTGTGATGACACGGTCATGGAACATTGTGATGACAAGAATTCTGGAGCATTGTGATGACAAGTGCCATGGAGAATTGTGATGACACAGTCATGGAACATTGTGATGAGAAGAATTCTGGAGCATTGTGATGACAAGGGCCATGGAGCTTTGTGATGACAAGTGTCATGGAGCATTGTAATGAGAGGTTTCATTGTGCACCTTGATGACAAGGGGGATGGAGTATTGTGATGAAATTGGTCCTGGAGCATTGTGATAACAAAAGCCATTGAGCATTGTGATGACAGGCATCATGGAGCATTGTGAAGAAAGGGGTCATGGGAAATTGTAATGACAAGAGAGAAATGTGATGAAAATGGTCAGCAAGCAAAATGATTAAAGTGGTCATTTAGAATTGTCATGAATATCTATATAGAGCATTGTGATGGCAAAGGACATGGAGAACTGTGATGATCAGGGTCATGTAGCATTGTGATGACACGGTCATGGAACATTGTGATGACAAGAATTATGGAGCATTGTGATGACACGATCATGGAACATTGTGATGACATGAAGTATGGAGCATTGTGATGACACGGTCATGGAACATTGTGATGACAAGAATTATGGAGCATTGTGAAGACACGTTCATGGAACATTGTAATGACAAGAATTCTGGAGCATTATGATGACAAGGGCCATGGATAATTGTGATGACACGGTCATGGAACATTGTGATGAAAAGAATTCTGGAGAAATGTGATGACAAGGGCCATGGAGCATTGTGATGACAAGGTCATGGAACATTGTGATGACAAGAATTCTGGAGCATTGTGATGACATGTGTCATGGAGAATTGTAATGAAACTTTTCATTGTGCACCGTGATGACAAGGGAGATGGAGTAATGTGATGAAACTGGTCCTGGAGCATTGTAATAACAAAAGCCTTTGAGCATTGTGATGACAGGCATCATGGAGCATTGTGAAGAAAGGGTTCATGGGGAATTGTAATGACAATAGAGAAATGTGATGAAAATGGTCAGCAAGCAAAGTGATTAAAGTGGTCATTTACAATTGTCACGAAAAACTATATAGAGCATTGTGATGACAAATGTCATGGAGAACTGTGATGACCAGGGTCATGTAGCATTGTGATGACACGGTCATGGAACATTGTGATGACAAGAATTATGGAGCATTGTGATGACACGGTCATGGAACATTGTGATGACAAGAAGTATGAGGCATTGTGATGACACGGTCATGGAACATTGTGATGACAAGAATTCTGGAGCATTTTGAAGACAAGGGCCATGGAGCATTTTGATGACAAGTGTCATGGAGCATTGTAATGAGAGGTTTCATTGTGCACCGTGATGACAAGGGGGATGGAGTATTATGATGAATCTGGTCCTGGAGCATTGTGATGACAAGAATTCTGGAGCATTGTGATGACAAGGGCCATGGAGCATTGTGATGTCACGGTCATGGAACATTGTGATGACAAGAATTCTGGAGCGTTGTGATGACAAGGGCCATGGTGCCTTGTGATGACACGGTCATGGAACATTGTGATGACAAAAATTCTGGAGCATTGTGATGACACGCTCATGGAACATTGTGATGACAAGAATTATGGAGCATTGTGATGACACGGTCATGGAACATTGTGATGACAAGAAGTCTGGAGCATTGTGATGACAAGGGCCATGGAGCATTGTGATGACACGGTCATGGAACATTGTGATGACCAGAATTCTGGAGCATTGTGATGACAAGGGCCATGGAGCATTGTGATGACACGGTCATGGAACATTGTGATGACCAGAATTCTGGAGCATTGTGATGACAAGGGCCATGGAGGATTGTTACGACACGATCATGGAACAATGTGATGAGAAGAATTCCGGAGCATTGTGATGACAAGGGCCATGGAGCATTGTGATGACATGGTCATGGAACATTGTGATGAAAAGTATTCTGGAGCATTGTGCTGATGACGGCCATGGAGCATTGTGATGACACAGTCAAGGAACATTGCGATGAAAAACATTTCTGGAGCATTGTGATGAAAGGGCATGGAGCATTGTGATTAAAGGTGACAAGGAACATTGTGATGATATGGGCAGAGAACTCTGTGATGACAGTGGTCATGCAGTATTGTGACGAAAAGTGTCATGGAACATTCTGCTGATAGCGATCATGGAGCTTTTTGGTTAGAGAGGCTATGGAGATTTGTGATGTCAGGTGTCATGGGGCATTGTGTTGAGAGCGGTCTTGGAGCATTGTGATGAAAAGGGACATGGAGAACTGTGATTACAGGGGCCATGGAGCATTGTGAATGCAAAGGCTATGGAGCATTGAGATGACAGGGTTCATGGAGCACTGTGATGAATGTGATCTTGGATCATTGTGCTGACAAGTGTCCTGGAACCTTGTGATGACACGGTTCATGGAGCATTGTGATGACAAGGACCATGGCGAATTGTGATGACATCTGTCATGGGGCATTGTGATGACAGTGGTCATCTAGATTTGCGATGAAAGGTATCATGGAGCACTGTGATAACAGGGGCCATGGAACATTGTGATGACAAAGGCCATGGAGCATTGTGATGACAAGTGTCATGGGGCATTTTGATGACATTGGCATGGAGCATTATGATGACAAGTGTTCTGGAGCATTTTGATGACAAGGGCATGGAGCATTGTGATGACAGAGCCCACGGAGCTTTGTGATGAAAAGGGCAGGGTACATCGTGATGACAGGGTTCATGGAGCATTGTGATGAAAGGGGCCATGGAGCATTGAGATGAGAGCCGTTATGAGGCATGGTGATGACAGTGGTCATGGAGCATTGTGATGAAAGAGATCATGGAGCAATATGATAACAGGGGCCATGGAGCATTGTGATGACAGGGGTATTGGAGCATTGTGATGGAAGTAGACATGGATCATTGTGATGACATGTGTCCTGGAACACTGTGATGACACGGTTCATCGAGTATTGTGATGACAAGGGTCATAGCGAATTGTGATGACAAGTGTCATGGGGCATTGTGTGACATTGATCATCTAGGAATTGTGATGAAAGGTATCATGGAGCACTGTGATGAAAATTGTCCTGGATTATTGTGATGACAGCAGTCATGGAGAATTGTGATGACAGGGATTATGCAGCATTGTGTTGACAAGGGTATGGACTATTGTGATGACAATGGTCATGGAGCAATGTGATGAAAGTATTCATGGAACATCGTGATAAAAAGTGCATGGGAGCATTGTGACGATAAAGGCCATGGAGTATTGTGATGACTAGTGTCATGGAGCATTGTAATGAGAGGTTTCATTGTGCACCGTGATGACAAGGGGGATGGAGTATTGTGATGAAACTGGTCGTGGAGCATTGTGATAACAAAAGCCATTGAGCATTGTGATGACAGGCATCATGGAGCATTGTGAAGAAAGGGGTCATGGGGAATTGTAATGACAATAGAGAAATGTGATGAAAATGGTCAGCAAGCAAAGTGATTAAAGTGGTCATTTAGAATTGTCATGAAAATCTATATAGAGCATTGTGATGGCAAAGGTCATGGAGAACTGTGATGACCAGGGTCATGTAGCATTGTGATGACACGGTCATGGAACATTGTGATGACAAGAATTATGGAGCATTGTGATGACACGATCATGGAACATTGTGATGACAAGAATTCTGGAGCATTGTGATGACAAGGCCATGGAGCATTGTGATGACACGGTCATGGAACATTGTGATGACAAGAATTATGGAGCATTGTGATGACAAGGGCCATGGAGAATTGTGATGACATGGTCATGGAAAATTTGATGACAAGAATTCTGGAGCATTGTGATGACATGTGTCATGGAGAATTGTAATGAAACTTTTCATTGTGCACCGTGATGATAAGGGAGATGGAGTAATGTGATGAAACTGGTCCTGGAGCATTGTAATAACAAAAGCCATTGAGCATTCTGATGACAGGCATCATGGAGCATTGTGAAGAAAGGGGTCATGGGGAATTGTAATGACAATAGAGAAATGTGATGAAAATGGTCAGCAAGCAAAGTGATTAAAGTGGTCATTTAGAATTCTCATGAAAAACTATATAGAGCATTGTGATGACAAAGGTCATGGAGAACCGTGATGACCAGGGTCATGTAGCATTGTGATCACACGGTCATGGAACATTGTGATGACAAGAATTATGGAGCACTGTGATGACACGGTCATGGAACATTGTGATGACAAGAATTATGGAGCATTGTGATGACACGGTCATGGAACATTGTGATGACAAGAATTCTGGAGCATTGTGATGACAACGGCCATGGAGCATTGTGATGACACGGTCATGGAACATTGTGATGACAAGTATTCTGGAGCATTGTGATGACAAGGGTCATGGAGCATTGTGATGACATGGTCATCGAACATTGTGATGACAAGAATTCTGGAGCATTGTGATGACAAGGGCCATGGAGCATTGTGATGACACGGTCATGGAACATTGTAATGACAAGAATTCTGAAGCATTGTGATGACAAGGGCCATGGAGCATTGTGATGACACGGTCATGGAACATTGTGATGACAAGAATTATGGAGCATTGTGATGACACGATCATGGAACATTGTGATGACATGAAGTATGGAGCATTGTGATGACACGGTCATGGAACATTGTGATGACAAGAATTATGGAGCATTGTGAAGACACGTTCATGGAACATTGTAATGACAAGAATTCTGGAGCATTATGATGACAAGGGCCATGGATAATTGTGATGACACGGTCATGGAACATTGTGATGAAAAGAATTCTGGAGAAATGTGATGACAAGGGCCATGGAGCATTGTGATGACAAGGTCATGGAACATTGTGATGACAAGAATTCTGGAGCATTGTGATGACATGTGTCATGGAGAATTGTAATGAAACTTTTCATTGTGCACCGTGATGACAAGGGAGATGGAGTAATGTGATGAAACTGGTCCTGGAGCATTGTAATAACAAAAGCCTTTGAGCATTGTGATGACAGGCATCATGGAGCATTGTGAAGAAAGGGTTCATGGGGAATTGTAATGACAATAGAGAAATGTGATGAAAATGGTCAGCAAGCAAAGTGATTAAAGTGGTCATTTACAATTGTCACGAAAAACTATATAGAGCATTGTGATGACAAATGTCATGGAGAACTGTGATGACCAGGGTCATGTAGCATTGTGATGACACGGTCATGGAACATTGTGATGACAAGAATTATGGAGCATTGTGATGACACGGTCATGGAACATTGTGATGACAAGAAGTATGAGGCATTGTGATGACACGGTCATGGAACATTGTGATGACAAGAATTCTGGAGCATTTTGAAGACAAGGGCCATGGAGCATTTTGATGACAAGTGTCATGGAGCATTGTAATGAGAGGTTTCATTGTGCACCGTGATGACAAGGGGGATGGAGTATTATGATGAATCTGGTCCTGGAGCATTGTGATGACAAGAATTCTGGAGCATTGTGATGACAAGGGCCATGGAGCATTGTGATGTCACGGTCATGGAACATTGTGATGACAAGAATTCTGGAGCGTTGTGATGACAAGGGCCATGGTGCCTTGTGATGACACGGTCATGGAACATTGTGATGACAAGAATTCTGGAGCATTGTGATGACACGCTCATGGAACATTGTGATGACAAGAATTATGGAGCATTGTGATGACACGGTCATGGAACATTGTGATGACAAGAAGTCTGGAGCATTGTGATGACAAGGGCCATGGAGCATTGTGATGACACGGTCATGGAACATTGTGATGACCAGAATTCTGGAGCATTGTGATGACAAGGGCCATGGAGCATTGTGATGACACGGTCATGGAACATTGTGATGACCAGAATTCTGGAGCATTGTGATGACAAGGGCCATGGAGGATTGTTACGACACGATCATGGAACAATGTGATGAGAAGAATTCCGGAGCATTGTGATGACAAGGGCCATGGAGCATTGTGATGACATGGTCATGGAACATTGTGATGAAAAGTATTCTGGAGCATTGTGCTGATGACGGCCATGGAGCATTGTGATGACACAGTCAAGGAACATTGCGATGAAAAAGATTTCTGGAGCATTGTGATGAAAGGGCATGGAGCATTGTGATTAAAGGTGACAAGGAACATTGTGATGATATGGGCAGAGAACTCTGTGATGACAGTGGTCATGCAGTATTGTGACGAAAAGTGTCATGGAACATTCTGCTGATAGCGATCATGGAGCTTTTTGGTTAGAGAGGCTATGGAGATTTGTGATGTCAGGTGTCATGGGGCATTGTGTTGAGAGCGGTCTTGGAGCATTGTGATGAAAAGGGACATGGAGAACTGTGATTACAGGGGCCATGGAGCATTGTGAATGCAAAGGCTATGGAGCATTGAGATGACAGGGTTCATGGAGCACTGTGATGAATGTGATCTTGGATCATTGTGCTGACAAGTGTCCTGGAACCTTGTGATGACACGGTTCATGGAGCATTGTGATGACAAGGACCATGGCGAATTGTGATGACATCTGTCATGGGGCATTGTGATGACAGTGGTCATCTAGATTTGCGATGAAAGGTATCATGGAGCACTGTGATAACAGGGGCCATGGAACATTGTGATGACAAAGGCCATGGAGCATTGTGATGACAAGTGTCATGGGGCATTTTGATGACATTGGCATGGAGCATTATGATGACAAGTGTTCTGGAGCATTTTGATGACAAGGGCATGGAGCATTGTGATGACAGAGCCCACGGAGCTTTGTGATGAAAAGGGCAGGGTACATCGTGATGACAGGGTTCATGGAGCATTGTGATGAAAGGGGCCATGGAGCATTGAGATGAGAGCCGTTATGAGGCATGGTGATGACAGTGGTCATGGAGCATTGTGATGAAAGAGATCATGGAGCAATATGATAACAGGGGCCATGGAGCATTGTGATGACAGGGGTATTGGAGCATTGTGATGGAAGTAGACATGGATCATTGTGATGACATGTGTCCTGGAACACTGTGATGACACGGTTCATCGAGTATTGTGATGACAAGGGTCATAGCGAATTGTGATGACAAGTGTCATGGGGCATTGTGTGACATTGATCATCTAGGAATTGTGATGAAAGGTATCATGGAGCACTGTGATGAAAATTGTCCTGGATTATTGTGATGACAGCAGTCATGGAGAATTGTGATGACAGGGATTATGCAGCATTGTGTTGACAAGGGTATGGACTATTGTGATGACAATGGTCATGGAGCAATGTGATGAAAGTATTCATGGAACATCGTGATAAAAAGTGCATGGGAGCATTGTGACGATAAAGGCCATGGAGTATTGTGATGACTAGTGTCATGGAGCATTGTAATGAGAGGTTTCATTGTGCACCGTGATGACAAGGGGGATGGAGTATTGTGATGAAACTGGTCGTGGAGCATTGTGATAACAAAAGCCATTGAGCATTGTGATGACAGGCATCATGGAGCATTGTGAAGAAAGGGGTCATGGGGAATTGTAATGACAATAGAGAAATGTGATGAAAATGGTCAGCAAGCAAAGTGATTAAAGTGGTCATTTAGAATTGTCATGAAAATCTATATAGAGCATTGTGATGGCAAAGGTCATGGAGAACTGTGATGACCAGGGTCATGTAGCATTGTGATGACACGGTCATGGAACATTGTGATGACAAGAATTATGGAGCATTGTGATGACACGATCATGGAACATTGTGATGACAAGAATTCTGGAGCATTGTGATGACAAGGCCATGGAGCATTGTGATGACACGGTCATGGAACATTGTGATGACAAGAATTATGGAGCATTGTGATGACAAGGGCCATGGAGAATTGTGATGACATGGTCATGGAAAATTTGATGACAAGAATTCTGGAGCATTGTGATGACATGTGTCATGGAGAATTGTAATGAAACTTTTCATTGTGCACCGTGATGATAAGGGAGATGGAGTAATGTGATGAAACTGGTCCTGGAGCATTGTAATAACAAAAGCCATTGAGCATTCTGATGACAGGCATCATGGAGCATTGTGAAGAAAGGGGTCATGGGGAATTGTAATGACAATAGAGAAATGTGATGAAAATGGTCAGCAAGCAAAGTGATTAAAGTGGTCATTTAGAATTCTCATGAAAAACTATATAGAGCATTGTGATGACAAAGGTCATGGAGAACCGTGATGACCAGGGTCATGTAGCATTGTGATCACACGGTCATGGAACATTGTGATGACAAGAATTATGGAGCACTGTGATGACACGGTCATGGAACATTGTGATGACAAGAATTATGGAGCATTGTGATGACACGGTCATGGAACATTGTGATGACAAGAATTCTGGAGCATTGTGATGACAACGGCCATGGAGCATTGTGATGACACGGTCATGGAACATTGTGATGACAAGTATTCTGGAGCATTGTGATGACAAGGGTCATGGAGCATTGTGATGACATGGTCATCGAACATTGTGATGACAAGAATTCTGGAGCATTGTGATGACAAGGGCCATGGAGCATTGTGATGACACGGTCATGGAACATTGTAATGACAAGAATTCTGAAGCATTGTGATGACAAGGGCCATGGAGCATTGTGATGACACGGTCATGGAACATTGTGATGACAAGAATTATGGAGCATTGTGATGACACGATCATGGAACATTGTGATGACATGAAGTATGGAGCATTGTGATGACACGGTCATGGAACATTGTGATGACAAGAATTATGGAGCATTGTGAAGACACGTTCATGGAACATTGTAATGACAAGAATTCTGGAGCATTATGATGACAAGGGCCATGGATAATTGTGATGACACGGTCATGGAACATTGTGATGAAAAGAATTCTGGAGAAATGTGATGACAAGGGCCATGGAGCATTGTGATGACAAGGTCATGGAACATTGTGATGACAAGAATTCTGGAGCATTGTGATGACATGTGTCATGGAGAATTGTAATGAAACTTTTCATTGTGCACCGTGATGACAAGGGAGATGGAGTAATGTGATGAAACTGGTCCTGGAGCATTGTAATAACAAAAGCCTTTGAGCATTGTGATGACAGGCATCATGGAGCATTGTGAAGAAAGGGTTCATGGGGAATTGTAATGACAATAGAGAAATGTGATGAAAATGGTCAGCAAGCAAAGTGATTAAAGTGGTCATTTACAATTGTCACGAAAAACTATATAGAGCATTGTGATGACAAATGTCATGGAGAACTGTGATGACCAGGGTCATGTAGCATTGTGATGACACGGTCATGGAACATTGTGATGACAAGAATTATGGAGCATTGTGATGACACGGTCATGGAACATTGTGATGACAAGAAGTATGAGGCATTGTGATGACACGGTCATGGAACATTGTGATGACAAGAATTCTGGAGCATTTTGAAGACAAGGGCCATGGAGCATTTTGATGACAAGTGTCATGGAGCATTGTAATGAGAGGTTTCATTGTGCACCGTGATGACAAGGGGGATGGAGTATTATGATGAATCTGGTCCTGGAGCATTGTGATGACAAGAATTCTGGAGCATTGTGATGACAAGGGCCATGGAGCATTGTGATGTCACGGTCATGGAACATTGTGATGACAAGAATTCTGGAGCGTTGTGATGACAAGGGCCATGGTGCCTTGTGATGACACGGTCATGGAACATTGTGATGACAAGAATTCTGGAGCATTGTGATGACACGCTCATGGAACATTGTGATGACAAGAATTATGGAGCATTGTGATGACACGGTCATGGAACATTGTGATGACAAGAAGTCTGGAGCATTGTGATGACAAGGGCCATGGAGCATTGTGATGACACGGTCATGGAACATTGTGATGACCAGAATTCTGGAGCATTGTGATGACAAGGGCCATGGAGCATTGTGATGACACGGTCATGGAACATTGTGATGACCAGAATTCTGGAGCATTGTGATGACAAGGGCCATGGAGGATTGTTACGACACGATCATGGAACAATGTGATGAGAAGAATTCCGGAGCATTGTGATGACAAGGGCCATGGAGCATTGTGATGACATGGTCATGGAACATTGTGATGAAAAGTATTCTGGAGCATTGTGCTGATGACGGCCATGGAGCATTGTGATGACACAGTCAAGGAACATTGCGATGAAAAAGATTTCTGGAGCATTGTGATGAAAGGGCATGGAGCATTGTGATTAAAGGTGACAAGGAACATTGTGATGATATGGGCAGAGAACTCTGTGATGACAGTGGTCATGCAGTATTGTGACGAAAAGTGTCATGGAACATTCTGCTGATAGCGATCATGGAGCTTTTTGGTTAGAGAGGCTATGGAGATTTGTGATGTCAGGTGTCATGGGGCATTGTGTTGAGAGCGGTCTTGGAGCATTGTGATGAAAAGGGACATGGAGAACTGTGATTACAGGGGCCATGGAGCATTGTGAATGCAAAGGCTATGGAGCATTGAGATGACAGGGTTCATGGAGCACTGTGATGAATGTGATCTTGGATCATTGTGCTGACAAGTGTCCTGGAACCTTGTGATGACACGGTTCATGGAGCATTGTGATGACAAGGACCATGGCGAATTGTGATGACATCTGTCATGGGGCATTGTGATGACAGTGGTCATCTAGATTTGCGATGAAAGGTATCATGGAGCACTGTGATAACAGGGGCCATGGAACATTGTGATGACAAAGGCCATGGAGCATTGTGATGACAAGTGTCATGGGGCATTTTGATGACATTGGCATGGAGCATTATGATGACAAGTGTTCTGGAGCATTTTGATGACAAGGGCATGGAGCATTGTGATGACAGAGCCCACGGAGCTTTGTGATGAAAAGGGCAGGGTACATTGTGATGACAGGGTTCATGGAGCATTGTGATGAAAGGGGCCATGGAGCATTGAGATGAGAGCCGTTATGAGGCATGGTGATGACAGTGGTCATGGAGCATTGTGATGAAAGAGATCATGGAGCAATATGATAACAGGGGCCATGGAGCATTGTGATGACAGGGGTATTGGAGCATTGTGATGGAAGTAGACATGGATCATTGTGATGACATGTGTCCTGGAACACTGTGATGACACGGTTCATCGAGTATTGTGATGACAAGGGTCATAGCGAATTGTGATGACAAGTGTCATGGGGCATTGTGTGACATTGATCATCTAGGAATTGTGATGAAAGGTATCATGGAGCACTGTGATGAAAATTGTCCTGGATTATTGTGATGACAGCAGTCATGGAGAATTGTGATGACAGGGATTATGCAGCATTGTGTTGACAAGGGTATGGACTATTGTGATGACAATGGTCATGGAGCAATGTGATGAAAGTATTCATGGAACATCGTGATAAAAAGTGCATGGGAGCATTGTGACGATAAAGGCCATGGAGTATTGTGATGACTAGTGTCATGGAGCATTGTAATGAGAGGTTTCATTGTGCACCGTGATGACAAGGGGGATGGAGTATTGTGATGAAACTGGTCGTGGAGCATTGTGATAACAAAAGCCATTGAGCATTGTGATGACAGGCATCATGGAGCATTGTGAAGAAAGGGGTCATGGGGAATTGTAATGACAATAGAGAAATGTGATGAAAATGATCAGCAAGCAAAGTGATTAAAGTGGTCATTTAGAATTGTCATGAAAATCTATATAGAGCATTGTGATGGCAAAGGTCATGGAGAACTGTGATGACCAGGGTCATGTAGCATTGTGATGACACGGTCATGGAACATTGTGATGACAAGAATTATGGAGCATTGTGATGACACGATCATGGAACATTGTGATGACAAGAATTCTGGAGCATTGTGATGACAAGGCCATGGAGCATTGTGATGACACGGTCATGGAACATTGTGAAGACAAGAATTATGGAGCATTGTGATGACAAGGGCCATGGAGAATTGTGATGACATGGTCATGGAAAATTTGATGACAAGAATTCTGGAGCATTGTGATGACATGTGTCATGGAGAATTGTAATGAAACTTTTCATTGTGCACCGTGATGATAAGGGAGATGGAGTAATGTGATGAAACTGGTCCTGGAGCATTGTAATAACAAAAGCCATTGAGCATTCTGATGACAGGCATCATGGAGCATTGTGAAGAAAGGGGTCATGGGGAATTGTAATGATAATAGAGAAATGTGATGAAAATGGTCAGCAAGCAAAGTGATTAAAGTGGTCATTTAGAATTCTCATGAAAAACTATATAGAGCATTGTGATGACAAAGGTCATTGAGAACCGTGATGACCAGGGTCATGTAGCATTGTGATCACACGGTCATGGAACATTGTGATGACAAGAATTATGGAGCACTGTGATGACACGGTCATGGAACATTGTGATGACAAGAATTATGGAGCATTGTGATGACACGGTCATGGAACATTGTGATGACAAGAATTCTGGAGCATTGTGATGACAACGGCCATGGAGCATTGTGATGACACGGTCATGGAACATTGTGATGACAAGTATTCTGGAGCATTGTGATGACAAGGGTCATGGAGCATTGTGATGACATGGTCATCGAACATTGTGATGACAAGAATTCTGGAGCATTGTGATGACAAGGGCCATGGAGCATTGTGATGACACGGTCATGGAACATTGTAATGACAAGAATTCTGAAGCATTGTGATGACAAGGGCCATGGAGCATTGTGATGACACGGTCATGGAACATTGTGATGACAAGAATTCTGGAGCATTGTGATGACAGGGGCCATGGAGCATTGTGATGACACGGTCATGGAACATTGTGATGACAAGAATTCTGGAGCATTGTGATGATAAGGGCCATGGAGAATTGTGATGGCATGGTCATGGAACATTGTGATGACAAGAATTCTAGAGCATTGTGATGACATGTGTCATGGAGCATTGTGATGACAAGAATTCTGGAGTATTGTGATGATAAGGGCCATGGAGAATTGTGATGGCATGGTCATGGAACATTGTGATGACAAGAATTCTAGAGCATTGTGATGACATGTGTCATGGAGCATTGTAATGAAACTTTTCATTGTGCACCGTGATGACAAGGGGGATGGAGTATTGTGATGAAACTGGTCCTGGAGCATTGTGAAAACAAAAGCCTTTGAGCATTGTGATGACAGGCATCATGGAGCATTGTGAAGAAAGGGGTCATGGGGAATTGTAATGACAGTAGAGAAATGTGATGAAAATGGACAGCAAGCAAAGTGATTAAAGTGGTCATTTATAATTGTCATGAAAAACTATATAGAACATTGTGATGACAAAGGTCATGGAGAAATGTGATTACCAGGGTCATGTAGCATTGTGATGGCACGGTCATGGAACATTGTGATGACAAGAATTATGGAGCATTGTGATGACACGGTCATGGAACATTGTGATGACAAGAATTCTGGAGCATTGTGATGAAAAGGGCCATGGAGCATTGTGATGACACGGTCATGGAACATTGTGATGACCAGAATTCTGGAGCATTGTGATGACAAGTGCCATGGAGCATTGTGATGACACGGTCATGGAACATTGTGATGACAAGAATTCTGGAGCATTATGATGACAAGGGCCATGGAGCATTGTGATGACACGGTCATGGAACATTGTGATGACAAGAATTCTGGAGCATTGCGATGACAAGGGCCATGGAGCATTGTGATGACACGGTCATGGAACATTGTGATGACAAGAATTCTGGAGCATTGTGATGACAAGGGCCATGGTGCATTGTGATGACACGTTCGTGGAACTTTGTGATGACAAGCAATCTGGAGCATTGTGATGACCAGGGCCATGGAGCATTGTGATGACACGGTCAGGGAACTTTGTGATGACAAGCAATCTGGAGCATTGTGATGACAAGTGTCATGGAGCATTGTAATGAGAGGTTTCATTGTGCACCGTGATGACAAGGGGGATGGAGTATTGTGATGAAACTGGTCCTGGAGCATTGTGATAACAAAAGCCATTGAGCATTGTGATGACAGGCATCATGGAGCATTGTGAAGAAAGGGGTCATGGGAAATTGTAATGACAATAGAGAAATGTGATGAAAATGGTCAGCAAGCAAAGTGATTAAAGTGGTCATTTAGAATTGTCATGAAAATCTATATAGAGCATTGTGATGGCAAAGGTCAGGGAGAACTGTGATGACCAGGGTCATGTAGCATTGTAATGACACGGTCATGGAACATTGTGATGACAAGAATTATGGAGCATTGTGATGACACGATCATGGAACATTGTGATGACAAGAATTCTGGAGCATTGTGATGACAAGGGCCATGGAGCATTGTGATGACACGGTCATGGAACATTTTGATGACAAGAATTCTGGAGCATTGTGATGACAAGGGCCATGGTGCATTGTGATGACACGGTCATGGAACTTTGTGATGACAAGCAATCTGGAGCATTGTGATGACCAGGGCCATGGAGCATTGTGATGACACGGTCATGGAACATTGTGATGACAAGAATTCTGGAGCATTGTGATGACACGGTCATGGAACATTTTGATGACAAGAATTATGGAGCATTGTGATGACACGGTCATGGAACATTGTGATGACAAGAATTCTGGAGCATTGTGATGACAAGGGCCATGGAGCATTGTGATGACACGGTCATGGAACATTGTGATGACAAGAATTCTGGAGCATTGTGATGAGAAGGTCCATGGAGCATTGTGATGACACGGTCATGGAATATTGTGATGACAAGAATTCTGGAGCATTGTGATGACAAGGGCCATGGAGCATTGTGATGAAACGGACATGGAACATTTTGATGACAAGAATTCTGGAGCATTGTGATGACAAGGGCCATGGAGCATTGTGATGACACGGTCATGGAACATTGTGATGACAAGAATTCTGGAGCATTGTGATGACAAGGGCCATGGTGCATTGTGATGACGCGGTCATGGAACTTTGTGATGACAAGCAATCTGGAGCATTGTGATGACCAGGGCCATGGAGCATTGTGATGACACGGTCATGGAACATTGTGATGACAAGAATTCTGGAGCATTGTGATGACACGGTCATGGAACATATTGATGACAAGAATTATGGAGCATTGTGATGACACGGTCATGGAACATTGTGATGACAAGAATTCTGGAGCATTGTGATGACAAGGGCCATGGAGCATTGTGATGACACGTTCATGGAACATTGTGATGACAAGAATTCTGGAGCATTGTGATGACAAGGGCCATGGTGCATTGTGATGACGCGGTCATGGAACTTTGTGATGACAAGCAATCTGGAGCTTTGTGATGACCAGGGCCATGGAGCATTGTGATGACAAGGGCCATGGAACATTGTGATGACAAGAATTCTGGAGCATTGTGATGACAAGGGCCATGGAGCATTGTGATGACACGGTCATGGAACATTGTGATGACAAGAATTCTGGAGCATTGTGATGACAAGGGACATGGAGCTTTGTGATGACAAGTGTCATGGAGCATTGTAATGAGAGGTGTCATTGTGCACCTTGATGACAAGGGGGATGGAGTATTGTGATGAACCTGGTCCTGGAGCATTGTGATAACAAAAGCCATTGAGCATTGTGATGACAGGCATCATGGAGCATTGTTAAGAAAGGGGTCATGGGAAATTGTAATGACAATAGAGAAATGTGATGAAAATGGTCAGCAAGCAAAGTGATTAAAGTGGTCATTTAGAATTGTCATGAAAATCTATATAGAGCATTGTGATGGCAAAGGTCATGGAGAACTGTGATGACCAGGGTCATGTAGCATTGTGATGACACGGTCATGGAACATTGTGATGACAAGAATTATGGAGCATTGTGATGCCACGATCATGGAACATTGTGATGACAAGAATTCTGGAGCATTGTGATGACAAGGGCCATGGAGCATTGTGATGACAAGGGCCATGGAGCATTGTGATGACACGGTCATGGAACATTGTGATGACAAGAATTCTGGAGCATTGTGATGACACGGTCAGGGAACATTGTGATGACAAGAATTATGGAGCATTGTGATGACACGGTCATGGAACATTGTGATGACAAGAATTCTGGAGCATTGTGATGACAAGGGCCATGGAGCATTGTGATGACACGGTCATGGAACTTTGTGATGAAAAGAATTCTCGAGCATTGTGATGACAAGGGCCATGGTGCATTGTGATGACACGGTCATAGAAAATTGTGATGACAAGAATTCTGGAGCATTGTGATGACATGTGTCATGGAGAATTGTAATGAAACTTTTCATTGTGCACCGTGATGATAAGGGAGATGGAGTAATGTGATGAAACTGGTCCTGGAGCATTGTAATAACAAAAGCCATTGAGCATTCTGATGACAGGCATCATGGAGCATTGTGAAGAAAAGGGTCATGGGGAATTGTAATGACAATAGAGAAATGTGATGAAAATGGTCAGCAAGCAAAGTGATTAAAGTGGTCATTTAGAATTCTCATGAAAAACTATATAGAGCATTGTGATGACAAAGGTCATGGAGAACCGTGATGACCAGGGTCATGTAGCATTGTGATGACACGGTCATGGAACATTGTGATGACAAGAATTATGGAGCACTGTGATGACACGGTCATGGAACATTGTGATGACAAGAATTATGGAGCATTGTGATGACACGGTCATGGTACATTGTGATGACAAGAATTCTGGAGCATTGTGATGACAAGGGCCATGGAGCATTGTGATGACACGGTCATGGAACATTGTGATGACAAGAATTCTGGAGCATTGTGATGACAAGGGCCATGGAGCATTGTGATGACACGGTCATGGAACATTGTGATGACACGAATTCTGGAGCATTGTGATGACAAGGGCCATGGATCATTGTGATGACACGGTCATGGAACAATGTGATGACAAGAATTCTGGAGCATTGTGATGACAAGGGCCATGGAGCATTGTGATGACATGGTCATCGAACATTGTGATGACAAGATTTCTGGAGCATTGTGATGACAAGGGCCATGGAGCATTGTGATGACACGGTCATGGAACATTGTGATGACAAGAATTCTGGAGCATTGTGATGACAGGGGCCATGGAGCATTGTGATGACACGGTCATGGCACATTGTGATGAAAAGAATTCTGGAGCATTGTGATGATAAGGGCCATGGAGAATTGTGCTGGCATGGTCATGGAACATTGTGATGACAAGAATTCTGGAGCATTGTGATGACATGTGTCATGGAGCATTGTAATGAAACTTTTCATTGTGCACCGTGATGACAAGGGGGATGGAGTATTGTGATGAAACTGGTCCTGGAGCATTGTGATAACAAATGCCATTGAGCATTGTGATGACAAGCATCATGGAGCATTGTGAAGAAAGGGGTCATGGGGAATTGTAATGACAGTAGAGAAATGTGATGAAAATGGACAGCAAGCAAAGTGATTAAAGTGGTCATTTAGAATTGTCATGAAAAACTATATAGAGCATTGTGATGACAAAGGTCATGGAGAACTGTGATGACCAGGGTCATGTAGCATTGTGATGACACGGTCATGGAACATTGTGATGACAAGAATTCTGGAGCATTGTGATGACAAGGGCCATGGAGCATTGTGAGGACACGGTCATGGAACATTGTGATGACAAGAATTCTGGAGCATTATGATGACAAGGGCCATGGAGCATTGTGATGACACGGTCATGGAACATTGTGATGACAAGAATTCTGGAGCATTGTGATGACAGGGGCCATGGAGCATTGTGATGACACGGTCATGGAACATTGTGATGAAAAGAATTCTGGAGCATTGTGATGATAAGGGCCATGGAGAATTGTGCTGGCATGGTCATGGAACATTGTGGTGACAAGAATTCTGGAGCATTGTGATGACATGTGTCATGGAGCATTGTAATGAAACTTTTCATTGTGCACCGTGATGACAAGGGGGATGGAGTATTGTGATGAAACTGGTCCTGGAGCATTGTGATAACAAATGCCATTGAGCATTGTGATGACAAGCATCATGGAGCATTGTGAAGAAAGGGGTCATGGGGAATTGTAATGACAGTAGAGAAATGTGATGAAAATGGACAGCAAGCAAAGTGATTAAAGTGGTCATTTAGAATTGTCATGAAAAACTATATAGAGCATTGTGATGACAAAGGTCATGGAGAACTGTGATGACCAGGGTCATGTAGCATTGTGATGACACGGTCATGGAACATTGTGATGACAAGAATTCTGGAGCATTGTGATGACAAGGGCCATGGAGCATTGTGATGACACGGTCATGGAACATTGTGATGACAAGAATTCTGGAGCATTATGATGACAAGGGCCATGGAGCATTGTGATGACACGGTCATGGAACATTGTGATGAAAAGAATTCTGGAGCATTGTGATGACAAGGGCCATGGAGCATTGTGATGACACGGTCATGGAACATTGTGATGACAAGAATTCTGGTGCATTGTGATGACAAGGGCCATGGAGCATTGTGATGACACGGTCATGGAACATTGTGATGACCAGAATTCTGGAGCATTGTGATGACAAGTGCCATGGAGCATTGTGATGACACGGTCATGGAACATTGTGATGACAAGAATTCTGGAGCATTATGATGACAAGGGCCATGGAGCATTGTGATGACACGGTCATGGAACATTGTGATGACAAGAATTCTGGAGCATTGTGATGACAAGGGCCATGGAGCATTGTGATGACACGGTCACGGAACATTTTGATGACAAGAATTCGGCAGAATTGCGATGACAAGGGCCATGGAGGATTGTTACGACACAGTCATGGAACAATGTGATGAGAAGAATTCCGGAGCATTGTGATGACAAGGGCCATGGAGCATTGTGATGACATGGTCATGGAACATTGTGATGAAAAGTATTCTGGAGCATTGTGCTGATGACGGCCATGGAGCATTGTGATGACACAGTCAAGGAACATTGCGATGAAAAAGATTTCTGGAGCATTGTGATGAAAGGGCATGGAGCATTGTGATTAAAGGTGACAAGGAACATTGTGATGATATGGGCAGAGAACTCTGTGATGACAGTGGTCATGCAGTATTGTGACGAAAAGTGTCATGGAACATTCTGCTGATAGCGATCATGGAGCTTTTTGGTTAGAGAGGCTATGGAGATTTGTGATGTCAGGTGTCATGGGGCATTGTGTTGAGAGCGGTCTTGGAGCATTGTGATGAAAAGGGACATGGAGAACTGTGATTACAGGGGCCATGGAGCATTGTGAATGCAAAGGCTATGGAGCATTGAGAAGACAGGTTTCATGGAGCACTGTGATGAATGTGATCTTGGATCATTGTGCTGACAAGTGTCCTGGAACCTTGTGATGACACGGTTCATGGAGCATTGTGATGACAAGGACCATGGCGAATTGTGATGACATCTGTCATGGGGCATTGTGATGACAGTGGTCATCTAGATTTGCGATGAAAGGTATCATGGAGCACTGTGATAACAGGGGCCATGGAACATTGTGATGACAAAGGCCATGGAGCATTGTGATGACAAGTGTCATGGGGCATTTTGATGACATTGGCATGGAGCATTATGATGACAAGTGTTCTGGAGCATTTTGATGACAAGGGCATGGAGCATTGTGATGACAGAGCCCACGGAGCTTTGTGATGAAAAGGGCAGGGTACATTGTGATGACAGGGTTCATGGAGCATTGTGATGAAAGGGGCCATGGAGCATTGAGATGAGAGCCGTTATGAGGCATGGTGATGACAGTGGTCATGGAGCATTGTGATGAAAGAGATCATGGAGCAATATGATAACAGGGGCCATGGAGCATTGTGATGACAGGGTTATTGGAGCATTGTGATGGAAGTAGACATGGATCATTGTGATGACATGTGTCCTGGAACACTGTGATGACACGGTTCATCGAGTATTGTGATGACAAGGGTCATAGCGAATTGTGATGACAAGTGTCATGGGGCATTGTGTGACATTGATCATCTAGGAATTGTGATGAAAGGTATCATGGAGCACTGTGATGAAAATTGTCCTGGATTATTGTGATGACAGCAGTCATGGAGAATTGTGATGACAGGGATTATGCAGCATTGTGTTGACAAGGGTATGGACTATTGTGATGACAATGGTCATGGAGCAATGTGATGAAAGTATTCATGGAACATCGTGATAAAAAGTGCATGGGAGCATTGTGACGATAAAGGCCATGGAGTATTGTGATGACTAGTGTCATGGAGCATTTTAATGAAAGGTTTCATTGTGCACCGTGATGACAAGGGGGATGGAGTATTGTGATGAAACTGGTCCTGGAGCATTGAGATAACAAAAGCCATTGAGCATTGTGATGACAGGCATCATGGAGCATTGTGAAGAAAGGGGTCATGGGAAATTGTAATGACAATAGAGAAATGTGATGAAAATGGTCAGCAAGCAAAGTGATTAAAGTGGTCATTTAGAATTGTCATGAAAATCTATATAGAGCATTGTGATGGCAAAGGTCATGGAGAACTGTGATGACCAGGGTCATGTAGCATTGTGATGACACGGTCATGGAACATTGTGATGACAAGAATTCTGGAGCATTGTGATGACAAGGCCATTGAGCATTGTGATGACACGGTCATGGAACATTTTGATGACCAGAATTCTGGAGCATTGTGATGACAAGTGCCATGGAGCATTGTGATGCCACTGTCATGGAACATTGTGATGACAAGAATTATGGAGCATTGTGATGACACGGTCATGGAACATTGTGATGACAAGAATTATGGAGCATTGTGATGACACGGTCATGGAACATTGTGATGACAAGAATTCTGGAGCATTGTGAAGACAAGGGCCATGGAGCATTGTGATGAGAAATGTCATGGAGCATTGTAATGAGAGGTTTCATTGTGCACCGTGATGACAAGGGGGATGGAGTATTGTGATGAAACTGTTCCTGGAGCATTGTGGTAACAAAAGCCATTGAGCATTGTGATGACAGGCATCATGGAGCATTGTGAAGAAAGGGGTCATGGGAAATTGTAATGACAATAGAGAAATGGGATGAAAATGGTCAGCAAGCAAAGTGATTAAAGTGGTCATTTAGAATTGTCATGAAAAACTATATAGAGCATTGTGATGGCAAAGGTCATGGAGAACTGTGATGACCAGGGTCATGTAGCATTGTGATGCCACTGTCATGGAACATTGTGATGACAAGAATTATGGAGCATTGTGATGACATGGTCATGGAACATTGTGATGACAAGAATTCTGGAGCATTGTGATGACACGGTCAGGGAACATTGTGATGACAAGAATTCTGGAGCATTGTGATGACAAGGGCCATGGAGCATTGTGATGACACGGTCATGGAACATTTTGATGACAAGAATTCTGGAGCATTGTGATGACAAGGGCCATGGTGCATTGTGATGACACGGTCATGGAACTTTGTGATGACAAGCAATCTGGAGCATTGTGATGACCAGGGCCATGGAGCATTGTGATGACACGGTCATGGAACATTGTGATGACAAGAATTCTGGAGCATTGTGATGACACGGTCATGGAACA
Organism: Balaenoptera acutorostrata; assembly: GCF_949987535.1. Classification (NCBI taxonomy): domain Eukaryota; kingdom Metazoa; phylum Chordata; class Mammalia; order Artiodactyla; family Balaenopteridae; genus Balaenoptera; species Balaenoptera acutorostrata. Next base: position 1,660,596 of record NW_026645510.1, on the reverse strand, counting down.
TTTTGATGACAAGAATTATGGAGCATTGTGATGACACGGTCATGGAACATTGTGATGACAAGAATTCTGGAGCATTGTGATGACAAGGGCCATGGAGCATTGTGATGACACGGTCATGGAACATTGTGATGACAAGAATTCTGGAGCATTGTGATGAGAAGGTCCATGGAGCATTGTGATGACACGGTCATGGAATATTGTGATGACAAGAATTCTGGAGCATTGTGATGACAAGGGCCATGGAGCATTGTGATGAAACGGACATGGAACATTTTGATGACAAGAATTCTGGAGCATTGTGATGACAAGGGCCATGGAGCATTGTGATGACACGGTCATGGAACATTGTGATGACAAGAATTCTGGAGCATTGTGATGACAAGGGCCATGGTGCATTGTGATGACGCGGTCATGGAACTTTGTGATGACAAGCAATCTGGAGCATTGTGATGACCAGGGCCATGGAGCATTGTGATGACACGGTCATGGAACATTGTGATGACAAGAATTCTGGAGCATTGTGATGACACGGTCATGGAACATATTGATGACAAGAATTATGGAGCATTGTGATGACACGGTCATGGAACATTGTGATGACAAGAATTCTGGAGCATTGTGATGACAAGGGCCATGGAGCATTGTGATGACACGTTCATGGAACATTGTGATGACAAGAATTCTGGAGCATTGTGATGACAAGGGCCATGGTGCATTGTGATGACGCGGTCATGGAACTTTGTGATGACAAGCAATCTGGAGCTTTGTGATGACCAGGGCCATGGAGCATTGTGATGACAAGGTCATGGAACATTGTGATGACAAGAATTCTGGAGCATTGTGATGACAAGGGCCATGGAGCATTGTGATGACACGGTCATGGGACATTGTGATGACAAGAATTCTGGAGCATTGTGATGACAAGGGACATGGAGCTTTGTGATGACAAGTGTCATGGAGCATTGTAATGAGAGGTGTCATTGTGCACCTTGATGACAAGGGGGATGGAGTATTGTGATGAACCTGGTCCTGGAGCATTGTGATAACAAAAGCCATTGAGCATTGTGATGACAGGCATCATGGAGCATTGTTAAGAAAGGGGTCATGGGAAATTGTAATGACAATAGAGAAATGTGATGAAAATGGTCAGCAAGCAAAGTGATTAAAGTGGTCATTTAGAATTGTCATGAAAATCTATATAGAGCATTGTGATGGCAAAGGTCATGGAGAACTGTGATGACCAGGGTCATGTAGCATTGTGATGACACGGTCATGGAACATTGTGATGACAAGAATTATGGAGCATTGTGATGCCACGATCATGGAACATTGTGATGACAAGAATTCTGGAGCATTGTGATGACACGGTCAGGGAACATTGTGATGACAAGAATTATGGAGCATTGTGATGACACGGTCATGGAACATTGTGATGACAAGAATTCTGGAGCATTGTGATGACAAGGGCCATGGAGCATTGTGATGACACGGTCATGGAACTTTGTGATGAAAAGAATTCTCGAGCATTGTGATGACAAGGGCCATGGTGCATTGTGATGACACGGTCATAGAAAATTGTGATGACAAGAATTCTGGAGCATTGTGATGACATGTGTCATGGAGAATTGTAATGAAACTTTTCATTGTGCACCGTGATGATAAGGGAGATGGAGTAATGTGATGAAACTGGTCCTGGAGCATTGTAATAACAAAAGCCATTGAGCATTCTGATGACAGGCATCATGGAGCATTGTGAAGAAAAGGGTCATGGGGAATTGTAATGACAATAGAGAAATGTGATGAAAATGGTCAGCAAGCAAAGTGATTAAAGTGGTCATTTAGAATTCTCATGAAAAACTATATAGAGCATTGTGATGACAAAGGTCATGGAGAACCGTGATGACCAGGGTCATGTAGCATTGTGATGACACGGTCATGGAACATTGTGATGACAAGAATTATGGAGCACTGTGATGACACGGTCATGGAACATTGTGATGACAAGAATTATGGAGCATTGTGATGACACGGTCATGGTACATTGTGATGACAAGAATTCTGGAGCATTGTGATGACAAGGGCCATGGAGCATTGTGATGACACGGTCATGGAACATTGTGATGACAAGAATTCTGGAGCATTGTGATGACAAGGGCCATGGAGCATTATGATGACACGGTCATGGAACATTGTGATGACACGAATTCTGGAGCATTGTGATGACAAGGGCCATGGATCATTGTGATGACACGGTCATGGAACAATGTGATGACAAGAATTCTGGAGCATTGTGATGACAAGGGCCATGGAGCATTGTGATGACATGGTCATCGAACATTGTGATGACAAGAATTCTGGAGCATTGTGATGACAAGGGCCATGGAGCATTGTGATGACACGGTCATGGAACATTGTGATGACAAGAATTCTGGAGCATTGTGATGACAGGGGCCATGGAGCATTGTGATGACACGGTCATGGAACATTGTGATGAAAAGAATTCTGGAGCATTGTGATGATAAGGGCCATGGAGAAATGTGCTGGCATGGTCATGGAACATTGTGATGACAAGAATTCTGGAGCATTGTGATGACATGTGTCATGGAGCATTGTAATGAAACTTTTCATTGTGCACCGTGATGACAAGGGGGATGGAGTATTGTGATGAAACTGGTCCTGGAGCATTGTGATAACAAATGCCATTGAGCATTGTGATGACAAGCATCATGGAGCATTGTGAAGAAAGGGGTCATGGGGAATTGTAATGACAGTAGAGAAATGTGATGAAAATGGACAGCAAGCAAAGTGATTAAAGTGGTCATTTAGAATTGTCATGAAAAACTATATAGAGCATTGTGATGACAAAGGTCATGGAGAACTGTGATGACCAGGGTCATGTAGCATTGTGATGACACGGTCATGGAACATTGTGATGACAAGAATTCTGGAGCATTGTGATGACAAGGGCCATGGAGCATGGTGATGACACGGTCATGGAACATTGTGATGACAAGAATTCTGGAGCATTATGATGACAAGGGCCATGGAGCATTGTGATGACACGGTCATGGAATATTGTGATGACAAGAATTCTGGAGCATTGTGATGACAGGGGCCATGGAGCATTGTGATGACACGGTCATGGAACATTGTGATGAAAAGAATTCTGGAGCATTGTGATGATAAGGGCCATGGAGAATTGTGCTGGCATGGTCATGGAACATTGTGGTGACAAGAATTCTGGAGCATTGTGATGACATGTGTCATGGAGCATTGTAATGAAACTTTTCATTGTGCACCGTGATGACAAGGGGGATGGAGTATTGTGATGAAACTGGTCCTGGAGCATTGTGATAACAAATGCCATTGAGCATTGTGATGACAAGCATCATGGAGCATTGTGAAGAAAGGGGTCATGGGGAATTGTAATGACAGTAGAGAAATGTGATGAAAATGGACAGCAAGCAAAGTGATTAAAGTGGTCATTTAGAATTGTCATGAAAAACTATATAGAGCATTGTGATGACAAAGGTCATGGAGAACTGTGATGACCAGGGTCATGTAGCATTGTGATGACACGGTCATGGAACATTGTGATGACAAGAATTCTGGAGCATTGTGATGACAAGGGCCATGGAGCATTGTGATGACACGGTCATGGAACATTGTGATGACAAGAATTCTGGAGCATTATGATGACAAGGGCCATGGAGCATTGTGATGACACGGTCATGGAACATTGTGATGAAAAGAATTCTGGAGCATTGTGATGACAAGGGCCATGGAGCATTGTGATGACACGGTCATGGAACATTGTGATGACAAGAATTCTGGAGCATTGTGATGACAAGGGCCATGGAGCATTGTGATGACACGGTCATGGAACATTGTGATGACCAGAATTCTGGAGCATTGTGATGACAATTGCCATGGAGCATTGTGATGACACGGTCATGGAACATTGTGATGACAAGAATTCTGGAGCATTATGATGACAAGGGCCATGGAGCATTGTGATGACACGGTCATGGAACATTGTGATGACAAGAATTCTGGAGCATTGTGATGACAAGGGCCATGGAGCATTGTGATGACACGGTCACGGAACATTTTGATGACAAGAATTCGGCAGAATTGCGATGACAAGGGCCATGGAGGATTGTTACGACACGGTCATGGAACAATGTGATGAGAAGAATTCCGGTGCATTGTGATGACAAGGGCCATGGAGCATTGTGATGACATGGTCATGGAACATTGTGATGAAAAGTATTCTGGAGCATTGTGCTGATGACGGCCATGGAGCATTGTGATGACACAGTCAAGGAACATTGCGATGAAAAAGATTTCTGGAGCATTGTGATGAAAGGGCATGGAGCATTGTGATTAAAGGTGACAAGGAACATTGTGATGATATGGGCAGAGAACTCTGTGATGACAGTGGTCATGCAGTATTGTGACGAAAAGTGTCATGGAACATTCTGCTGATAGCGATCATGGAGCTTTTTGGTTAGAGAGGCTATGGAGATTTGTGATGTCAGGTGTCATGGGGCATTGTGTTGAGAGCGGTCTTGGAGCATTGTGATGAAAAGGGACATGGAGAACTGTGATTACAGGGGCCATGGAGCATTGTGAATGCAAAGGCTATGGAGCATTGAGAAGACAGGTTTCATGGAGCACTGTGATGAATGTGATCTTGGATCATTGTGCTGACAAGTGTCCTGGAACCTTGTGATGACACGGTTCATGGAGCATTGTGATGACAAGGACCATGGCGAATTGTGATGACATCTGTCATGGGGCATTGTGATGACAGTGGTCATCTAGATTTGCGATGAAAGGTATCATGGAGCACTGTGATAACAGGGGCCATGGAACATTGTGATGACAAAGGCCATGGAGCATTGTGATGACAAGTGTCATGGGGCATTGTGATGACATTGGCATGGAGCATTATGATGACAAGTGTTCTGGAGCATTTTGATGACAAGGGCATGGAGCATTGTGATGACAGAGCCCACGGAGCTTTGTGATGAAAAGGGCAGGGTACATTGTGATGACAGGGTTCATGGAGCATTGTGATGAAAGGGGCCATGGAGCATTGAGATGAGAGCCGTTATGAGGCATGGTGATGACAGTGGTCATGGAGCATTGTGATGAAAGAGATCATGGAGCAATATGATAACAGGGGCCATGGAGCATTGTGATGACAGGGTTATTGGAGCATTGTGATGGAAGTAGACATGGATCATTGTGATGACATGTGTCCTGGAACACTGTGATGACACGGTTCATCGAGTATTGTGATGACAAGGGTCATAGCGAATTGTGATGACAAGTGTCATGGGGCATTGTGTGACATTGATCATCTAGGAATTGTGATGAAAGGTATCATGGAGCACTGTGATGAAAATTGTCCTGGATTATTGTGATGACAGCAGTCATGGAGAATTGTGATGACAGGGATTATGCAGCATTGTGTTGACAAGGGTATGGACTATTGTGATGACAATGGTCATGGAGCAATGTGATGAAAGTATTCATGGAACATCGTGATAAAAAGTGCATGGGAGCATTGTGACGATAAAGGCCATGGAGTATTGTGATGACTAGTGTCATGGAGCATTTTAATGAAAGGTTTCATTGTGCACCGTGATGACAAGGGGGATGGAGTATTGTGATGAAACTGGTCCTGGAGCATTGAGATAACAAAGCCATTGAGCATTGTGATGACAGGCATCATGGAGCATTGTGAAGAAAGGGGTCATGGGAAATTGTAATGACAATAGAGAAATGTGATGAAAATGGTCAGCAAGCAAAGTGATTAAAGTGGTCATTTAGAATTGTCATGAAAATCTATATAGAGCATTGTGATGGCAAAGGTCATGGAGAACTGTGATGACCAGGGTCATGTAGCATTGTGATGACACGGTCATGGAACATTGTGATGACAAGAATTCTGGAGCATTGTGATGACAAGGCCATTGAGCATTGTGATGACACGGTCATGGAACATTTTGATCACCAGAATTCTGGAGCATTGTGATGACAAGTGCCATGGAGCATTGTGATGCCACTGTCATGGAACATTATGATGACAAGAATTATGGAGCATTGTGATGACACGGTCATGGAACATTGTGATGACAAGAATTATGGAGCATTGTGATGACACGGTCATGGAACATTGTGATGACAAGAATTCTGGAGCATTGTGAAGACAAGGGCCATGGAGCATTGTGATGAGAAATGTCATGGAGCATTGTAATGAGAGGTTTCATTGTGCACCGTGATGACAAGGGGGATGGAGTATTGTGATGAAACTGTTCCTGGAGCATTGTGATAACAAAAGCCATTGAGCATTGTGATGACAGGCATCATGGAGCATTGTGAAGAAAGGGGTCATGGGAAATTGTAATGACAATAGAGAAATGGGATGAAAATGGTCAGCAAGCAAAGTGATTAAAGTGGTCATTTAGAATTGTCATGAAAAACTATATAGAGCATTGTGATGGCAAAGGTCATGGAGAACTGTGATGACCAGGGTCATGTAGCATTGTGATGCCACTGTCATGGAACATTGTGATGACAAGAATTATGGAGCATTGTGATGACACGGTCATGGAACATTGTGATGACAAGAATTCTGGAGCATTGTGATGACATGGTCAGGGAACATTGTGATGACAAGAATTATGGAGCATTGTGATGACACGGTCATGGAACATTGTGATGACAAGAATTCTGGAGCATTGTGATGACAAGGGCCATGGAGCATTGTGATGACACGGTCATGGAACTTTGTGATGAAAAGAATTCTCGAGCATTGTGATGACAAGGGCCATGGTGCATTGTGATGACACGGTCATGGAACATTGTGATGACAAAAATTCTGGAGAATTGTGATGACAAGGGCCCTGGAGCATTGTGATGACACGGTCATGGAACATTGTGATGACAAGAATTCTGGAGCATTGTGATGACAAGCGCCATGGAACATTGTGATGACACGGTCATGGAACATTGTGATGACAAGAATTCTGGAGCATTGTGATGACAAGGGCCATGGAGAATTGTGATGATATGGTCATGGAAAATTGTGATGACAAGAATTCTGGAGCATTGTGATGACATGTGTCATGGAGAATTGTAATGAAACTTTTCATTGTGCACCGTGATGATAAGGGAGAAGGAGTAATGTGATGAAACTGGTCCTGGAGCATTGTAATAACAAAAGCCATTGAGCATTCTGATGACAGGCATCATGGAGCATTGTGAAGAAAAGGGTCATGGGGAATTGTAATGACAATAGAGAAATGTGATGAAAATGGTCAGCAAGCAAAGTGATTAAAGTGGTCATTTAGAATTCTCATGAAAAACTATATAGAGCATTGTGATGACAAAGGTCATGGAGAACCGTGATGACCAGGGTCATGTAGCATTGTGATGACACGGTCATGGAACATTGTGATGACAAGAATTATGGAGCACTGTGATGACACGGTCATGGAACATTGTGATGACAAAATTATGGAGCATTGTGATGACACGGTCATGGTGCATTGTGATGACACGGTCATGGAACATTGTGATGACACGAATTCTGGAGCATTGTGATGACAAGGGCCATGGAGCATTGTGACGACACGGTCATGGAACATTGTGATGACACGAATTCTGGAGCATTGTGATGACAAGGGCCATGGAGCATTGTGATGACACGGTCATGGAGCATTGTGATGACAAGGACCATGGCAAATTGTGATGATATCTGTCATGGGGCATTGTGATGAGAGTGGTCATCTAGATTTGCGATGAAAGGTATCATGGAGCTCTGTGATAACAGGGGCCATGGAACATTGTGATGACAATGGTCATGGAGCAATGTGATAAAAGTATTCATGGAACATCGTGATGAAAAGTGCATGGGAGCATTGTGACGATAAAGGCGATGGAGTATTGTGATGACTAGTGTCATGTAGCATTTTAATGAAAGGTTTCATTGTGCACCATGATGACAAAGGGGATGGAGAATTGTGATGAAACTGGTCCTGGAGCATTGTGATAACAAAAGCCATGGAGCATTGTGATGACAGGCATCATGGAGCATTGTGAAGAAAGGGGCCATGAGGTATTGTAATGACACTAGAGAAATATGATGAAAATGGTCAGCGAGCATGGTGATTAAAGTGGTCATTGAGAATTGTGATGAAAAGCGACATAGAGCATTGTGATGACAAAGGTCATGGAGAACTGTTATGACAAGGGTCATGTAGCATTGTGATGACACGGTCATGGAACATTGTGATGACAAGAATTCTGGAGCATTGTGCTGACAAGGGCCATGGACCATTGTGATGACATGGTCATGGAACATTGTGATGACAAGAATTCTTGACCATTGTGATGACAAGGGTCATGGAGCATTGTGATGACACGGTCATGGAACATTGTGATGACAAGAATTCTGCAGCATTTTGATGACAAGGGCATGGAGCATTGTGATGACAGGGCCCACGGAGCTTTGTGATGAAAAGGGCAGGGTACATTGTGATGACAGGGTTCATGGAGCCTTGTGATGAAAGGGGCCATGGAGCATTGAGATGAGAGCCGTTATGAGGCATGGTGATGACAGTGGTCATGGAGCATTGTGATGAAAGAGATCATGGAGCAATATGATAACAGGGGCCATGGAGCATTGTGATGACAGGGGTATTGGAGCATTGTGATGGAAGTAGACATGGATCATTGTGATGACATGTGTCCTGGAACACTGTGATGACACGGTTCATCGAGTATTGTGATGACAAGTGTCATAGCGAATTGTGATGACAAGTGTCATGGGGCATTGTGTGACATTGATCATCTAGGAATTGTGATGAATGGTATCGTGGAGCACTGTGATGACTGGGGGCATGAAGCACTGTGATGAAAATTGTCCTGGATTATTGTGATGACAGCAGACATGGAGAATTGTGATGACAGGGATTATGCAGCATTGTGTTGACAAGGGTATGGACTATTGTGATGACAATGGTCATGGAGCAATGTGATGAAAGTATTCATGGAACATCGTGATGAAAAGTGCATGGGAGCATTGTGACGATAAAGGCCATGGAGTATTGTGATGACTAGTGTCATGGAGCATTTTAATGAAAGGTTTCATTGTGCACCATGATGACAAAGGGGATGGAGAATTGTGATGAAACTGGTCCTGGAGCATTGTGATAACAAAAGCCATGGAGCATTGTGATGACAGGCATCATGGAGCATTGTGAAGAAAGGGGCCATGGGGTATTGTAAAGACACTAGAGAAATATGATGAAAATGGTCAGCGAACATAGTGATTAAAGTGGTCATTGAGAATTGTGATGAAAAGCGACATAGAGCATTGTGATGACAAAGGTCATGGAAAACTGTGATGACCAGGGTCATGTAACATTGTGATGACACGGTCATGGAACACTGTGATGACAGGAATTCTCGAGCATTGTGCTGACAAGGGCCATGGACCATTGTGATGACATGGTCATGGAACATTGCGATTACAAGATTTCTGGAGATTTGTGATGACAAGGTTCATGGGGAATTGTGATGACACGGTCAAGGAACATTGCGATGACAAGATTTCTGGAGCATTGTGGTGAAAGGGTATGGAGCATTGTGATTAAAGGTGACAAGGAACATTGTGATGATATGGGCAGAGAACTCTGTGATGAGACAGGACATGGAGTATTGTGACGAAAACTGTCATGGAACATTGTGCTGACAGGGATCATGGAGCTCTTTGGTAAGAGAGGCCATGGAGATTTTTGATGGCAGTCATCATGGGGCATTGTGTTGACAGCGGTCTTGGAGCATTGTGATGAAAGGCGTCATGGAGCATTGTGATTACAGGGGCCATGGAGCATTGTGAATTCAAAGGCTATGGAGCATTGAGATGACAGGTTTCATGGAACACTGTGATGAATGTGATCTTGGATCGTTGTGATGACAAGTGTCCTGGAACCTTGTGATGACACGGTTCATGGAGCATTGTGATGACAAGGACCATGGCAAATTGTGATGACATCTGTCATGGGGCATTGTGATGACAGTGGTCATCTAGATATGCGATGAAAGGTATCATGGAGCTCTGTGATAACAGGGGCCATGGAACATTGTGATGACAAAGGCCATGGAGCATTGTGATGACAAGTGTCATGGGGCATTTTGATGACATTGGCATGGAGCATTATGATGACAAGAGTTCTGGAGCATTTTGATGACAAGGGCATGGAACATTGTGATGACAGGGCCCACGGAGCTTTGTGATGAAAAGGGCAGGGTACATTGTGATGACAGGGTTCATGGAGCATTGTGATGAAAGGGGCCATGGAGCATTGAGATGAGAGCCGTTATGAGGCATGGTGATGACAGTGGCCATGGAGCATTGTGATGAAAGAGATCATGGAGCAATATGATAACAGGGGCCATGGAGGATTGTGATGACAGGGGTATTGGAGCATTGTGATGGAAGTAACATGGATCATTGTGATGACATGTGTCCTGGAACACTGTGATGACACAGTTCATCGAGTATTGTGATGACAAGGGTCATAGCGAATTGTGATGAGAAGTGTCATGGGGCATTGTGATGACATTGATCATCTAGGAATTGTGCTGAAAGGTATCATGGAGCACTGTGATGACTGGGGGCATGAAGCACTGTGATGAAAATTGTCCTGGATTATTGTGATGACAGCAGTCATGGAGAATTGTGATGACAGGGATTATGCAGCATTGTGTTGACAAGGGTAAGGACTATTGTGATGACAATGGTCATGGAGCAATGTGATGAAAGTGTTCATGTAACTTCGTGAGGAAAAGTGCATGGGAGCATTGTGACGATAAAGGCCATGGAGTATTGTGATGACTAGTGTCATGGAGCATTTTAATGAAAGGTTTCATTGTGCACCATGATGACAAAGGGGATGGAGAATTGTGATGAAACTGGTCCTTGAGCATTGTGATAACAAAAGCCATGGAGCATTGTGATGACAGGCATCATGGAGCATTGTGAAGAAAGGGGCCATGGGGTATTGTAATGACACTAGAGAAATATGATGAAAATGGTCAGCGAGCATAGTGATTAAAGTGGTCATTGAGAATTGTGATGAAAAGTGACATAGATCATTGTGATGACAAAGGTCATGGAGAACTGTGATGACCAGGGTCATGTAGCATTGTGATGACACGGTCATGGAACATTGTGATGACAAGAATTCTGGAGCATTGTGCTGACAAGGGCCATGGACCATTGTGATGACATGGTCATGGAACATTGTGATGACAAGAATTCTGGAGCATTGTGATGACAAGGGTCATGGAGCATTGTGATGACACGGTCATGGAACATTGTGATGACAAGAATTCTGCAGCATTGCGATGACAAGGGCCATGGAGCATTGTGATGACACGGTCATGGAACATTGTCATGAGAAGAATTCTGGAGCATTGTGCTGACAAGGGCCATAGAGCATTGTGATGATACGGTCATGGAACATTGTGATGACAAGAATTTAGGAGCATTATGATGACAAGGGCCATGGAGCTTTGTGATGACACGGCCATGGAACATTGTGATGAGAAGAATTCTGGAGCACTGTGATGACAATGGCCATGGAGCATTTTGATGACACGGTGATGGAACATTGTGATGAGAAGAATTCTGGAGCATTGTCATGACAAGGGCCATGGAGCATTGTGATGACACGGTCATGGAACATTGTGATGAGAAGAATTCTGGAGCATTGTGCTGACAAGGGCCATGGAGTATTGTGATGACACGGCCATGGAACATTGTGATGACAAGAATTCTGGAGATTTGTGATGACAAGGTTCATGGGGAATTGTGATGACACGGTCAAGGAACATTGCGATGACAAGATTTCTGGAGCATTGTGGTGAAAGTGTATGGAGCATTGTGATTAAAGGTGACAAGGAACATTGTGATGATATGGGCAGAGAACTCTGTGATGAGACAGGACATGGAGTATTGTGACGAAAACTGTCATGGAACATTGTGCTGACAGGGATCATGGAGCTCTTTGGTAAGAGAGGCCATGGAGATTTGTGATGGCAGGCATCATGGGGCATTGTGTTGACAGCGGTCTTGGAGCATTGTGATGAAAGGCGTCATGGAGCATTGTGATTACAGGGGTCATGGAGCATTGTGAATTCAAAGGCTATGGAGCATTGAGATGACAGGTTTCATGGAACACTGTGATGAATGTGATCTTGGATCGTTGTGATGACAAGTGTCCTGGAACCTTGTGATGACACGGTTCATGGAGCATTGTGATGACAAGGACCATGGCAAATTGTGATGACATCTGTCATGGGGCATTGTGATGAGAGTGGTCATCTAGATATGCGATGAAAGGTATCATGGAGCTCTGTGATAACAGGGGCCATGGAACATTGTGATGACAATGGTCATGGAGCAATGTGATGAAAGTATTCATTGAACATCGTGATGAAAAGTGCATGGGAGCATTGTGACGATAAAGGCGATGGAGTATTGTGATGACTAGTGTCATGGAGCATTTTAATGAAAGGTTTCATTGTGCACCATGATGACAAAGGGGATGGAGAATTGTGATGAAACTGGTCCTGGAGCATTGTGATAACAAAAGCCATGGAGCATTGTGATGACAGGCATCAGGGAGCATTGTGAAGAAAGGGGCCATGGGGTATTGTAATGACACTAGAGAAATATGATGAAAATGGTCAGCGAGCATGGTGATTAAAGTGGTCATTGAGAATTGTGATGAAAAGCGACATAGAGCATTGTGATGACAAAGGTCATGGAGAACTGTGATGACAAGGGTCATGTAGCATTGTGATGACACGGTCATGGAACATTGTGATGACAAGAATTCTGGAGCATTGTGCTGACAAGGGCCATGGACCATTGTAATGACATGGTCATGGAACATTGTGATGACAAGAATTCTTGACCATTGTGATGACAAGGGTCATGGAGCATTGTGATGACAAGGTTCATGGAGCATTGTGATGACACGGTCATGGAACATTGTGATGACAAGAATTCTGCAGCATTGCGATGACAAGGGCCATGGAGCATTGTGATGACACGGTCATGGAACATTGTCATGAGAAGAATTCTGGAGCATTGTGCTGACAAGGGCCATGGAGCATTGTGATGATACGGTTATGGAACATTGTGATGACAAGAATTCTGGAGCATTATGATGACAAGGGCCATGGAGCATTGTGATGACACGGCCATGGAACATTGTGATGACAAGAATTCTGGAGCATTGTGATGACAAGGGCCATGGAGCATTTTGATGACACGGTCATGGAACATTGTGATGAGAAGAATTCTGGAGCATTGTCATGACAAGGGCCATGGAGCATTGTGATGACACGGTCATGGAACATTGTGATGACAAGAATTCTGGAGCATTATGATGACAAGGGCAATGGAGCATTGTGATGACATGGCCATGGAACATTGTGATGACAAGAATTCTGGAGCATTGTGATGACAATGGCCATGGAGCATTGTGATGACACGGTCATGGAACATTGTGATGAGAAGAATTCTGGAGCATTGTCATGACAAGGGCCATGGAGCATTGTGATGACACGGTCATGGAACATTGTGATGACAAGAATTCTGGAGCATTGTGATGACAAGGGCCATGGAGCATTATGATGACACGGTCATGGAACATTGTGATGAGAAGAATTCTGGAGCATTGTGCTGACAAGGGCCATGGAGCATTGTGATGACACGGCCATGGAACATTGTGATGACAAGAATTCTGGAGATTTGTGATGACAAGGTTCATGGGGAATTGTGATGACACAGTCAAGGAACATTGCGATGACAAGATTTCTGGAGCATTGTGGTGAAAGGGTATGGAGCATTGTGATTAAAGGTGACAAGGAACATTGTGATGATATGGGCAGAGAACTCTGTGATGAGACAGGACATGGAGTATTGTGACGAAAACTGTCATGGAACATTGTGCTGACAGGGATCATGGAGCTCTTTGGTAAGAGAGGCCATGGAGATTTGTGATGGCAGGCATCATGGGGCATTGTGTTGACAGCGGTCTTGGAGCATTGTGATGAAAGGCGTCATGGAGCATTGTGATTACAGGGGCCATGGAGCATTGTGAATTCAAAGGCTATGGAGCATTGAGATGACAGGTTTCATGGAACACTGTGATGAATGTGATCTTGGATCGTTGTGATGACAAGTGTCCTGGAACCTTGTGATGACACGGTTCATGGAGCATTGTGATGACAAGGACCATGGCAAATTGTGATGACATCTGTCATGGGGCATTGTGATGAGAGTGGTCATCTAGATATGCGATGAAAGGTATCATGGAGCTCTGTGATAACAGGGGCCATGGAACATTGGGATGACAAAGGCCATGGAGCATTGTGATGACAAGTGTCATGGGGCATTTTGATGACAGTGGCATGGAGCATTATGATGACAAGAGTTCTAGAGCATTTTGATGACAAGGGCATGGAGCATTGTAATGACAGGGCCCACGGAGCTTTGTGATGAAAAGGGCAGGGTACATTGTGATGACAGGGTTCATGGAGCATTGTGATGAAAGGGGCCATGGAGCATTGAGATGAGAGCCGTTATGAGGCATGGTGATGAGAGTGGCCATGGAGCATTGTGATGAAAGAGATCACGGAGCAATATGATAACAGGGGCCATGGAGCATTGTGATGACAGGGGTATTGGAGCATTGTGATGGAAGTAGACATGGATCATTGTGATGACATGGGTCCTGGAACACTGTGATGACACGGTTCATCGAGTATTGTGATGCCAAGGGTCATAGCGAATTGTGATGACAAGTGTCATGGGGCTTTGTGTGACATTGATCATCTAGGAATTGTGATGAAAGGTATCGTGGAGCACTGTGATGACTGGGGGCATGAAGCACTGTGATGAAAATTGTCCTGGATTATTGTGATGACAGCAGTCATGGAGAATTGTGATGACAGGGATTATGCAGCATTGTGTTGACAAGGGTAAGGACTATTGTGATGACAATGGTCATGGAGCAATGTGATGAAAGTGTTCATGTAACTTCGTGAGGAAAAGTGCATGGGAGCATTGTGACGATAAAGGCCATGGAGTATTGTGATGACTAGTGTCATGGAGCATTTTAATGAAAGGTTTCATTGTGCACCATGATGACAAAGGGGATGGAGAATTGTGATGAAACTGGTCCTTGAGCATTGTGATAACAAAAGCCATGGAGCATTGTGATGACAGGCATCATGGAGCATTGTGAAGAAAGGGGCCATGGGGTATTGTAATGACACTAGAGAAATATGATGAAAATGGTCAGCGAGCATAGTGATTAAAGTGGTCATTGAGAATTGTGATGAAAAGTGACATAGATCATTGTGATGACAAAGGTCATGGAGAACTGTGATGACCAGGGTCATGTAGCATTGTGATGACACGGTCATGGAACATTGTGATGACAAGAATTCTGGAGCATTGTGATGACAAGGGTCATGGAGCATTGTGATGACACGGTCATGGAACATTGTGATGACAAGAATTCTGCAGCATTGCGATGACAAGGGCCATGGAGCATTGTGATGACACGGTCATGGAACATTGTCATGAGAAGAATTCTGGAGCATTGTGCTGACAAGGGCCATAGAGCATTGTGATGATACGGTCATGGAACATTGTGATGACAAGAATTTAGGAGCATTATGATGACAAGGGCCATGGAGCTTTGTGATGACACGGCCATGGAACATTGTGATGAGAAGAATTCTGGAGCACTGTGATGACAATGGCCATGGAGCATTTTGATGACACGGTGATGGAACATTGTGATGAGAAGAATTCTGGAGCATTGTCATGACAAGGGCCATGGAGCATTGTGATGACACGGTCATGGAACATTGTGATGAGAAGAATTCTGGAGCATTGTGCTGACAAGGGCCATGGAGTATTGTGATGACACGGCCATGGAACATTGTGATGACAAGAATTCTGGAGATTTGTGATGACAAGGTTCATGGGGAATTGTGATGACACGGTCAAGGAACATTGCGATGACAAGATTTCTGGAGCATTGTGGTGAAAGTGTATGGAGCATTGTGATTAAAGGTGACAAGGAACATTGTGATGATATGGGCAGAGAACTCTGTGATGAGACAGGACATGGAGTATTGTGACGAAAACTGTCATGGAACATTGTGCTGACAGGGATCATGGAGCTCTTTGGTAAGAGAGGCCATGGAGATTTGTGATGGCAGGCATCATGGGGCATTGTGTTGACAGCGGTCTTGGAGCATTGTGATGAAAGGCGTCATGGAGCATTGTGATTACAGGGGTCATGGAGCATTGTGAATTCAAAGGCTATGGAGCATTGAGATGACAGGTTTCATGGAACACTGTGATGAATGTGATCTTGGATCGTTGTGATGACAAGTGTCCTGGAACCTTGTGATGACACGGTTCATGGAGCATTGTGATGACAAGGACCATGGCAAATTGTGATGACATCTGTCATGGGGCATTGTGATGAGAGTGGTCATCTAGATATGCGATGAAAGGTATCATGGAGCTCTGTGATAACAGGGGCCATGGAACATTGTGATGACAATGGTCATGGAGCAATGTGATGAAAGTATTCATTGAACATCGTGATGAAAAGTGCATGGGAGCATTGTGACGATAAAGGCGATGGAGTATTGTGATGACTAGTGTCATGGAGCATTTTAATGAAAGGTTTCATTGTGCACCATGATGACAAAGGGGATGGAGAATTGTGATGAAACTGGTCCTGGAGCATTGTGATAACAAAAGCCATGGAGCATTGTGATGACAGGCATCAGGGAGCATTGTGAAGAAAGGGGCCATGGGGTATTGTAATGACACTAGAGAAATATGATGAAAATGGTCAGCGAGCATGGTGATTAAAGTGGTCATTGAGAATTGTGATGAAAAGCGACATAGAGCATTGTGATGACAAAGGTCATGGAGAACTGTGATGACAAGGGTCATGTAGCATTGTGATGACACGGTCATGGAACATTGTGATGACAAGAATTCTGGAGCATTGTGCTGACAAGGGCCATGGACCATTGTAATGACATGGTCATGGAACATTGTGATGACAAGAATTCTTGACCATTGTGATGACAAGGGTCATGGAGCATTGTGATGACAAGGTTCATGGAGCATTGTGATGACACGGTCATGGAACATTGTGATGACAAGAATTCTGCAGCATTGCGATGACAAGGGCCATGGAGCATTGTGATGACACGGTCATGGAACATTGTCATGAGAAGAATTCTGGAGCATTGTGCTGACAAGGGCCATGGAGCATTGTGATGATACGGTTATGGAACATTGTGATGACAAGAATTCTGGAGCATTATGATGACAAGGGCCATGGAGCATTGTGATGACACGGCCATGGAACATTGTGATGACAAGAATTCTGGAGCATTGTGATGACAAGGGCCATGGAGCATTTTGATGACACGGTCATGGAACATTGTGATGAGAAGAATTCTGGAGCATTGTCATGACAAGGGCCATGGAGCATTGTGATGACACGGTCATGGAACATTGTGATGACAAGAATTCTGGAGCATTATGATGACAAGGGCAATGGAGCATTGTGATGACATGGCCATGGAACATTGTGATGACAAGAATTCTGGAGCATTGTGATGACAATGGCCATGGAGCATTGTGATGACACGGTCATGGAACATTGTGATGAGAAGAATTCTGGAGCATTGTCATGACAAGGGCCATGGAGCATTGTGATGACACGGTCATGGAACATTGTGATGACAAGAATTCTGGAGCATTGTGATGACAAGGGCCATGGAGCATTATGATGACACGGTCATGGAACATTGTGATGAGAAGAATTCTGGAGCATTGTGCTGACAAGGGCCATGGAGCATTGTGATGACACGGCCATGGAACATTGTGATGACAAGAATTCTGGAGATTTGTGATGACAAGGTTCATGGGGAATTGTGATGACACAGTCAAGGAACATTGCGATGACAAGATTTCTGGAGCATTGTGGTGAAAGGGTATGGAGCATTGTGATTAAAGGTGACAAGGAACATTGTGATGATATG
Source organism: Balaenoptera acutorostrata (assembly GCF_949987535.1). Lineage (NCBI taxonomy): Eukaryota > Metazoa > Chordata > Mammalia > Artiodactyla > Balaenopteridae > Balaenoptera > Balaenoptera acutorostrata. The sequence continues at coordinate 1,642,413 of NW_026645510.1, read as the reverse complement.
GGCAGAGAACTCTGTGATGAGACAGGACATGGAGTATTGTGACGAAAACTGTCATGGAACATTGTGCTGACAGGGATCATGGAGCTCTTTGGTAAGAGAGGCCATGGAGATTTGTGATGGCAGGCATCATGGGGCATTGTGTTGACAGCGGTCTTGGAGCATTGTGATGAAAGGCGTCATGGAGCATTGTGATTACAGGGGCCATGGAGCATTGTGAATTCAAAGGCTATGGAGCATTGAGATGACAGGTTTCATGGAACACTGTGATGAATGTGATCTTGGATCGTTGTGATGACAAGTGTCCTGGAACCTTGTGATGACACGGTTCATGGAGCATTGTGATGACAAGGACCATGGCAAATTGTGATGACATCTGTCATGGGGCATTGTGATGAGAGTGGTCATCTAGATATGCGATGAAAGGTATCATGGAGCTCTGTGATAACAGGGGCCATGGAACATTGGGATGACAAAGGCCATGGAGCATTGTGATGACAAGTGTCATGGGGCATTTTGATGACAGTGGCATGGAGCATTATGATGACAAGAGTTCTAGAGCATTTTGATGACAAGGGCATGGAGCATTGTAATGACAGGGCCCACGGAGCTTTGTGATGAAAAGGGCAGGGTACATTGTGATGACAGGGTTCATGGAGCATTGTGATGAAAGGGGCCATGGAGCATTGAGATGAGAGCCGTTATGAGGCATGGTGATGAGAGTGGCCATGGAGCATTGTGATGAAAGAGATCACGGAGCAATATGATAACAGGGGCCATGGAGCATTGTGATGACAGGGGTATTGGAGCATTGTGATGGAAGTAGACATGGATCATTGTGATGACATGGGTCCTGGAACACTGTGATGACACGGTTCATCGAGTATTGTGATGCCAAGGGTCATAGCGAATTGTGATGACAAGTGTCATGGGGCTTTGTGTGACATTGATCATCTAGGAATTGTGATGAAAGGTATCGTGGAGCACTGTGATGACTGGGGGCATGAAGCACTGTGATGAAAATTGTCCTGGATTATTGTGATGACAGCAGTCATGGAGAATTGTGATGACAGGGATTATGCAGCATTGTGTTGACAAGGGTAAGGACTATTGTGATGACAATGGTCATGGAGCAATGTGATGAAAGTGTTCATGTAACTTCGTGAGGAAAAGTGCATGGGAGCATTGTGACGATAAAGGCCATGGAGTATTGTGATGACTAGTGTCATGGAGCATTTTAATGAAAGGTTTCATTGTGCACCATGATGACAAAGGGGATGGAGAATTGTGATGAAACTGGTCCTTGAGCATTGTGATAACAAAAGCCATGGAGCATTGTGATGACAGGCATCATGGAGCATTGTGAAGAAAGGGGCCATGGGGTATTGTAATGACACTAGAGAAATATGATGAAAATGGTCAGCGAGCATAGTGATTAAAGTGGTCATTGAGAATTGTGATGAAAAGTGACATAGATCATTGTGATGACAAAGGTCATGGAGAACTGTGATGACCAGGGTCATGTAGCATTGTGATGACACGGTCATGGAACATTGTGATGACAAGAATTCTGGAGCATTGTGATGACAAGGGTCATGGAGCATTGTGATGACACGGTCATGGAACATTGTGATGACAAGAATTCTGCAGCATTGCGATGACAAGGGCCATGGAGCATTGTGATGACACGGTCATGGAACATTGTCATGAGAAGAATTCTGGAGCATTGTGCTGACAAGGGCCATAGAGCATTGTGATGATACGGTCATGGAACATTGTGATGACAAGAATTTAGGAGCATTATGATGACAAGGGCCATGGAGCTTTGTGATGACACGGCCATGGAACATTGTGATGAGAAGAATTCTGGAGCACTGTGATGACAATGGCCATGGAGCATTTTGATGACACGGTGATGGAACATTGTGATGAGAAGAATTCTGGAGCATTGTCATGACAAGGGCCATGGAGCATTGTGATGACACGGTCATGGAACATTGTGATGAGAAGAATTCTGGAGCATTGTGCTGACAAGGGCCATGGAGTATTGTGATGACACGGCCATGGAACATTGTGATGACAAGAATTCTGGAGATTTGTGATGACAAGGTTCATGGGGAATTGTGATGACACGGTCAAGGAACATTGCGATGACAAGATTTCTGGAGCATTGTGGTGAAAGTGTATGGAGCATTGTGATTAAAGGTGACAAGGAACATTGGGATGATATGGGCAGAGAACTCTGTGATGAGACAGGACATGGAGTATTGTGACGAAAACTGTCATGGAACATTGTGCTGACAGGGATCATGGAGCTCTTTGGTAAGAGAGGCCATGGAGATTTGTGATGGCAGGCATCATGGGGCATTGTGTTGACAGCGGTCTTGGAGCATTGTGATGAAAGGCGTCATGGAGCATTGTGATTACAGGGGTCATGGAGCATTGTGAATTCAAAGGCTATGGAGCATTGAGATGACAGGTTTCATGGAACACTGTGATGAATGTGATCTTGGATCGTTGTGATGACAAGTGTCCTGGAACCTTGTGATGACACGGTTCATGGAGCATTGTGATGACAAGGACCATGGCAAATTGTGATGACATCTGTCATGGGGCATTGTGATGAGAGTGGTCATCTAGATATGCGATGAAAGGTATCATGGAGCTCTGTGATAACAGGGGCCATGGAACATTGTGATGACAATGGTCATGGAGCAATGTGATGAAAGTATTCATTGAACATCGTGATGAAAAGTGCATGGGAGCATTGTGACGATAAAGGCGATGGAGTATTGTGATGACTAGTGTCATGGAGCATTTTAATGAAAGGTTTCATTGTGCACCATGATGACAAAGGGGATGGAGAATTGTGATGAAACTGGTCCTGGAGCATTGTGATAACAAAAGCCATGGAGCATTGTGATGACAGGCATCAGGGAGCATTGTGAAGAAAGGGGCCATGGGGTATTGTAATGACACTAGAGAAATATGATGAAAATGGTCAGCGAGCATGGTGATTAAAGTGGTCATTGAGAATTGTGATGAAAAGCGACATAGAGCATTGTGATGACAAAGGTCATGGAGAACTGTGATGACAAGGGTCATGTAGCATTGTGATGACACGGTCATGGAACATTGTGATGACAAGAATTCTGGAGCATTGTGCTGACAAGGGCCATGGACCATTGTAATGACATGGTCATGGAACATTGTGATGACAAGAATTCTTGACCATTGTGATGACAAGGGTCATGGAGCATTGTGATGACAAGGTTCATGGAGCATTGTGATGACACGGTCATGGAACATTGTGATGACAAGAATTCTGCAGCATTGCGATGACAAGGGCCATGGAGCATTGTGATGACACGGTCATGGAACATTGTCATGAGAAGAATTCTGGAGCATTGTGCTGACAAGGGCCATGGAGCATTGTGATGATACGGTTATGGAACATTGTGATGACAAGAATTCTGGAGCATTATGATGACAAGGGCCATGGAGCATTGTGATGACACGGCCATGGAACATTGTGATGACAAGAATTCTGGAGCATTGTGATGACAAGGGCCATGGAGCATTTTGATGACACGGTCATGGAACATTGTGATGAGAAGAATTCTGGAGCATTGTCATGACAAGGGCCATGGAGCATTGTGATGACACGGTCATGGAACATTGTGATGACAAGAATTCTGGAGCATTATGATGACAAGGGCAATGGAGCATTGTGATGACATGGCCATGGAACATTGTGATGACAAGAATTCTGGAGCATTGTGATGACAATGGCCATGGAGCATTGTGATGACACGGTCATGGAACATTGTGATGAGAAGAATTCTGGAGCATTGTCATGACAAGGGCCATGGAGCATTGTGATGACACGGTCATGGAACATTGTGATGACAAGAATTCTGGAGCATTGTGATGACAAGGGCCATGGAGCATTATGATGACACGGTCATGGAACATTGTGATGAGAAGAATTCTGGAGCATTGTGCTGACAAGGGCCATGGAGCATTGTGATGACACGGCCATGGAACATTGTGATGACAAGAATTCTGGAGATTTGTGATGACAAGGTTCATGGGGAATTGTGATGACACAGTCAAGGAACATTGCGATGACAAGATTTCTGGAGCATTGTGGTGAAAGGGTATGGAGCATTGTGATTAAAGGTGACAAGGAACATTGTGATGATATGGGCAGAGAACTCTGTGATGAGACAGGACATGGAGTATTGTGACGAAAACTGTCATGGAACATTGTGCTGACAGGGATCATGGAGCTCTTTGGTAAGAGAGGCCATGGAGATTTGTGATGGCAGGCATCATGGGGCATTGTGTTGACAGCGGTCTTGGAGCATTGTGATGAAAGGCGTCATGGAGCATTGTGATTACAGGGGCCATGGAGCATTGTGAATTCAAAGGCTATGGAGCATTGAGATGACAGGTTTCATGGAACACTGTGATGAATGTGATCTTGGATCGTTGTGATGACAAGTGTCCTGGAACCTTGTGATGACACGGTTCATGGAGCATTGTGATGACAAGGACCATGGCAAATTGTGATGACATCTGTCATGGGGCATTGTGATGAGAGTGGTCATCTAGATATGCGATGAAAGGTATCATGGAGCTCTGTGATAACAGGGGCCATGGAACATTGGGATGACAAAGGCCATGGAGCATTGTGATGACAAGTGTCATGGGGCATTTTGATGACAGTGGCATGGAGCATTATGATGACAAGAGTTCTAGAGCATTTTGATGACAAGGGCATGGAGCATTGTAATGACAGGGCCCACGGAGCTTTGTGATGAAAAGGGCAGGGTACATTGTGATGACAGGGTTCATGGAGCATTGTGATGAAAGGGGCCATGGAGCATTGAGATGAGAGCCGTTATGAGGCATGGTGATGAGAGTGGCCATGGAGCATTGTGATGAAAGAGATCACGGAGCAATATGATAACAGGGGCCATGGAGCATTGTGATGACAGGGGTATTGGAGCATTGTGATGGAAGTAGACATGGATCATTGTGATGACATGGGTCCTGGAACACTGTGATGACACGGTTCATCGAGTATTGTGATGCCAAGGGTCATAGCGAATTGTGATGACAAGTGTCATGGGGCATTGTGTGACATTGATCATCTAGGAATTGTGATGAAAGGTATCGTGGAGCACTGTGATGACTGGGGGCATGAAGCACTGTGATGAAAATTGTCCTGGAATATTGTGATGACAGCAGACATGGAGAATTGTGATGACAGGGATTATGCAGCATTGTGTTGACAAGGGTATGGACTATTGTGATGACAATGGTCATGGAGCAATGTGATGAAAGTATTCATGGAACATCGTGATGAAAAGTGCAAGGGAGCATTGTGACGATAAAGGCCATGGAGTATTGTGATGACTAGTGTCATGGAGCATTTAAATGAAAGGTTTCATTGTGCACCATGATGACAAAGGGGATGGAGAATTGTGATGAAACTGGTCCTGGAGCATTGTGATAACAAAAGCCATGGAGCATTGTGATGACAGGCATCATGGAGCATTGTGAAGAAAGGGGCCATGGGGTATTGTAAAGACACTAGAGAAATATGATGAAAATGGTCAGCGAACATAGTGATTAAAGTGGTCATTGAGAATTGTGATGAAAAGCGACATAGAGCATTGTGATGACAAAGGTCATGGAGAACTGTGATGACCAGGGACATGTAGCATTGTGATGACACGGTCATGGAACATTGTGATGACAATAATTCTGGAGAATTGTGCTGACAAGGGCCATGGACCATTGTGATGACATGGTCATGGAACATTGTGATGACAAGAATTCTTGAGCATTGTGATGACAAGGTTCATGGAGCATTGTGATGACACGGTCATGGAACATTGTGATGACAAGAATTCTGCAGCATTGCGATGACAAGGGCCATGGAGCATTGTGATGACACGGTCATGGAACATTGCCATGAGAAGAATTCTGGAGCATTGTGCTGACAAAGGCCATGGAGCATTGTGATGATACGGTCATGGAACATTGTGATGAAAAGAATTCTGGAGCATTGTGCTGACAAAGGCCATGGAGCATTGTGATGATACGGTCATGGAACATTGTGATGACAAGAATTCTGGAGCATTATGATGACAAGGGCCATGGAGCATTGTGATGACACGGCCATGGAAGATTGTGATGAGAAGAATTCTGGAGCATTGTGATGACCATGGCCATGGAGCATTTTGATGACACGGTGATGGATCATTGTGATGAGAAGAATTCTGGAGCATTGTCATGACAAGGGCCATGGAGCATTGTGATGACACGGTCATGGAACATTGTGATGACAAGAATTCTGGAGCATTATGATGACAAGGGCCATGGAGCATTGTGATGACACGGCCATGGAACATTGTGATGACAAGAATTCTGGAGCATTGTGATGACAATGGCCATGGAGCATTGTGATGACACGGTCATGGAACATTGTGATGAGAAGAATTCTGGAGCATTGTCATGACAAGGGCCATGGAGCATTGTGATGACACGGTCATGGAACATTGTGATGACAAGAATTCTGGACCATTGTGATGACAAGGGCCATGGAGCATTGTGATGACATGGTCATGGAACATTGTGATGAGAAGAATTCTGGAGCATTGTGCTGACAAGGGCCATGGAGCATTGTGATGATACGGTCATGGAACATTGTGATGACAAGATTTCTAGAGCATTATGATGACAAGGGCCATGGAGCATTGTGATGACACGGCCATGGAACATTGTGATGACAAGAATTCTGGAGCATTGTGATGACAATGGCCATGGAGCATTGTGATGACACGGTCATGGAACATTGTGATGAGAAGAATTCTGGAGCATTGTCATGACAAGGGCCATGGAGCATTGTGATGACACGGCCATGGAACATTGTGATGACAAGAATTCTGGAGATTTGTGATGACAAGGTTCATGGGGAATTGTGATGACACGGTCAAGGAACATTGCGATGACAAGATTTCTGGAGCATTGTGGTGAAAGGGTATGGAGCATTGTGATTAAAGGTGACAAGGAACATTGTGATGATATGGGCAGAGAACTCTGTGATGAGACAGGACATGGAGCATTGTGATGACACGGCCATGGAACATTGTGATGACAAGAATTCTGGAGCATTATGATAACAAGGGCCATGGAGCATTGTGTTGACACGGCCATGGAACATTGTGATGACAAGAATTCTGGAGCATTGTGATGACAATGGCCATGGAGCATTTTGATGACACGGTGATGGAACATTGTGATGAGAAGAATTCTGGAGCATTGTCATGACAAGGGCCATGGAGCATTGTGATGACACGGTCATGGAACATTGTGATGAGAAGAATTCTGGAGCATTGTGCTGACAAGGGCCATGGAGCATTGTGATGATACGGTCATGGAACATTGTGATGACAAGAATTCTGGAGCATTATGATGACAAGGGCCATGGAGCATTGTGATGACACGGCCATGGAACATTGTGATGATAAGAATTCTGGAGCATTGTGATGACAATGGCCATGGAGCATTGTGATGACACGGTGATGGAACATTGTGATGAGAAGAATTCTGGAGCATTGTCATGACAAGGGCCATGGATCATTGTGATGACACGGTCATGGAACATTGTGATGACAAGAATTCTGGAGCATTGTGATGACAAGGGCCATGGAGCATTGTGATGACACGGTCATGGAACATTGTGATGAGAAGAATTCTGGAGCATTGTGCTGACAAGGCCCATGGAGCATTGTGATGATACGGTCATGGAACATTGTGATGATAAGATTTCTGGAGCATTATGATGACAAGGGCCATGGAGCATTGTGATGACACAGCCATGGAATATTGTGATGACAAGAATTCTGGAGCATTGTGATGACAATGGCCATGGAGCATTGTGATGACACGGTCATGGAACATTGTGATGAGAAGAATTCTGGAGCATTGTCATGACAAGGGCCATGGAGCATTGTGATGACACGGCCATGGAACCTTGTGATGAAAAGAATTCTGGAGCATTGTGATGACAATTGCCATGGAGCATTTTGATGACACGGTGATGGAACATTATGATGAGAAGAATTCTGGAGCATTGTCATGACAAGGGCCATGGAGCATTGTGATGACACGGTCATGAAACATTGTGATGACAAGAATTCTGGAGCATTGTGATGACAAGGGCCATGGAGCATTGTGATGACACGGTCATGGAACATTGTGATGAGAAGAATTCTGGAGCATTGTGCTGACAAGGGCCATGGAGCATTGTGATGATACGGTCATGGAACATTGTGATGACAAGAATTCTGGAGCATTATGATGACAAGGGCCATGGAGCATTGTGATGACACGGCCATGGAACATTGTGATGACAAGAATTCTGGAGCATTGTGATGACAATGGCCATGGAGCATTGTGATCACACGGTCATGGAACATTGTGATGAGAAGAATTCTGGAACATTGTCATGACAAGTGCCATGGAGCATTGTGATGACAAGAATTCTGGAGATTTGTGATGACAAGGTTCATGGGGAATTGTGATGACACGTTCAAGGAACATTGCGATGACAAGATTTCTGGAGCATTGTGGTGAAAGGGTATGGAGCATTGTGATTAAAGGTGACAAGGAACATTGTGATGATATGGGCAGAGAACTCTGTGATGAGACAGGACATGGAGTATTGTGACGAAAACTGTCATGGAACATTGTGCTGACAGGGATCATGGAGCTCTTTGGTAAGAGAGGCCATGGAGATTTTTGATGGCAGGCATAATGGGGCATTGTGTTGACAGCGGTCTTGGAGCATTGTGATGAAAGGCGTCATGGAGCATTGTGATTACAGGGGCCATGGAGCATTGTGAATTCAAAGGCTATGGAGCATTGAGATGACAGGTTTCATGGAACACTGTGATGAATGTGATCTTGGATCGTTGTGATGACAAGTGTCCTGGAACCTTGTGATGACACGGTTCATGGAGCATTGTGATGACAAGGACCATGGCAAATTGTGATGATATCTGTCATGGGGCATTGTGATGAGAGTGGTCATCTACATATGCGATGAAAGGTATCATGGAGCTCTGTGATAACAGGGGCAATGGAACATTGTGATGACAAAGGCCATGGAGCATTGTGATGACAAGTGTCATGGGGCATTTTGATGACATTGGCATGGAGCATTATGATGACAAGAGTTCTGGAGCATTTTGATGACAAGGGCATGGAGCATTGTAATGACAGGGCCCACGGAGCTTTGTGATGAAAAGGGCAGGGTACATTGTGATGACAGGGTTCATGGAGCATTGTGATGAAAGGGGCCATGGAGCATTGAGATGAGAGCCGTTATGAGGCATGGTGATGACAGTGTTCATGGAGCATTGTGATGAAAGAGATCATGGAGTAATATGATAACAGGGGCCATGGAGCTTTGTGATGACAGGGGTATTGGAGCATTGTGATGGAAGTAGACATGGATCATTGTGATGACATGTGTCCTGGAACACTGTGATGACACGGTTCATCGAGTATTGTGATGACAAGGGTCATAGCGAATTGTGATGACAAGTGTCATGGGGCATTGTGATGACATTGATCATCTAGGAATTGTGATGAAAGGTATTGTGGAGCACTGTGATGACTGGGGGCATGAAGCACTGTGATGAAAATTGTCCTGGATTATTGTGATGACAGCAGTCATGGAGAAATGTGATGACAGGGATTATGCAGCATTGTGTTGACAAGGGTATGGACTATTGTGATGACAATGGTCATGGAGCAATGTGATGAAAGTATTCATGGAACATCGTGATGAAAAGTGCATGGGAGCATTGTGACGATAAAGGCCATGGAGTATTGTGATGACTAGTGTCATGGAGCATTTTAATGAAAGGTTTCATTGTGCACCATGATGACAAAGGGGATGGAGAATTGTGATGAAACTGGTCCTGGGGCATTGTGATAACAAAAGCCATGGAGCATTGTGATGAGAGGCATCATGGAGCATTGTGAAGAAAGGGGCCATGGGGTATTGTAATGACACTAGAGAAATATGATGAAAATGGTCAGCGAGCATAGTGATTAAAGTGGTCATTGAGAATTGTGATGAAAAGCGACATAGAGCATTGTGATGACAAAGGTCATGGAGAACTGTGATGACCAGGGTCATGTAGCATTGTGATGACACGGTCATGGAACATTGTGATGACAAGAATTCTGGAGCATTGTGCTGTCAAGGGCCATGGACCATTGTGATGACATGGTCATGGAACATTGTGATGACAAGAATTCTTGAGCATTGTGATGAAAAGGGTCATGGAGCATTGTGATGACACGGTCATGGAACATTGTGATGACAAGAATTCTGCAGCATTGCGATGACAAGGTCCATGGAGCATTGTGATGACACGGTCATGGAACATTGTCATGAGAAGAATTCTGGATCATTGTGCTGACAAGGGCCATGGAGCATTGTGATGATACGGTCATGGAACATTGTGATGACAAGAATTCTGGAGTATTATGATGACAAAGGCCATGGAGCTTTGTGATGACACGGCCATGGAACATTGTGATGACAAGAATTCTGGAGCACTGTGATGAAAATGGCCATGGAGCATTGTGATTACACGGCCATGGAACATTGTGATGACAAGAATTCTGGAGCATTGTGATGACAATGGCCATGGAGCATTGTGATGACACGGTCATGGAACATTGTGATGAGAAGAATTCTGGAGCATTGTCATGACAAGGGCCATGGAGCATTGTGATGACACGGTCATGAAACATTGTGATGACAAGAATTCTGGAGCATTGTGATGACAAGGGCCATGGAGCAATGTGATGACACGGTCATGGAACATTGTGATGAGAAGAATTCTGGAGCATTGTGCTGACAAGGGCCTTGGAGCATTGTGATGATACGGTCATGGAACATTGTGATGACAAGATTTCTGGAGCATTATGATGACAAGGGTCATGGAGCATTGTGATGACACGGCCATGGAACATTGTGATGACAAGAATTCTGGAGCATTGTGATGACAATGGCCATGGAGCATTGTGATGACACGGTCATAGATCATTGTGATGAGAAGAATTCTGGAGCATTGTCATGACAAGGGCCATGGAGCATTGTGATGACACGGCCATGGAACATTGTGATGACAAGAATTCTGGAGATTTGTGATGACAAGTTTCATGGGGAATTGTGATGACACGGTCAAGGAACATTGCGATGACAAGATTTCTGGAGCATTGTGGTGAAAGGGTATGGAGCATTGTGATTAAAGGTGACAAGGAACATTGTGATGATATGGGCAGAGAACTCTGTGATGAGACAGGACATGGAGTATTGTGATGAAAACTGTCATGGAATATTGTGCTGACAGGGATCATGGAGCTCTTTGGTAAGAGAGGCCATGGAGATTTGTGATGGCAGGCATCATGGGGCATTGTGTTGACAGCGGTCTTGGAGCATTGTGATGAAAGGCGTCATGGAGCATTGTGATTACAGGGGCCATGGAGCATTGTGAATTCAAAGGCTATGGAGCATTGAGATGACAGGTTTCATGGAACACTGTGATGAATGTGATCTTGGATCGTTGTGATGACAAGTGTCCTGGAACCTTGTGATGACACGGTTCATGGAGCATTGTGATGACAAGGACCATGGCAAATTGTGATGACATCTGTCATGGGGCATTGTGATGACAGTGGTCATCTAGATATGCGATGAAAGGTATCATGGAGCTCTGTGATAACAGTGGCCATGGAACATTGTGATGACAAAGGCCATGGAGCATTGTGATGACAAGTGTCATGGGGCATTTTGATGACATTGGCATGGAGCATTATGATGACAAGAGTTCTGGAGCATTTTGATGACAAGGGCATGGAGCATTGTGATGACAGGGCCCACGGAGCTTTGTGATGAAAAGGGCAGGGTACATTGTGATGACAGGGTTCATGGAGCATTGTGATGAAAGGGGCCATGGAGCATTGAGATGAGAGCCGTTATGAGGCATGGTGATGACAGTGGTCGTGGAGCATTGTGATGAAAGAGATCATGGAGCAATATGACAACAGGGGCCATGGAGCATTGTGATGACAGGGGTATTGGAGCATTGTGATGGAAGTAGACATGGATCATTGTGATGACATGTGTCCTGGAACACTGTGATGACACAGTTCATCGAGTATTGTGATGACAAGGGTCATAGCGAATTGTGATGAGAAGTGACATGGGGCATGGTGATGACATTGATCATCTAGGAGTTGTGATGAAAGGTATCGTGGAGCACTGTGATGACTGGGGGCATGAAGAACTGTGATGAAAATTGTCCTGGATTATTGTGATGACAGCAGTCATGGAGAATTGTGATGACAGGGATTATGCAGCATTGTGTTGACAAGGGTATGGACTATTGTGATGACAATGGTCATGGAGCAATGTGATGAAAGTATTCATGGAACATCGTGATGAAAAGTGCATGGGAGCATTGTGACGATAAAGGCCATGGAGTATTGTGATGACTAGTGTCATGGTGCATTTTAATGAAAGGTTTCATTGTGCACCATGATGAAAAAGGGGATGGAGAATTGTGATGAAACTGGTCCTGGAGCATTGTGATAACAAAAGCCATGGAGCATTGTGATGACAGGCATCATGGAGCATTGTGAAGAAAGGGGCCATGGGGTATTGTAATGACACTAGAGAAATATGATGAAAATGGTCAGCGAGCATAGTGATTAAAGTGGTCATTGAGAATTGTGATGAAAAGCGACATAGAGCATTGTGATGACAAAGGTCATGGAGAACTGTGATGACCAGGGTCATGTTGCATTGTGATGACACGGTCATGGAACATTGTGATGACAAGAATTCTGGAGCATTGTGCTGTCAAGGGCCATGGACCATTGTGATGACATGGTCATGGAACATTGTGATGACAAGAATTCTTGAGCATTGTGATGAAAAGGATCATGGAGCATTGTGATGACACAGTCATGGAACACTGTGATGACAAGAATTCTGCAACATTGCGATGACAAGGTCCATGGAGCATTGTGATGACACGGTCATGGAACATTGTCATGAGAAGAATTCAGGATCATTGTGCTGACAAGGGCCATGGAACATTGTGATGATACGGTCATGGAACATTGTGATGACAAGAATTCTGGAGCATTATGATGACAAAGGCCATGGAGCTTTGTGATGACACGGCCATGGAACATTGTGATGACAAGAATTCTGGAGCACTGTGATGAAAATGGCCATGGAGAATTGTGATGACACGGTCATGGAATATTGTGATGAGAACAATTCTGGAGCATTGTCATGACAAGGGCCATGGAGCATTGTGATGACACGGTCATGGAACATTGTGATGACAAGAATTCTGGAGCATTATGATGACAAGGGCCATGGAGCATTGTGATGACACGGCCATGGAACATTGTGATGACAAGAATTCTGGAGCATTGTGATGACAATGGCCATGGAGCATTGTGATGACACGGTCATGGAACATTGTGATGAGAAGAATTCTGGAGCATTGTCATGACAAGGGCCATGGAGCATTGTGATGACACGGTCATGAAACATTGTGATGACAAGAATTCTGGAGCATTGTGATGACAAGGGCCATGGAGCATTGTGATGACACGGTCATGGAACATTGTGATGAGAAGAATTCTGGAGCATTATGCTGACAAGGGCCATGGAGCATTGTGATGATACGGTCATGGAACATTGTGATGACAAGATTTCTGGAGCATTATGATGACAAGGGTCATGGAGCATTGTGATGACACGGCCATGGAACATTGTGATGACAAGAATTCTGGAGCATTGTGATGACAATGGCCATGGAGCATTGTGATGACACGGTCATAGAACATTGTGATGAGAAGTATTCTGGAGCATTGTCATGACAAGGGCCATGGAGCATTGTGATGACACGGCCATGGAACTTTGTGATGACAAGAATTCTGGAGATTTGTGATGACAAGGTTCATGGGGAATTGTGATGACACGGTCAAGGAACATTGCGATGACAAGATTTCTGGAGCATTGTGGTGAAAGGGTATGGAGCATTGTGATTAAAGGTGACAAGGAACATTGTGATGATATGGGCAGAGAACTCTGTGATGAGACAGGACATGGAGTATTGTGACGAAAACTGTCATGGAACATTGTGCTGACAGGGATCATGGAGCTCTTTGGTAAGAGAGGCCATGGAGATTTGTGATGGCAGGCATCATGGGGCATTGTGTTGACAGCGGTCTTGGAGCATTGTGATGAAAGGCGTCATGGAGCATTGTGATTACAGGGGCCATGGAGCATTGTGAATTCAAAGGCTATGGAGCATTGAGATGACAGGTTTCATGGAACACTGTGATGAATGTGATCTTGGATCGTTGTGATGACAAGTGTCCTGGAACCTTGTGATGACACGGTTCATGGAGCATTGTGATGACAAGGACCATGGCAAATTGTGATGACATCTGTCATGGGGCATTGTGATGACAGTGGTCATCTAGAATTGCGATGAAAGGTATCATGGAGCACTGTGATGACAGGGGCCATGGAACATTGTGATGACAAAGGCCATGGAGCATTGTGATGACAAGTGTCATGGGTATTTTGATGACATTGGCATGGAGCATTATGATGACAAGAGTTCTGGAGCATTTTGATGACAAGGGCATGGAGCATTGTGATGACAGTGCCCACGGAGCTTTGTGATGAAAAGGGCAGGGTACATTGTGATGACAGGGTTCATGGAGCATTGTGATGAAAGGGGCCATGGAGCATTGAGATGAGAGCCGTTATGAGGCATGGTGATGACAGTGGCCATGCAGCATTGTGATGAAAGAGATCATGGAGCAATATGATAACAGGGGCCTTGGAGCATTGTGATGACAGGGGTATTGGAGCATTGTGATGGAAGTAGACATGGATCATTGTGATGACATGTGTCCTGGAACACTGTGATGACACGGTTCATCGAGTATTGTGATGACAAGGGTCATAGCGAATTGTGATGACAAGTGTCATGGGGCATTGTGATGACATTGATCATCTAGGAATTGTGATGAAAGGTATCATGGAGCACTGTGATGACTGGGGGCATGAAGCACTGTGATGAAAATTGTCCTGGATTATTGTGATGACAGCAGTCATGGAGAATTGTGATGACAGGGATTATGCAGCATTGTGTTGACAAGGGTATTGACTATTGTGATGACAATGGTCATGGAGCAATGTGATGAAAGTATTCATGGAACATCGTGAGGAAAAGTGCATGGGAGCATTGTGCCGATAAAGGCCATGGAGTATTGTGATGACTAGTGTCATGGAGCATTTTAATGAAAGGTTTCATTGTGCACCATGATGACAAAGGGGATGGAGAATTGTGATGAAACTGGTCCTGGAACATTGTGATAACAAAAGCCATGGAGCATTGTGATGACAGGAATCATGGAGCATTGTGAAGAAAGGGGCCATGGGGTATTGTAATGACACTAGAGAAATATGATGAAAATGGTCAGCGAGCATAGTGATTAAAGTGGTCATTGAGAATTGTGATGAAAAGCGACATAGAGCATTGTGATGACAAAGGTCATGGAGAACTGTGATGACCAGGGTCATGTAGCATTGTGATGACACGGTAATGGAACATTGTGATGACAAGAATTCTGGAGCATTGTGCTGACAAGGGCCATGGACCATTGTGATGACATGGTCAAGGAACATTGCGATGACAAGATTTCTGGAGCATTGTGATGAAAGGGCATGGAGCATTGTGATTAAAGGTGACAAGGAACATTGTGATGATATGGGCAGAAAACTCTGTGATGACAGTGGTCATGGAGTATTGTGACAAAAAGTGTCATGGAACATTGTGCTGACAAGGGCCATGGAGCATTGTGATGACACGGTCATGGAACATTGTGATGACAAGAATTCTGGAGCATTGTGATGACAAGGGCCATGGAGCATTGTGATGACACGGTCATGGAACATTGTGATGAGAAGAATTCTGGAGCATTGTGCTGACAAGGGCCATGGAGCATTGTGATGATACGGTCATGGAACATTGTGATGACAAGATTTCTGGAGCATTATGATGACAAGGGCCATGGAGCATTGTGATGACACGGCCATGGAACATTGTGATGACAAGAATTCTGGAGCATTGTGATGACAATGGCCATGGAGCATTGTGATGACACGGTCATATAACATTGTGATGAGAAGAATTCTGGAGATTGTCATGACAAGGGCCATGGAGCATTGTGATGACACGGCCATGGAACATTGTGATGACAAGAATTCTGGAGATTTGTGATGACAAGGTTCATGGGGAATTGTGATGACACGGTCAAGGAACATTGCGATGACAAGATTTCTGGAGCATTGTGGTGAAATGGTATGGAGCATTGTGATTAAAGGTGACAAGGAACATTGTGATGATATGGGCAGAGAACTCTGTGATGAGACAGGACATGGAGTATTTTGATGAAAACTGTCATGGAACATTGTGCTGACAGGGATCATGGAGCTCTTTGGTAAGAGAGGCCATGGAGATTTGTGATGGCAGGCATCATGGGGCATTGTGTTGACAGCAGTCTTGGAGCATTGTTATGAAAGGCGTCATGGAGCATTGTGATTACAGGGGCCATGGAGCATTGTGAATTCAAAGGCTATGGAGCATTGAGATGACAGGTTTCATGGAACACTGTGATGAATGTGATCTTGGATCGTTGTGATGACAAGTGTCCTGGAACCTTGTGATGACACGGTTCATGGAGCATTGTGATGACAAGGACCATGGCAAATTGTGATGACATCTGTCATGGGGCATTGTGATGACAGTGGTCATCTAGATATGCGATGAAAGGTATCATGGAGCTCTGTGATAACAGGGGCCATGGAACATTGTGATGACAAAGGCCATGGAGCATTGTGATGACAAGTGTCATGGGGCATTTTGATGACATTGGCATGGAGCATTATGATGACAAGAGTTCTGGAGCATTTTGATGACAAGGGCATGGAGCATTGTGATGACAGGGCCCACGGAGCTTTGTGATGAAAAGGGCAGGGTACATTGTGATGACAGGGTTCATGGAGCATTGTGATGAAAGGGGCCATGGAGCATTGAGATGAGAGCCGTTATGAGGCATGGTGATGACAGTGGCCATGCAGCATTGTGATGAAAGAGATCATGGAGCAATATGATAACAGGGGCCATGGAGCATTGTGATGACAGGGGTATTGGAGCATTGTGCTGACAAGGGCCATGGATCATTGTGATGACATGTGTCCTGGAACACTGTGATGACACGGTTCATCGAGTATTGTGATGACAAGGGTCATAGCGAATTGTGATGACAAGTGTCATGGGGCATTGTGATGACATTGATCATCTAGGAATTGTGATGAAAGGTATCATGGAGCACTGTGATGACTGGGGGCATGAAGCACTGTGATGAAAATTGTCCTGGATTATTGTGATGACAGCAGTCATGGAGAATTGTGATGACAGGGATTATGCAGCATTGTGTTGACAAGGGTATGGACTATTGTGATGACAATGGTCATAGAGCAATGTGATGAAAGTATTCATGGAACATCGTGAGGAAAAGTGCATGGGAGCATTGTGACAATAAAGGCCATGGAGTATTGTGATGACTAGTGTCATGGAGCATTTTAATGAAAGGTTTCATTGTGCACCATGATGACAAAGGGGATGGAGAATTGTGATGAAACTGGTCCTGGAGCATTGTGATAACAAAAGCCATGGAGCATTGTGATGACAGGCATCATGGAGCATTGTGAAGAAAGGGGCCATGGGGTATTGTAATGACACTAGAGAAATATGATGAAAATGGTGAGCGAGCATAGTGATTAAAGTGGTCATTGAGAATTGTGATGAAAAGTGACATAGATCATTGTGATGACAAAGGTCATGGAGAACTGTGATGACCAGGGTCATGTAGCATTGTGATGACACGGTCATGGAACATTGTGATGACAGGAATTCTCGAGCATTGTGCTGACAAGGGCCATGGAACATTGTGATGACATGGTCATGGAACATTGTGATGACAAGAATTCTGGAGCATTGTGATGACAAGGGCCATGGAGCATTGTGATGACACGGTCATGGAACAAGGTGATGAGAAGAATTCCGGAGCATTGTGCTGATGACGGCCATGGAGCATTGTGATGACACAGTCAAGGAACATTGTGATGAAAAAGATTTCTGGAGCATTGTGATGAAAGGGCATGGAGCATTGTGATTAAAGTTGACAAGGAACATTGTGATGATATGGGCAGAGAACTCTGTGATGACAGTGGTCTTGCAGTATTGTGACGAAAATTGTCATGGAACATTCTGCTGAGAGCGATCATGGAGCTTTTTGGTAAGAGAGGCTATGGAGATTTGTGATGTCAGGCGTCATGGGGCATTGTGTTGAGAGCGGTCTTGGAGCATTGTGATGAAAAGGGTCATGGAGCACTGTGATTACAGGGGCCATGGAGCATTGTGAATACAAAGGCTATGGAGCATTGAGATGACAGGGTTCATGGAGCACTGTGATGAATGTGATCTTGGATCATTGTGATGACAAGTGTCCTGTAACCTTGTGATGATATGGTTCATGGAGCATTGTGATGACAAGGACCATGGCGAATTGTGATGACATCTGTCATGGGGCATTGTGATCACAGTGGTCATCTAGATTTGCGATGAAAGGTATCATGGAGCACTGTGATGACAGGGGCCATGGAACATTGTGATGACAAAGGCCATGGAGCATTGTGATGACAAGTGTCATGGGGCATTTTGATGACATTGGCATGGAGCATCATGATGACAAGAGTTCTGGAGCATTTTGATGACAAGGGCATGGAGCATTGTGATGACAGGGCTCACGGAGCTTTGTGATGAAAAGGGCAGGGTACATTGTGATGACAGGGTTCAGGGAGCCTTGTGATGAAAGGGGCCATGGAGCATGGAGATGAGAGCCGTTATGAGGCATGGTGATGACAGTGGTCATGGAGCATTGTGATGAAAGAGATCATGGAGCAATATGATAACAGGGGCCATGGAGCATTGTGATGACAGGGGTATTGGAGCATTGTGATGGAAGTAGACATGGATCATTGTGATGACATGTGTCCTGGAACACTGTGATGACACGGTTCATCGAGTATTGTGATGACAAGGGTCATAGCGAATTGTGATGACAAGTGTCATGGGGCATTGTGTGACATTGATCATCTAGGAATTGTGATGAAAGGTATCATGGAGCACTGTGATGACTGGGGGCATGAAGCACTGTGATGAAAATTGTCCTGGATTATTGTGATGACAGCAGTCATGGAGAATTGTGATGACAGGGATTATGCAGCATTGTGTTGACAAGGGTATGGACTATTGTGATGACAATGGTCATGGAGCAATGTGATGAAAGTATTCATGGAACATCGTGATGAAAAGTGCATGGGAGCATTGTGACGATAAAGGCCATGGAGTATTGTGAAGACTAGTGTCATGGAGCATTTTAATGAAAGGTTTCATTGTGCACCATGATGACAAAGGGGATGGAGAATTGTGAAGAAACTGGTCCTGGAGCATTGTGATAACAAAAGCCATGGAGCATTGTGATGACAGGCATCATGGAGCATTGTGAAGAAAGGGGCCATGGGGTATTGTAATGACACTAGAGAAATATGATGAAAATGGTCAGCGAGCATAGTGATTAAAGTGGTCATTGAGAATTGTGATGAAAAGCGACATAGAGCATTGTGATGACAAAGGTCATGGAGAACTGTGATGACCAGGGTCATGTAACATTGTGATGACACGGTCATGGAACATTGTGATGACAGGAATTCTCGAGCATTGTGCTGACAAGGGCCATGGACCATTGTGATGACATGGTCATGGAACATTGCGATGACAAGATTTCTGGAGCATTGTGATGAAAGGGCATGGAGCATTGTGATTAAAGGTGACAAGGAACATTGTGATGATATGGGCAGAAAACTGTGATGACAGTGGTCATGGAGTATTGTGACAAAAAGTGTCATGGAACATTGTGCTGACAAGGGCCATGGAGCATTGTGATGACAGAGCCATGGAACATTGTGATGACAAGAATTCGGGAGCATTGTGATGACAATGGCCATGGAGCATTGTGATGACATGGTCATGGAACATTGTGATGAGAAGAATTCTGGAGCATTGTCATGACAAGGGCCATGGAGCATTGTGATGACACGGTCATGGAACATTGTGATGACAAGAATTCTGGAGCATTATGATGACAAGGGCCATGGAGCATTGTGATGACACGGCCATGGAACATTGTGATGACAGGAATTCTGGAGCATTGTGATGACAATTGCCATGGAGCATTGTGATGACACGGTATGTAACATTGTGATGACAAGAATTCTGGAGCATTGTGATGACAAGGGCCATGGAGCATTGTGATGACACGGTCATGGAACATTGTGATGACAGGAATTCTGGAGCATTGTGCTGAAAAGGGCCATGGAGCATTGTGATGACACGGTCATGGAACAAGGTGATGAGAAGAATTCCGGAGCATTGTGCTGATGACGGCCATGGAGCATTGTGATGACACAGTCAAGGAACATTGTGATGAAAAAGATTTCTGGAGCATTGTGATGAAAGGGCATGGAGCATTGTGATTAAAGTTGACAAGGAACATTGTGATGATATGGGCAGAGAACTCTGTGATGACAGTGGTCTTGCAGTATTGTGACGAAAATTGTCATGGAACATTCTGCTGAGAGCGATCATGGAGCTTTTTGGTAAGAGAGGCTATGGAGATTTGTGATGTCAGGCGTCATGGGGCATTGTGTTGAGAGCGGTCTTGGAGCATTGTGATGAAAAGGGTCATGGAGCACTGTGATTACAGGGGCCATGGAGCATTGTGAATACAAAGGCTATGGAGCATTGAGATGACAGGGTTCATGGAGCACTGTGATGAATGTGATCTTGGATCATTGTGATGACAAGTGTCCTGTAACCTTGTGATGATATGGTTCATGGAGCATTGTGATGACAAGGACCATGGCGAATTGTGATGACATCTGTCATGGGGCATTGTGATCACAGTGGTCATCTAGATTTGCGATGAAAGGTATCATGGAGCACTGTGATGACAGGGGCCATGGAACATTGTGATGACAAAGGCCATGGAGCATTGTGATGACAAGTGTCATGGGGCATTTTGATGACATTGGCATGGAGCATCATGATGACAAGAGTTCTGGAGCATTTTGATGACAAGGGCATGGAGCATTGTGATGACAGGGCTCACGGAGCTTTGTGATGAAAAGGGCAGGGTACATTGTGATGACAGGGTTCATGGAGCCTTGTGATGAAAGGGGCCATGGAGCATTGAGATGAGAGCCGTTATGAGGCATGGTGATGACAGTGGTCATGGAGCATTGTGATGAAAGAGATCATGGAGCAATATGATAACAGGGGCCATGGAGCATTGTGATAACAGGGGTATTGGAGCATTGTGATGGAAGTAGACATGGATCATTGTGATGACATGTGTCCTGGAACACTGTGATGACACGGTTCATCGAGTATTGTGATGACAAGGGTCATAGCGAATTGTGATGACAAGTGTCATGGGGCATTGTGTGACATTGATCATCTAGGAATTGTGATGAAAGGTATCATGGAGCACTGCGATGAAAATTGTCCTGGATTATTGTGATGACAGCAGTCATGGAGAATTGTGATGACAGGGATTATGCAGCATTGTGTTGACAAGGGTATGGACTATTGTGATGACAATGGTCATGGAGCAATGTCATGAAAGTATTCATGGAACATCGTGATGAAAAGTGCATGGGAGCATTGTGACGATAAAGGCCATGGAGTATTGTGAAGACTAGTGTCATGGAGCATTTTAATGAAAGGTTTCATTGTGCACCATGATGACAAAGGGGATGGAGAATTGTGAAGAAACTGGTCCTGGAGCATTGTGATAACAAAAGCCATGGAGCATTGTGATGACAGGCATCATGGAGCATTGTGAAGAAAGGGGCCATGGGGTATTGTAATGACACTAGAGAAATATGATGAAAATGGTCAGCGAGCATAGTGATTAAAGTGGTCATTGAGAATTGTGATGAAAAGCGACATAGAGCATTGTGATGACAAAGGTCATGGAGAACTGTGATGACCAGGGTCATGTAACATTGTGATGACACGGTCATGGAACATTGTGATGACAGGAATTCTCGAGCATTGTGCTGACAAGGGCCATGGACCATTGTGATGACATGGTCATGGAACATTGCGATGACAAGATTTCTGGAGCATTGTGATGAAAGGGCATGGAGCATTGTGATTAAAGGTGACAAGGAACATTGTGATGATATGGGCAGAAAACTGTGATGACAGTGGTCATGGAGTATTGTGACAAAAAGTGTCATGGAACATTGTGCTGACAAGGGCCATGGAGCATTGTGATGACATGGTCATGGAACATTGTGATGAGAAGAATTCGGGAGCATTGTGATGACAATGGCCATGGAGCATTGTGATGACATGGTCATGGAACATTGTGATGAGAAGAATTCTGGAGCATTGTCATGACAAGGGCCATGGAGCATTGTGATGACACGGTCATGGAACATTGTGATGACAAGAATTCTGGAGCATTGTGATGACAATGGCCATGGAGCATTGTGATGACACGGTATGTAACATTGTGATGACAAGAATTCTGGAGCATTGTGATGACAAGGGCCATGGAGCATTGTGATGACACGGTCATGGAACATTGTGATGACAGGAATTCTGGAGCATTGTGCTGAAAAGGGCCATGGAGCATTGTGATGACACGGTCATGGAACAAGGTGATGAGAAGAATTCCGGAGCATTGTGCTGATGACGGCCATGGAGCATTGTGATGACACAGTCAAGGAACATTGTGATGAAAAAGATTTCTGGAGCATTGTGATGAAAGGGCATGGAGCATTGTGATTAAAGTTGACAAGGAACATTGTGATGATATGGGCAGAGAACTCTGTGATGACAGTGGTCTTGCAGTATTGTGACGAAAATTGTCATGGAACATTCTGCTGAGAGCGATCATGGAGCTTTTTGGTAAGAGAGGCTATGGAGATTTGTGATGTCAGGCGTCATGGGGCATTGTGTTGAGAGCGGTCTTGGAGCATTGTGATGAAAAGGGTCATGGAGCACTGTGATTACAGGGGCCATGGAGCATTGTGAATACAAAGGCTATGGAGCATTGAGATGACAGGGTTCATGGAGCACTGTGATGAATGTGATCTTGGATCATTGTGATGACAAGTGTCCTGTAACCTTGTGATGATATGGTTCATGGAGCATTGTGATGACAAGGACCATGGCGAATTGTGATGACATCTGTCATGGGGCATTGTGATCACAGTGGTCATCTAGATTTGCGATGAAAGGTATCATGGAGCACTGTGATGACAGGGGCCATGGAACATTGTGATGACAAAGGCCATGGAGCATTGTGATGACAAGTGTCATGGGGCATTTTGATGACATTGGCATGGAGCATCATGATGACAAGAGTTCTGGAGCATTTTGATGACAAGGGCATGGAGCATTGTGATGACAGGGCTCACGGAGCTTTGTGATGAAAAGGGCAGGGTACATTGTGATGACAGGGTTCAGGGAGCCTTGTGATGAAAGGGGCCATGGAGCATGGAGATGAGAGCCGTTATGAGGCATGGTGATGACAGTGGTCATGGAGCATTGTGATGAAAGAGATCATGGAGCAATATGATAACAGGGGCCATGGAGCATTGTGATGACAGGGGTATTGGAGCATTGTGATGGAAGTAGACATGGATCATTGTGATGACATGTGTCCTGGAACACTGTGATGACACGGTTCATCGAGTATTGTGATGACAAGGGTCATAGCGAATTGTGATGACAAGTGTCATGGGGCATTGTGTGACATTGATCATCTAGGAATTGTGATGAAAGGTATCATGGAGCACTGTGATGACTGGGGGCATGAAGCACTGTGATGAAAATTGTCCTGGATTATTGTGATGACAGCAGTCATGGAGAATTGTGATGACAGGGATTATGCAGCATTGTGTTGACAAGGGTATGGACTATTGTGATGACAATGGTCATGGAGCAATGTGATGAAAGTATTCATGGAACATCGTGATGAAAAGTGCATGGGAGCATTGTGACGATAAAGGCCATGGAGTATTGTGAAGACTAGTGTCATGGAGCATTTTAATGAAAGGTTTCATTGTGCACCATGATGACAAAGGGGATGGAGAATTGTGAAGAAACTGGTCCTGGAGCATTGTGATAACAAAAGCCATGGAGCATTGTGATGACAGGCATCATGGAGCATTGTGAAGAAAGGGGCCATGGGGTATTGTAATGACACTAGAGAAATATGATGAAAATGGTCAGCGAGCATAGTGATTAAAGTGGTCATTGAGAATTGTGATGAAAAGCGACATAGAGCATTGTGATGACAAAGGTCATGGAGAACTGTGATGACCAGGGTCATGTAACATTGTGATGACACGGTCATGGAACATTGTGATGACAGGAATTCTCGAGCATTGTGCTGACAAGGGCCATGGACCATTGTGATGACATGGTCATGGAACATTGCGATGACAAGATTTCTGGAGCATTGTGATGAAAGGGCATGGAGCATTGTGATTAAAGGTGACAAGGAACATTGTGATGATATGGGCAGAAAACTGTGATGACAGTGGTCATGGAGTATTGTGACAAAAAGTGTCATGGAACATTGTGCTGACAAGGGCCATGGAGCATTGTGATGACAGAGCCATGGAACATTGTGATGACAAGAATTCGGGAGCATTGTGATGACAATGGCCATGGAGCATTGTGATGACATGGTCATGGAACATTGTGATGAGAAGAATTCTGGAGCATTGTCATGACAAGGGCCATGGAGCATTGTGATGACACGGTCATGGAACATTGTGATGACAAGAATTCTGGAGCATTATGATGACAAGGGCCATGGAGCATTGTGATGACACGGCCATGGAACATTGTGATGACAGGAATTCTGGAGCATTGTGATGACAATTGCCATGGAGCATTGTGATGACACGGTATGTAACATTGTGATGACAAGAATTCTGGAGCATTGTGATGACAAGGGCCATGGAGCATTGTGATGACACGGTCATGGAACATTGTGATGACAGGAATTCTGGAGCATTGTGCTGAAAAGGGCCATGGAGCATTGTGATGACACGGTCATGGAACAAGGTGATGAGAAGAATTCCGGAGCATTGTGCTGATGACGGCCATGGAGCATTGTGATGACACAGTCAAGGAACATTGTGATGAAAAAGATTTCTGGAGCATTGTGATGAAAGGGCATGGAGCATTGTGATTAAAGTTGACAAGGAACATTGTGATGATATGGGCAGAGAACTCTGTGATGACAGTGGTCTTGCAGTATTGTGACGAAAATTGTCATGGAACATTCTGCTGAGAGCGATCATGGAGCTTTTTGGTAAGAGAGGCTATGGAGATTTGTGATGTCAGGCGTCATGGGGCATTGTGTTGAGAGCGGTCTTGGAGCATTGTGATGAAAAGGGTCATGGAGCACTGTGATTACAGGGGCCATGGAGCATTGTGAATACAAAGGCTATGGAGCATTGAGATGACAGGGTTCATGGAGCACTGTGATGAATGTGATCTTGGATCATTGTGATGACAAGTGTCCTGTAACCTTGTGATGATATGGTTCATGGAGCATTGTGATGACAAGGACCATGGCGAATTGTGATGACATCTGTCATGGGGCATTGTGATCACAGTGGTCATCTAGATTTGCGATGAAAGGTATCATGGAGCACTGTGATGACAGGGGCCATGGAACATTGTGATGACAAAGGCCATGGAGCATTGTGATGACAAGTGTCATGGGGCATTTTGATGACATTGGCATGGAGCATCATGATGACAAGAGTTCTGGAGCATTTTGATGACAAGGGCATGGAGCATTGTGATGACAGGGCTCACGGAGCTTTGTGATGAAAAGGGCAGGGTACATTGTGATGACAGGGTTCATGGAGCCTTGTGATGAAAGGGGCCATGGAGCATTGAGATGAGAGCCGTTATGAGGCATGGTGATGACAGTGGTCATGGAGCATTGTGATGAAAGAGATCATGGAGCAATATGATAACAGGGGCCATGGAGCATTGTGATAACAGGGGTATTGGAGCATTGTGATGGAAGTAGACATGGATCATTGTGATGACATGTGTCCTGGAACACTGTGATGACACGGTTCATCGAGTATTGTGATGACAAGGGTCATAGCGAATTGTGATGACAAGTGTCATGGGGCATTGTGTGACATTGATCATCTAGGAATTGTGATGAAAGGTATCATGGAGCACTGTGATGAAAATTGTCCTGGATTATTGTGATGACAGCAGTCATGGAGAATTGTGATGACAGGGATTATGCAGCATTGTGTTGACAAGGGTATGGACTATTGTGATGACAATGGTCATGGAGCAATGTGATGAAAGTATTCATGGAACATCGTGATGAAAAGTGCATGGGAGCATTGTGACGATAAAGGCCATGGAGTATTGTGAAGACTAGTGTCATGGAGCATTTTAATGAAAGGTTTCATTGTGCACCATGATGACAAAGGGGATGGAGAATTGTGAAGAAACTGGTCCTGGAGCATTGTGATAACAAAAGCCATGGAGCATTGTGATGACAGGCATCATGGAGCATTGTGAAGAAAGGGGCCATGGGGTATTGTAATGACACTAGAGAAATATGATGAAAATGGTCAGCGAGCATAGTGATTAAAGTGGTCATTGAGAATTGTGATGAAAAGCGACATAGAGCATTGTGATGACAAAGGTCATGGAGAACTGTGATGACCAGGGTCATGTAACATTGTGATGACACGGTCATGGAACATTGTGATGACAGGAATTCTCGAGCATTGTGCTGACAAGGGCCATGGACCATTGTGATGACATGGTCATGGAACATTGCGATGACAAGATTTCTGGAGCATTGTGATGAAAGGGCATGGAGCATTGTGATTAAAGGTGACAAGGAACATTGTGATGATATGGGCAGAAAACTGTGATGACAGTGGTCATGGAGTATTGTGACAAAAAGTGTCATGGAACATTGTGCTGACAAGGGCCATGGAGCATTGTGATGACAGAGCCATGGAACATTGTGATGACAAGAATTCGGGAGCATTGTGATGACAATGGCCATGGAGCATTGTGATGACATGGTCATGGAACATTGTGATGAGAAGAATTCTGGAGCATTGTCATGACAAGGGCCATGGAGCATTGTGATGACACGGTCATGGAACATTGTGATGACAAGAATTCTGGAGCATTGTGATGACAATGGCCATGGAGCATTGTGATGACACGGTATGTAACATTGTGATGACAAGAATTCTGGAGCATTGTGATGACAAGGGCCATGGAGCATTGTGATGACACGGTCATGGAACATTGTGATGACAGGAATTCTGGAGCATTGTGCTGAAAAGGGCCATGGAGCATTGTGATGACACGGTCATGGAACAAGGTGATGAGAAGAATTCCGGAGCATTGTGCTGATGACGGCCATGGAGCATTGTGATGACACAGTCAAGGAACATTGTGATGAAAAAGATTTCTGGAGCATTGTGATGAAAGGGCATGGAGCATTGTGATTAAAGTTGACAAGGAACATTGTGATGATATGGGCAGAGAACTCTGTGATGACAGTGGTCTTGCAGTATTGTGACGAAAATTGTCATGGAACATTCTGCTGAGAGCGATCATGGAGCTTTTTGGTAAGAGAGGCTATGGAGATTTGTGATGTCAGGCGTCATGGGGCATTGTGTTGAGAGCGGTCTTGGAGCATTGTGATGAAAAGGGTCATGGAGCACTGTGATTACAGGGGCCATGGAGCATTGTGAATACAAAGGCTATGGAGCATTGAGATGACAGGGTTCATGGAGCACTGTGATGAATGTGATCTTGGATCATTGTGATGACAAGTGTCCTGTAACCTTGTGATGATATGGTTCATGGAGCATTGTGATGACAAGGACCATGGCGAATTGTGATGACATCTGTCATGGGGCATTGTGATCACAGTGGTCATCTAGATTTGCGATGAAAGGTATCATGGAGCACTGTGATGACAGGGGCCATGGAACATTGTGATGACAAAGGCCATGGAGCATTGTGATGACAAGTGTCATGGGACATTTTGATGACATTGGCATGGAGCATCATGATGACAAGAGTTCTGGAGCATTTTGATGACAAGGGCATGGAGCATTGTGATGACAGGGCTCACGGAGCTTTGTGATGAAAAGGGCAGGGTACATTGTGATGACAGGGTTCATGGAGCCTTGTGATGAAAGGGGCCATGGAGCATTGAGATGAGAGCCGTTATGAGGCATGGTGATGACAGTGGTCATGGAGCATTGTGATGAAAGAGATCATGGAGCAATATGATAACAGGGGCCATGGAGCATTGTGATGACAGGGGTATTGGAGCATTGTGATGGAAGTAGACATGGATCATTGTGATGACATGTGTCCTGGAACACTGTGATGACACGGTTCATCGAGTATTGTGATGACAAGGGTCATAGCGAATTGTGATGACAAGTGTCATGGGGCATTGTGTGACATTGATCATCTAGGAATTGTGATGAAAGGTATCATGGAGCACTGTGATGACTGGGGGCATGAAGCACTGTGATGAAAATTGTCCTGGATTATTGTGATGACAGCAGTCATGGAGAATTGTGATGACAGGGATTATGCAGCATTGTGTTGACAAGGGTATGGACTATTGTGATGACAATGGTCATGGAGCAATGTGATGAAAGTATTCATGGAACATCGTGATGAAAAGTGCATGGGAGCATTGTGACGATAAAGGCCATGGAGTATTGTGAAGACTAGTGTCATGGAGCATTTTAATGAAAGGTTTCATTGTGCACCATGATGACAAAGGGGATGGAGAATTGTGAAGAAACTGGTCCTGGAGCATTGTGATAACAAAAGCCATGGAGCATTGTGATGACAGGCATCATGGAGCATTGTGAAGAAAGGGGCCATGGGGTATTGTAATGACACTAGAGAAATATGATGAAAATGGTGAGCGAGCATAGTGATTAAAGTGGTCATTGAGAATTGTGATGAAAAGCGACATAGAGCATTGTGATGACAAAGGTCATGGAGAACTGTGATGACAGGGGCCATGGAACATTGTGATGACAAAGGCCATGGAGCATTGTGATGACAAGTGTCATGGGGCATTTTGATGACATTGGCATGGAGCATTATGATGACAAGAGTTCTGGAGCATTTTGATGACAAGGGCATGGAGCATTGTGATGACAGGGCTCACGGAGCTTGTGATGAAAAGGGCAGGGTACATTGTGATGACAGGGTTCATGGAGCCTTGTGATGAAAGGGGCCATGGAGCATTGAGATGAGAGCCGTTATGAGGCATGGTGATGACAGTGGTCATGGAGCATTGTGATGAAAGAGATCATGGAGCAATATGATAACAGGGGCCATGGAGCATTGTGATGACAGGGGTATTGGAGCATTGTGATGGAAGTAGACATGGATCATTGTGATGACATGTGTCCTGGAACACTGTGATGACACGGTTCATCGAGTATTGTGATGACAAGGGTCATAGCGAATTGTGATGACAAGTGTCATGGGGCATTGTGTGACATTGATCATCTAGGAATTGTGATGAAAGGTATCATGGAGCACTGTGATGACTGGGGGCATGAAGCACTGTGATGAAAATTGTCCTGGATTATTGTGATGACAGCAGTCATGGAGAATTGTGATGACAGGGATTATGCAGCATTGTGTTGACAAGGGTATGGACTATTGTGATGACAATGGTCATGGAGCAATGTGATGAAAGTATTCATGGAACATCGTGATGAAAAGTGCATGGGAGCATTGTGACGATAAAGGCCATGGAGTATTGTGATGAAAGTTGACAAGGAACATTGTGATGATATGGGCAGAGAACTCTGTGATGACAGTGGTCTTGCAGTATTGTGACGAAAATTGTCATGGAACATTCTGCTGAGAGCGATCATGGAGCTTTTTGGTAAGAGAGGCTATGGAGATTTGTGATGTCAGGCGTCATGGGGCATTGTGTTGAGAGCGGTCTTGGAGCATTGTGATGAAAAGGGTCATGGAGCACTGTGATTACAGGGGCCATGGAGCATTGTGAATACAAAGGCTATGGAGCATTGAGATGACAGGGTTCATGGAGCACTGTGATGAATGTGATCTTGGATCATTGTGATGACAAGTGTCCTGTAACCTTGTGATGATATGGTTCATGGAGCATTGTGATGACAAGGACCATGGCGAATTGTGATGACATCTGTCATGGGGCATTGTGATCACAGTGGTCATCTAGATTTGCGATGAAAGGTATCATGGAGCACTGTGATGACAGGGGCCATGGAACATTGTGATGACAAAGGCCATGGAGCATTGTGATGACAAGTGTCATGGGGCATTTTGATGACATTGGCATGGAGCATCATGATGACAAGAGTTCTGGAGCATTTTGATGACAAGGGCATGGAGCATTGTGATGACAGGGCTCACGGAGCTTTGTGATGAAAAGGGCAGGGTACATTGTGATGACAGGGTTCAGGGAGCCTTGTGATGAAAGGGGCCATGGAGCATGGAGATGAGAGCCGTTATGAGGCATGGTGATGACAGTGGTCATGGAGCATTGTGATGAAAGAGATCATGGAGCAATATGATAACAGGGGCCATGGAGCATTGTGATGACAGGGGTATTGGAGCATTGTGATGGAAGTAGACATGGATCATTGTGATGACATGTGTCCTGGAACACTGTGATGACACGGTTCATCGAGTATTGTGATGACAAGGGTCATAGCGAATTGTGATGACAAGTGTCATGGGGCATTGTGTGACATTGATCATCTAGGAATTGTGATGAAAGGTATCATGGAGCACTGTGATGACTGGGGGCATGAAGCACTGTGATGAAAATTGTCCTGGATTATTGTGATGACAGCAGTCATGGAGAATTGTGATGACAGGGATTATGCAGCATTGTGTTGACAAGGGTATGGACTATTGTGATGACAATGGTCATGGAGCAATGTGATGAAAGTATTCATGGAACATCGTGATGAAAAGTGCATGGGAGCATTGTGACGATAAAGGCCATGGAGTATTGTGAAGACTAGTGTCATGGAGCATTTTAATGAAAGGTTTCATTGTGCACCATGATGACAAAGGGGATGGAGAATTGTGAAGAAACTGGTCCTGGAGCATTGTGATAACAAAAGCCATGGAGCATTGTGATGACAGGCATCATGGAGCATTGTGAAGAAAGGGGCCATGGGGTATTGTAATGACACTAGAGAAATATGATGAAAATGGTCAGCGAGCATAGTGATTAAAGTGGTCATTGAGAATTGTGATGAAAAGCGACATAGAGCATTGTGATGACAAAGGTCATGGAGAACTGTGATGACCAGGGTCATGTAACATTGTGATGACACGGTCATGGAACATTGTGATGACAGGAATTCTCGAGCATTGTGCTGACAAGGGCCATGGACCATTGTGATGACATGGTCATGGAACATTGCGATGACAAGATTTCTGGAGCATTGTGATGAAAGGGCATGGAGCATTGTGATTAAAGGTGACAAGGAACATTGTGATGATATGGGCAGAAAACTGTGATGACAGTGGTCATGGAGTATTGTGAC
Organism: Balaenoptera acutorostrata; assembly: GCF_949987535.1. Lineage (NCBI taxonomy): Eukaryota > Metazoa > Chordata > Mammalia > Artiodactyla > Balaenopteridae > Balaenoptera > Balaenoptera acutorostrata. Next base: position 1,610,459 of record NW_026645510.1, on the reverse strand, counting down.
AAAAAGTGTCATGGAACATTGTGCTGACAAGGGCCATGGAGCATTGTGATGACAGAGCCATGGAACATTGTGATGACAAGAATTCGGGAGCATTGTGATGACAATGGCCATGGAGCATTGTGATGACATGGTCATGGAACATTGTGATGAGAAGAATTCTGGAGCATTGTCATGACAAGGGCCATGGAGCATTGTGATGACACGGTCATGGAACATTGTGATGACAAGAATTCTGGAGCATTATGATGACAAGGGCCATGGAGCATTGTGATGACACGGCCATGGAACATTGTGATGACAAGAATTCTGGAGCATTGTGATGACAATGGCCATGGAGCATTGTGATGACACGGTATGTAACATTGTGATGACAAGAATTCTGGAGCATTGTAATGACAAGGGCCATGGAGCATTGTGATGACACGGTCATGGAACATTGTGATGACAGGAATTCTGGAGCATTGTGCTGAAAAGGGCCATGGAGCATTGTGATGACACGGTCATGGAACAAGGTGATGAGAAGAATTCCGGAGCATTGTGCTGATGACGGCCATGGAGCATTGTGATGACACAGTCAAGGAACATTGTGATGAAAAAGATTTCTGGAGCATTGTGATGAAAGGGCATGGAGCATTGTGATTAAAGTTGACAAGGAACATTGTGATGATATGGGCAGAGAACTCTGTGATGACAGTGGTCTTGCAGTATTGTGACGAAAATTGTCATGGAACATTCTGCTGAGAGCGATCATGGAGCTTTTTGGTAAGAGAGGCTATGGAGATTTGTGATGTCAGGCGTCATGGGGCATTGTGTTGAGAGCGGTCTTGGAGCATTGTGATGAAAAGGGTCATGGAGCACTGTGATTACAGGGGCCATGGAGCATTGTGAATACAAAGGCTATGGAGCATTGAGATGACAGGGTTCATGGAGCACTGTGATGAATGTGATCTTGGATCATTGTGATGACAAGTGTCCTGTAACCTTGTGATGATATGGTTCATGGAGCATTGTGATGACAAGGACCATGGCGAATTGTGATGACATCTGTCATGGGGCATTGTGATCACAGTGGTCATCTAGATTTGCGATGAAAGGTATCATGGAGCACTGTGATGACAGGGGCCATGGAACATTGTGATGACAAAGGCCATGGAGCATTGTGATGACAAGTGTCATGGGGCATTTTGATGACATTGGCATGGAGCATCATGATGACAAGAGTTCTGGAGCATTTTGATGACAAGGGCATGGAGCATTGTGATGACAGGGCTCACGGAGCTTTGTGATGAAAAGGGCAGGGTACATTGTGATGACAGGGTTCATGGAGCCTTGTGATGAAAGGGGCCATGGAGCATTGAGATGAGAGCTGTTATGAGGCATGGTGATGACAGTGGTCATGGAGCATTGTGATGAAAGAGATCATGGAGCAATATGATAACAGGGGCCATGGAGCATTGTGATGACAGGGGTATTGGAGCATTGTGATGGAAGTAGACATGGATCATTGTGATGACATGTGTCCTGGAACACTGTGATGACACGGTTCATCGAGTATTGTGATGACAAGGGTCATAGCGAATTGTGATGACAAGTGTCATGGGGCATTGTGTGACATTGATCATCTAGGAATTGTGATGAAAGGTATCATGGAGCACTGTGATGAAAATTGTCCTGGATTATTGTGATGACAGCAGTCATGGAGAATTGTGATGACAGGAATTATGCAGCATTGTGTTGACAAGGGTATGGACTATTGTGATGACAATGGTCATGGAGCAATGTCATGAAAGTATTCATGGAACATCGTGATGAAAAGTGCATGGGAGCATTGTGACGATAAAGGCCATGGAGTATTGTGAAGACTAGTGTCATGGAGCATTTTAATGAAAGGTTTCATTGTGCACCATGATGACAAAGGGGATGGAGAATTGTGAAGAAACTGGTCCTGGAGCATTGTGATAACAAAAGCCATGGAGCATTGTGATGACAGGCATCATGGAGCATTGTGAAGAAAGGGGCCATGGGGTATTGTAATGACACTAGAGAAATATGATGAAAATGGTCAGCGAGCATAGTGATTAAAGTGGTCATTGAGAATTGTGATGAAAAGCGACATAGAGCATTGTGATGACAAAGGTCATGGAGAACTGTGATGACCAGGGTCATGTAACATTGTGATGACACGGTCATGGAACATTGTGATGACAGGAATTCTCGAGCATTGTGCTGACAAGGGCCATGGACCATTGTGATGACATGGTCATGGAACATTGCGATGACAAGATTTCTGGAGCATTGTGATGAAAGGGCATGGAGCATTGTGATTAAAGGTGACAAGGAACATTGTGATGATATGGGCAGAAAACTGTGATGACAGTGGTCATGGAGTATTGTGACAAAAAGTGTCATGGAACATTGTGCTGACAAGGGCCATGGAGCATTGTGATGACAGAGCCATGGAACATTGTGATGACAAGAATTCGGGAGCATTGTGATGACAATGGCCATGGAGCATTGTGATGACATGGTCATGGAACATTGTGATGAGAAGAATTCTGGAGCATTGTCATGACAAGGGCCATGGAGCATTGTGATGACACGGTCATGGAACATTGTGATGACAAGAATTCTGGAGCATTATGATGACAAGGGCCATGGAGCATTGTGATGACACGGCCATGGAACATTGTGATGACAAGAATTCTGGAGCATTGTGATGACAATGGCCATGGAGCATTGTGATGACACGGTATGTAACATTGTGATGACAAGAATTCTGGAGCATTGTGATGACAAGGGCCATGGAGCATTGTGATGACACGGTCATGGAACATTGTGATGACAGGAATTCTGGAGCATTGTGCTGAAAAGGGCCATGGAGCATTGTGATGACACGGTCATGGAACAAGGTGATGAGAAGAATTCCGGAGCATTGTGCTGATGACGGCCATGGAGCATTGTGATGACACAGTCAAGGAACATTGTGATGAAAAAGATTTCTGGAGCATTGTGATGAAAGGGCATGGAGCATTGTGATTAAAGTTGACAAGGAACATTGTGATGATATGGGCAGAGAACTCTGTGATGACAGTGGTCTTGCAGTATTGTGACGAAAATTGTCATGGAACATTCTGCTGAGAGCGATCATGGAGCTTTTTGGTAAGAGAGGCTATGGAGATTTGTGATGTCAGGCGTCATGGGGCATTGTGTTGAGAGCGGTCTTGGAGCATTGTGATGAAAAGGGTCATGGAGCACTGTGATTACAGGGGCCATGGAGCATTGTGAATACAAAGGCTATGGAGCATTGAGATGACAGGGTTCATGGAGCACTGTGATGAATGTGATCTTGGATCATTGTGATGACAAGTGTCCTGTAACCTTGTGATGATATGGTTCATGGAGCATTGTGATGACAAGGACCATGGCGAATTGTGATGACATCTGTCATGGGGCATTGTGATCACAGTGGTCATCTAGATTTGCGATGAAAGGTATCATGGAGCACTGTGATGACAGGGGCCATGGAACATTGTGATGACAAAGGCCATGGAGCATTGTGATGACAAGTGTCATGGGGCATTTTGATGACATTGGCATGGAGCATCATGATGACAAGAGTTCTGGAGCATTTTGATGACAAGGGCATGGAGCATTGTGATGACAGGGCTCACGGAGCTTTGTGATGAAAAGGGCAGGGTACATTGTGATGACAGGGTTCATGGAGCCTTGTGATGAAAGGGGCCATGGAGCATTGAGATGAGAGCTGTTATGAGGCATGGTGATGACAGTGGTCATGGAGCATTGTGATGAAAGAGATCATGGAGCAATATGATAACAGGGGCCATGGAGCATTGTGATGACAGGGGTATTGGAGCATTGTGATGGAAGTAGACATGGATCATTGTGATGACATGTGTCCTGGAACACTGTGATGACACGGTTCATCGAGTATTGTGATGACAAGGGTCATAGCGAATTGTGATGACAAGTGTCATGGGGCATTGTGTGACATTGATCATCTAGGAATTGTGATGAAAGGTATCATGGAGCACTGTGATGAAAATTGTCCTGGATTATTGTGATGACAGCAGTCATGGAGAATTGTGATGACAGGGATTATGCAGCATTGTGTTGACAAGGGTATGGACTATTGTGATGACAATGGTCATGGAGCAATGTCATGAAAGTATTCATGGAACATCGTGATGAAAAGTGCATGGGAGCATTGTGACGATAAAGGCCATGGAGTATTGTGAAGACTAGTGTCATGGAGCATTTTAATGAAAGGTTTCATTGTGCACCATGATGACAAAGGGGATGGAGAATTGTGAAGAAACTGGTCCTGGAGCATTGTGATAACAAAAGCCATGGAGCATTGTGATGACAGGCATCATGGAGCATTGTGAAGAAAGGGGCCATGGGGTATTGTAATGACACTAGAGAAATATGATGAAAATGGTCAGCGAGCATAGTGATTAAAGTGGTCATTGAGAATTGTGATGAAAAGCGACATAGAGCATTGTGATGACAAAGGTCATGGAGAACTGTGATGACCAGGGTCATGTAACATTGTGATGACACGGTCATGGAACATTGTGATGACAGGAATTCTCGAGCATTGTGCTGACAAGGGCCATGGACCATTGTGATGACATGGTCATGGAACATTGCGATGACAAGATTTCTGGAGCATTGTGATGAAAGGGCATGGAGCATTGTGATTAAAGGTGACAAGGAACATTGTGATGATATGGGCAGAAAACTGTGATGACAGTGGTCATGGAGTATTGTGACAAAAAGTGTCATGGAACATTGTGCTGACAAGGGCCATGGAGCATTGTGATGACAGAGCCATGGAACATTGTGATGACAAGAATTCGGGAGCATTGTGATGACAATGGCCATGGAGCATTGTGATGACATGGTCATGGAACATTGTGATGAGAAGAATTCTGGAGCATTGTCATGACAAGGGCCATGGAGCATTGTGATGACACGGTCATGGAACATTGTGATGACAAGAATTCTGGAGCATTATGATGACAAGGGCCATGGAGCATTGTGATGACACGGCCATGGAACATTGTGATGACAAGAATTCTGGAGCATTGTGATGACAATGGCCATGGAGCATTGTGATGACACGGTATGTAACATTGTGATGACAAGAATTCTGGAGCATTGTGATGACAAGGGCCATGGAGCATTGTGATGACACGGTCATGGAACATTGTGATGACAGGAATTCTGGAGCATTGTGCTGAAAAGGGCCATGGAGCATTGTGATGACACGGTCATGGAACAAGGTGATGAGAAGAATTCCGGAGCATTGTGCTGATGACGGCCATGGAGCATTGTGATGACACAGTCAAGGAACATTGTGATGAAAAAGATTTCTGGAGCATTGTGATGAAAGGGCATGGAGCATTGTGATTAAAGTTGACAAGGAACATTGTGATGATATGGGCAGAGAACTCTGTGATGACAGTGGTCTTGCAGTATTGTGACGAAAATTGTCATGGAACATTCTGCTGAGAGCGATCATGGAGCTTTTTGGTAAGAGAGGCTATGGAGATTTGTGATGTCAGGCGTCATGGGGCATTGTGTTGAGAGCGGTCTTGGAGCATTGTGATGAAAAGGGTCATGGAGCACTGTGATTACAGGGGCCATGGAGCATTGTGAATACAAAGGCTATGGAGCATTGAGATGACAGGGTTCATGGAGCACTGTGATGAATGTGATCTTGGATCTTTGTGATGACAAGTGTCCTGTAACCTTGTGATGATATGGTTCATGGAGCATTGTGATGACAAGGACCATGGCGAATTGTGATGACATCTGTCATGGGGCATTGTGATCACAGTGGTCATCTAGATTTGCGATGAAAGGTATCATGGAGCACTGTGATGACAGGGGCCATGGAACATTGTGATGACAAAGGCCATGGAGCATTGTGATGACAAGTGTCATGGGGCATTTTGATGACATTGGCATGGAGCATCATGATGACAAGAGTTCTGGAGCATTTTGATGACAAGGGCATGGAGCATTGTGATGACAGGGCTCACGGAGCTTTGTGATGAAAAGGGCAGGGTACATTGTGATGACAGGGTTCATGGAGCCTTGTGATGAAAGGGGCCATGGAGCATTGAGATGAGAGCCGTTATGAGGCATGGTGATGACAGTGGTCATGGAGCATTGTGATGAAAGAGATATTGGAGCAATATGATAACAGGGGCCATGGAGCATTGTGATGACAGGGGTATTGGAGCATTGTGATGGAAGTAGACATGGATCATTGTGATGACATGTGTCCTGGAACACTGTGATGACACGGTTCATCGAGTATTGTGATGACAAGGGTCATAGCGAATTGTGATGACAAGTGTCATGGGGCATTGTGTGACATTGATCATCTAGGAATTGTGATGAAAGGTATCATGGAGCACTGTGATGAAAATTGTCCTGGATTATTGTGATGACAGCAGTCATGGAGAATTGTGATGACAGGGATTATGCAGCATTGTTTTGACAAGGGTATGGACTATTGTGATGACAATGGTCATGGAGCAATGTGATGAAAGTATTCATGGAACATCGTGATGAAAAGTGCATGGGAGCATTGTGACGATAAAGGCCATGGAGTATTGTGAAGACTAGTGTCATGGAGCATTTTAATGAAAGGTTTCATTGTGCACCATGATGACAAAGGGGATGGAGAATTGTGAAGAAACTGGTCCTGGAGCATTGTGATAACAAAAGCCATGGAGCATTGTGATGACAGGCATCATGGAGCATTGTGAAGAAAGGGGCCATGGGGTATTGTAATGACACTAGAGAAATATGATGAAAATGGTGAGCGAGCATAGTGATTAAAGTGGTCATTGAGAATTGTGATGAAAAGCGACATAGAGCATTGTGATGACAAAGGTCATGGAGAACTGTGATGACAGGGGCCATGGAACATTGTGATGACAAAGGCCATGGAGCATTGTGATGACAAGTGTCATGGGGCATTTTGATGACATTGGCATGGAGCATTATGATGACAAGAGTTCTGGAGCATTTTGATGACAAGGGCATGGAGCATTGTGATGACAGGGCTCACGGAGCTTTGTGATGAAAAGGGCAGGGTACATTGTGATGACAGGGTTCATGGAGCCTTGTGATGAAAGGGGCCATGGAGCATTGAGATGAGAGCCGTTATGAGGCATGGTGATGACAGTGGTCATGGAGCATTGTGATGAAAGAGATCATGGAGCAATATGATAACAGGGGCCATGGAGCATTGTGATGACAGGGGTATTGGAGCATTGTGATGGAAGTAGACATGGATCATTGTGATGACATGTGTCCTGGAACACTGTGATGACACGGTTCATCGAGTATTGTGATAACAAGGGTCATAGCGAATTGTGATGACAAGTGTCATGGGGCATTGTGTGACATTGATCATCTAGGAATTGTGATGAAAGGTATCATGGAGCACTGTGATGACTGGGGGCATGAAGCACTGTGATGAAAATTGTCCTGGATTATTGTGATGACAGCAGTCATGGAGAATTGTGATGACAGGGATTATGCAGCATTGTGTTGACAAGGGTATGGACTATTGTGATGACAATGGTCATGGAGCAATGTGATGAAAGTATTCATGGAACATCGTGATGAAAAGTGCATGGGAGCATTGTGACGATAAAGGCCATGGAGTATTGTGATGAAAGTTGACAAGGAACATTGTGATGATATGGGCAGAGAACTCTGTGATGACAGTGGTCTTGCAGTATTGTGACGAAAATTGTCATGGAACATTCTGCTGAGAGCGATCATGGAGCTTTTTGGTAAGAGAGGCTATGGAGATTTGTGATGTCAGGCGTCATGGGGCATTGTGTTGAGAGCGGTCTTGGAGCATTGTGATGAAAAGGGTCATGGAGCACTGTGTTTACAGGGGCCATGGAGCATTGTGAATACAAAGGCTATGGAGCATTGAGATGACAGGGTTCATGGAGCACTGTGATGAATGTGATCTTGGATCATTGTGATGACAAGTGTCCTGTAACCTTGTGATGATATGGTTCATGGAGCACTGTGATGAATGTGATCTTGGATCATTGTGATGACAAGTGTCCTGTAACCTTGTGATGATATGGTTCATGGAGCATTGTGATGACAAGGACCATGGCGAATTGTGATGACATCTGTCATGGGGCATTGTGATCACAGTGGTCATCTAGATTTGCGATGAAAGGTATCATGGAGCACTGTGATGACAGGGGCCATGGAACATTGTGATGACAAAGGCCATGGAGCATTGTGATGACAAGTGTCATGGGGCATTTTGATGACATTGGCATGGAGCATCATGATGACAAGAGTTCTGGAGCATTTTGATGACAAGGGCATGGAGCATTGTGATGACAGGGCTCACGGAGCTTTGTGATGAAAAGGGCAGGGTACATTGTGATGACAGGGTTCATGGAGCCTTGTGATGAAAGGGGCCATGGAGCATTGAGATGAGAGCCGTTATGAGGCATGGTGATGACAGTGGTCATGGAGCATTGTGATGAAAGAGATCATGGAGCAATATGATAACAGGGGCCATGGAGCATTGTGATGACAGGGGTATTGGAGCATTGTGATGGAAGTAGACATGGATCATTGTGATGACATGTGTCCTGGAACACTGTGATGACACGGTTCATCGAGTATTGTGATGACAAGGGTCATAGCGAATTGTGATGACAAGTGTCATGGGGCATTGTGTGACATTGATCATCTAGGAATTGTGATGAAAGGTATCATGGAGCACTGTGATGAAAATTGTCCTGGATTATTGTGATGACAGCAGTCATGGAGAATTGTGATGACAGGGATTATGCAGCATTGTGTTGACAAGGGTATGGACTATTGTGATGACAATGGTCATGGAGCAATGTCATGAATGTATTCATGGAACATCGTGATGAAAAGTGCATGGGAGCATTGTGACGATAAAGGCCATGGAGTATTGTGAAGACTAGTGTCATGGAGCATTTTAATGAAAGGTTTCATTGTGCACCATGATGACAAAGGGGATGGAGAATTGTGAAGAAACTGGTCCTGGAGCATTGTGATAACAAAAGCCATGGAGCATTGTGATGACAGGCATCATGGAGCATTGTGAAGAAAGGGGCCATGGGGTATTGTAATGACACTAGAGAAATATGATGAAAATGGTCAGCGAGCATAGTGATTAAAGTGGTCATTGAGAATTGTGATGAAAAGCGACATAGAGCATTGTGATGACAAAGGTCATGGAGAACTGTGATGACCAGGGTCATGTAACATTGTGATGACACGGTCATGGAACATTGTGATGACAGGAATTCTCGAGCATTGTGCTGACAAGGGCCATGGACCATTGTGATGACATGGTCATGGAACATTGCGATGACAAGATTTCTGGAGCATTGTGATGAAAGGGCATGGAGCATTGTGATTAAAGGTGACAAGGAACATTGTGATGATATGGGCAGAAAACTGTGATGACAGTGGTTATGGAGTATTGTGACAAAAAGTGTCATGGAACATTGTGCTGACAAGGGCCATGGAGCATTGTGATGACAGAGCCATGGAACATTGTGATGACAAGAATTCGGGAGCATTGTGATGACAATGGCCATGGAGCATTGTGATGACATGGTCATGGAACATTGTGATGAGAAGAATTCTGGAGCATTGTCATGACAAGGGCCATGGAGCATTGTGATGACACGGTCATGGAACATTGTGATGACAAGAATTCTGGAGCATTATGATGACAAGGGCCATGGAGCATTGTGATGACACGGCCATGGAACATTGTGATGACAAGAATTCTGGAGCATTGTGATGACAATGGCCATGGAGCATTGTGATGACACGGTATGTAACATTGTGATGACAAGAATTCTGGAGCATTGTGATGACAAGGGCCATGGAGCATTGTGATGACACGGTCATGGAACATTGTGATGACAGGAATTCTGGAGCATTGTGCTGAAAAGGGCCATGGAGCATTGTGATGACACGGTCATGGAACAAGGTGATGAGAAGAATTCCGGAGCATTGTGCTGATGACGGCCATGGAGCATTGTGATGACACAGTCAAGGAACATTGTGATGAAAAAGATTTCTGGAGCATTGTGATGAAAGGGCATGGAGCATTGTGATTAAAGTTGACAAGGAACATTGTGATGATATGGGCAGAGAACTCTGTGATGACAGTGGTCTTGCAGTATTGTGACGAAAATTGTCATGGAACATTCTGCTGAGAGCGATCATGGAGCTTTTTGGTAAGAGAGGCTATGGAGATTTGTGATGTCAGGCGTCATGGGGCATTGTGTTGAGAGCGGTCTTGGAGCATTGTGATGAAAAGGGTCATGGAGCACTGTGATTACAGGGGCCATGGAGCATTGTGAATACAAAGGCTATGGAGCATTGAGATGACAGGGTTCATGGAGCACTGTGATGAATGTGATCTTGGATCATTGTGATGACAAGTGTCCTGTAACCTTGTGATGATATGGTTCATGGAGCATTGTGATGACAAGGACCATGGCGAATTGTGATGACATCTGTCATGGGGCATTGTGATCACAGTGGTCATCTAGATTTGCGATGAAAGGTATCATGGAGCACTGTGATGACAGGGGCCATGGAACATTGTGATGACAAAGGCCATGGAGCATTGTGATGACAAGTGTCATGGGGCATTTTGATGACATTGGCATGGAGCATCATGATGACAAGAGTTCTGGAGCATTTTGATGACAAGGGCATGGAGCATTGTGATGACAGGGCTCACGGAGCTTTGTGATGAAAAGGGCAGGGTACATTGTGATGACAGGGTTCATGGAGCCTTGTGATGAAAGGGGCCATGGAGCATTGAGATGAGAGCCGTTATGAGGCATGGTGATGACAGTGGTCATGGAGCATTGTGATGAAAGAGATCATGGAGCAATATGATAACAGGGGCCATGGAGCATTGTGATGACAGGGGTATTGGAGCATTGTGATGGAAGTAGACATGGATCATTGTGATGACATGTGTCCTGGAACACTGTGATGACACGGTTCATCGAGTATTGTGATGACAAGGGTCATAGCGAATTGTGATGACAAGTGTCATGGGGCATTGTGTGACATTGATCATCTAGGAATTGTGATGAAAGGTATCATGGAGCACTGTGATGAAAATTGTCCTGGATTATTGTGATGACAGCAGTCATGGAGAATTGTGATGACAGGGATTATGCAGCATTGTGTTGACAAGGGTATGGACTATTGTGATGACAATGGTCATGGAGCAATGTCATGAATGTATTCATGGAACATCGTGATGAAAAGTGCATGGGAGCATTGTGACGATAAAGGCCATGGAGTATTGTGAAGACTAGTGTCATGGAGCATTTTAATGAAAGGTTTCATTGTGCACCATGATGACAAAGGGGATGGAGAATTGTGAAGAAACTGGTCCTGGAGCATTGTGATAACAAAAGCCATGGAGCATTGTGATGACAGGCATCATGGAGCATTGTGAAGAAAGGGGCCATGGGGTATTGTAATGACACTAGAGAAATATGATGAAAATGGTCAGCGAGCATAGTGATTAAAGTGGTCATTGAGAATTGTGATGAAAAGCGACATAGAGCATTGTGATGACAAAGGTCATGGAGAACTGTGATGACCAGGGTCATGTAACATTGTGATGACACGGTCATGGAACATTGTGATGACAGGAATTCTCGAGCATTGTGCTGACAAGGGCCATGGACCATTGTGATGACATGGTCATGGAACATTGCGATGACAAGATTTCTGGAGCATTGTGATGAAAGGGCATGGAGCATTGTGATTAAAGGTGACAAGGAACATTGTGATGATATGGGCAGAAAACTGTGATGACAGTGGTTATGGAGTATTGTGACAAAAAGTGTCATGGAACATTGTGCTGACAAGGGCCATGGAGCATTGTGATGACAGAGCCATGGAACATTGTGATGACAAGAATTCGGGAGCATTGTGATGACAATGGCCATGGAGCATTGTGATGACATGGTCATGGAACATTGTGATGAGAAGAATTCTGGAGCATTGTCATGACAAGGGCCATGGAGCATTGTGATGACACGGTCATGGAACATTGTGATGACAAGAATTCTGGAGCATTATGATGACAAGGGCCATGGAGCATTGTGATGACACGGCCATGGAACATTGTGATGACAAGAATTCTGGAGCATTGTGATGACAATGGCCATGGAGCATTGTGATGACACGGTATGTAACATTGTGATGACAAGAATTCTGGAGCATTGTGATGACAAGGGCCATGGAGCATTGTGATGACACGGTCATGGAACATTGTGATGACAGGAATTCTGGAGCATTGTGCTGAAAAGGGCCATGGAGCATTGTGATGACACGGTCATGGAACAAGGTGATGAGAAGAATTCCGGAGCATTGTGCTGATGACGGCCATGGAGCATTGTGATGACACAGTCAAGGAACATTGTGATGAAAAAGATTTCTGGAGCATTGTGATGAAAGGGCATGGAGCATTGTGATTAAAGTTGACAAGGAACATTGTGATGATATGGGCAGAGAACTCTGTGATGACAGTGGTCTTGCAGTATTGTGACGAAAATTGTCATGGAACATTCTGCTGAGAGCGATCATGGAGCTTTTTGGTAAGAGAGGCTATGGAGATTTGTGATGTCAGGCGTCATGGGGCATTGTGTTGAGAGCGGTCTTGGAGCATTGTGATGAAAAGGGTCATGGAGCACTGTGATTACAGGGGCCATGGAGCATTGTGAATACAAAGGCTATGGAGCATTGAGATGACAGGGTTCATGGAGCACTGTGATGAATGTGATCTTGGATCATTGTGATGACAAGTGTCCTGTAACCTTGTGATGATATGGTTCATGGAGCATTGTGATGACAAGGACCATGGCGAATTGTGATGACATCTGTCATGGGGCATTGTGATCACAGTGGTCATCTAGATTTGCGATGAAAGGTATCATGGAGCACTGTGATGACAGGGGCCATGGAACATTGTGATGACAAAGGCCATGGAGCATTGTGATGACAAGTGTCATGGGGCATTTTGATGACATTGGCATGGAGCATCATGATGACAAGAGTTCTGGAGCATTTTGATGACAAGGGCATGGAGCATTGTGATGACAGGGCTCACGGAGCTTTGTGATGAAAAGGGCAGGGTACATTGTGATGACAGGGTTCATGGAGCCTTGTGATGAAAGGGGCCATGGAGCATTGAGATGAGAGCCGTTATGAGGCATGGTGATGACAGTGGTCATGGAGCATTGTGATGAAAGAGATCATGGAGCAATATGATAACAGGGGCCATGGAGCATTGTGATGACAGGGGTATTGGAGCATTGTGATGGAAGTAGACATGGATCATTGTGATGACATGTGTCCTGGAACACTGTGATGACACGGTTCATCGAGTATTGTGATGACAAGGGTCATAGCGAATTGTGATGACAAGTGTCATGGGGCATTGTGTGACATTGATCATCTAGGAATTGTGATGAAAGGTATCATGGAGCACTGTGATGAAAATTGTCCTGGATTATTGTGATGACAGCAGTCATGGAGAATTGTGATGACAGGGATTATGCAGCATTGTGTTGACAAGGGTATGGACTATTGTGATGACAATGGTCATGGAGCAATGTCATGAAAGTATTCATGGAACATCGTGATGAAAAGTGCATGGGAGCATTGTGACGATAAAGGCCATGGAGTATTGTGAAGACTAGTGTCATGGAGCATTTTAATGAAAGGTTTCATTGTGCACCATGATGACAAAGGTGATGGAGAATTGTGAAGAAACTGGTCCTGGAGCATTGTGATAACAAAAGCCATGGAGCATTGTGATGACAGGCATCATGGAGCATTGTGAAGAAAGGGGCCATGGGGTATTGTAATGACACTAGAGAAATATGATGAAAATGGTCAGCGAGCATAGTGATTAAAGTGGTCATTGAGAATTGTGATGAAAAGCGACATAGAGCATTGTGATGACAAAGGTCATGGAGAACTGTGATGACCAGGGTCATGTAACATTGTGATGACACGGTCATGGAACATTGTGATGACAGGAATTCTCGAGCATTGTGCTGACAAGGGCCATGGACCATTGTGATGACATGGTCATGGAACATTGCGATGACAAGATTTCTGGAGCATTGTGATGAAAGGGCATGGAGCATTGTGATTAAAGGTGACAAGGAACATTGTGATGATATGGGCAGAAAACTGTGATGACAGTGGTCATGGAGTATTGTGACAAAAAGTGTCATGGAACATTGTGCTGACAAGGGCCATGGAGCATTGTGATGACAGAGCCATGGAACATTGTGATGACAAGAATTCGGGAGCATTGTGATGACAATGGCCATGGAGCATTGTGATGACATGGTCATGGAACATTGTGCTGACAAGGGCCATGGAGCATTGTGATGACAGAGCCATGGAACATTGTGATGACAAGAATTCGGGAGCATTGTCATGACAAGGGCCATGGAGCATTGTGATGACACGGTCATGGAACATTGTGATGACAAGAATTCTGGAGCATTATGATGACAAGGGCCATGGAGCATTGTGATGACACGGCCATGGAACATTGTGATGACAAGAATTCTGGAGCATTGTGATGACAATGGCCATGGAGCATTGTGATGACACGGTATGTAACATTGTGATGACAAGAATTCTGGAGCATTGTGATGACAAGGGCCATGGAGCATTGTGATGACACGGTCATGGAACATTGTGATGACAGGAATTCTGGAGCATTGTGCTGAAAAGGGCCATGGAGCATTGTGATGACACGGTCATGGAACAAGGTGATGAGAAGAATTCCGGAGCATTGTGCTGATGACGGCCATGGAGCATTGTGATGACACAGTCAAGGAACATTGTGATGAAAAAGATTTCTGGAGCATTGTGATGAAAGGGCATGGAGCATTGTGATTAAAGTTGACAAGGAACATTGTGATGATATGGGCAGAGAACTCTGTGATGACAGTGGTCTTGCAGTATTGTGACGAAAATTGTCATGGAACATTCTGCTGAGAGCGATCATGGAGCTTTTTGGTAAGAGAGGCTATGGAGATTTGTGATGTCAGGCGTCATGGGGCATTGTGTTGAGAGCGGTCTTGGAGCATTGTGATGAAAAGGGTCATGGAGCACTGTGATTACAGGGGCCATGGAGCATTGTGAATACAAAGGCTATGGAGCATTGAGATGACAGGGTTCATGGAGCACTGTGATGAATGTGATCTTGGATCATTGTGATGACAAGTGTCCTGTAACCTTGTGATGATATGGTTCATGGAGCATTGTGATGACAAGGACCATGGCGAATTGTGATGACATCTGTCATGGAGCATTGTGATCACAGTGGTCATCTAGATTTGCGATGAAAGGTATCATGGAGCACTGTGATGACAGGGGCCATGGAACATTGTGATGACAAAGGCCATGGAGCATTGTGATGACAAGTGTCATGGGGCATTTTGATGACATTGGCATGGAGCATCATGATGACAAGAGTTCTGGAGCATTTTGATGACAAGGGCATGGAGCATTGTGATGACAGGGCTCACGGAGCTTTGTGATGAAAAGGGCAGGGTACATTGTGATGACAGGGTTCATGGAGCCTTGTGATGAAAGGGGCCATGGAGCATTGAGATGAGAGCCGTTATGAGGCATGGTGATGACAGTGGTCATGGAGCATTGTGATGAAAGAGATCATGGAGCAATATGATAACAGGGGCCATGGAGAATTGTGATGACAGGGGTATTGGAGCATTGTGATGGAAGTAGACATGGATCATTGTGATGACATGTGTCCTGGAACACTGTGATGACACGGTTCATCGAGTATTGTGATGACAAGGGTCATAGCGAATTGTGATGACAAGTGTCATGGGGCATTGTGTGACATTGATCATCTAGGAATTGTGATGAAAGGTATCATGGAGCACTGTGATGACTGGGGGCATGAAGCACTGTGATGAAAATTGTCCTGGATTATTGTGATGACAGCAGTCATGGAGAATTGTGATGACAGGGATTATGCAGCATTGTGTTGACAAGGGTATGGACTATTGTGATGACAATGGTCATGGAGCAATGTGATGAAAGTATTCATGGAACATCGTGATGAAAAGTGCATGGGAGCATTGTGACGATAAAGGCCATGGAGTATTGTGAAGACTAGTGTCATGGAGCATTTTAATGAAAGGTTTCATTGTGCACCATGATGACAAAGGGGATGGAGAATTGTGAAGAAACTGGTCCTGGAACATTGTGATAACAAAAGCCATGGAGCATTGTGATGACAGGCATCATGGAGCATTGTGAAGAAAGGGGCCATGGGGTATTGTAATGACACTAGAGAAATATGATGGAAATGGTGAGCGAGCATAGTGATTAAAGTGGTCATTGAGAATTGTGATGAAAAGCGACATAGAGCATTGTGATGACAAAGGTCATGGAGAACTGTGATGACAGGGGCCATGGAACATTGTGATGACAAAGGCCATGGAGCATTGTGATGACAAGTGTCATGGGGCATTTTGATGACATTGGCATGGAGCATTATGATGACAAGAGTTCTGGAGCATTTTGATGACAAGGGCATGGAGCATTGTGATGACAGGGCTCACGGAGCTTTGTGATGAAAAGGGCAGGGTACATTGTGATGACAGGGTTCATGGAGCCTTGTGATGAAAGGGGCCATGGAGCATTGAGATGAGAGCCGTTATGAGGCATGGTGATGACAGTGGTCATGGAGCATTGTGATGAAAGAGATCATGGAGCAATATGATAACAGGGGCCATGGAGCATTGTGATGACAGGGGTATTGGAGCATTGTGATGGAAGTAGACATGGATCATTGTGATGACATGTGTCCTGGAACACTGTGATGACACGGTTCATCGAGTATTGTGATGACAAGGGTCATAGCGAATTGTGATGACAAGTGTCATGGGGCATTGTGTGACATTGATCATCTAGGAATTGTGATGAAAGGTATCATGGAGCACTGTGATGACTGGGGGCATGAAGCACTGTGATGAAAATTGTCCTGGATTATTGTGATGACAGCAGTCATGGAGAATTGTGATGACAGGGATTATGCAGCATTGTGTTGACAAGGGTATGGACTATTGTGATGACAATGGTCATGGAGCAATGTGATGAAAGTATTCATGGAACATCGTGATGAAAAGTGCATGGGAGCATTGTGACGATAAAGGCCATGGAGTATTGTGATGAAAGTTGACAAGGAACATTGTGATGATATGGGCAGAGAACTCTGTGATGACAGTGGTCTTGCAGTATTGTGACGAAAATTGTCATGGAACATTCTGCTGAGAGTGATCATGGAGCTTTTTGGTAAGAGAGGCTATGGAGATTTGTGATGTCAGGCGTCATGGGGCATTGTGTTGAGAGCGGTCTTGGAGCATTGTGATGAAAAGGGTCATGGAGCACTGTGATTACAGGGGCCATGGAGCATTGTGAATACAAAGGCTATGGAGCATTGAGATGACAGGGTTCATGGAGCACTGTGATGAATGTGATCTTGGATCATTGTGATGACAAGTGTCCTGTAACCTTGTGATGATATGGTTCATGGAGCATTGTGATGACAAGGACCATGGCGAATTGTGATGACATCTGTCATGGGGCATTGTGATCACAGTGGTCATCTAGATTTGCGATGAAAGGTATCATGGAGCACTGTGATGACAGGGGCCATGGAACATTGTGATGACAAAGGCCATGGAGCATTGTGATGACAAGTGTCATGGGGCATTTTGATGACATTGGCATGGAGCATCATGATGACAAGAGTTCTGGAGCATTTTGATGACAAGGGCATGGAGCATTGTGATGACAGGGCTCACGGAGCTTTGTGATGAAAAGGGCAGGGTACATTGTGATGACAGGGTTCATGGAGCCTTGTGATGAAAGGGGCCATGGAGCATTGAGATGAGAGCCGTTATGAGGCATGGTGATGACAGTGGTCATGGAGCATTGTGATGAAAGAGATCATGGAGCAATATGATAACAGGGGCCATGGAGCATTGTGATGACAGGGGTATTGGAGCATTGTGATGGAAGTAGACATGGATCATTGTGATGACATGTGTCCTGGAACACTGTGATGACACGGTTCATCGAGTATTGTGATGACAAGGGTCATAGCGAATTGTGATGACAAGTGTCATGGGGCATTGTGTGACATTGATCATCTAGGAATTGTGATGAAAGGTATCATGGAGCACTGTGATGAAAATTGTCCTGGATTATTGTGATGACAGCAGTCATGGAGAATTGTGATGACAGGGATTATGCAGCATTGTGTTGACAAGGGTATGGACTATTGTGATGACAATGGTCATGGAGCAATGTCATGAATGTATTCATGGAACATCGTGATGAAAAGTGCATGGGAGCATTGTGACGATAAAGGCCATGGAGTATTGTGAAGACTAGTGTCATGGAGCATTTTAATGAAAGGTTTCATTGTGCACCATGATGACAAAGGGGATGGAGAATTGTGAAGAAACTGGTCCTGGAGCATTGTGATAACAAAAGCCATGGAGCATTGTGATGACAGGCATCATGGAGCATTGTGAAGAAAGGGGCCATGGGGTATTGTAATGACACTAGAGAAATATGATGAAAATGGTCAGCGAGCATAGTGATTAAAGTGGTCATTGAGAATTGTGATGAAAAGCGACATAGAGCATTGTGATGACAAAGGTCATGGAGAACTGTGATGACCAGGGTCATGTAACATTGTGATGACACGGTCATGGAACATTGTGATGACAGGAATTCTCGAGCATTGTGCTGACAAGGGCCATGGACCATTGTGATGACATGGTCATGGAACATTGCGATGACAAGATTTCTGGAGCATTGTGATGAAAGGGCATGGAGCATTGTGATTAAAGGTGACAAGGAACATTGTGATGATATGGGCAGAAAACTGTGATGACAGTGGTTATGGAGTATTGTGACAAAAAGTGTCATGGAACATTGTGCTGACAAGGGCCATGGAGCATTGTGATGACAGAGCCATGGAACATTGTGATGACAAGAATTCGGGAGCATTGTGATGACAATGGCCATGGAGCATTGTGATGACATGGTCATGGAACATTGTGATGAGAAGAATTCTGGAGCATTGTCATGACAAGGGCCATGGAGCATTGTGATGACACGGTCATGGAACATTGTGATGACAAGAATTCTGGAGCATTATGATGACAAGGGCCATGGAGCATTGTGATGACACGGCCATGGAACATTGTGATGACAAGAATTCTGGAGCATTGTGATGACAATGGCCATGGAGCATTGTGATGACACGGTATGTAACATTGTGATGACAAGAATTCTGGAGCATTGTGATGACAAGGGCCATGGAGCATTGTGATGACACGGTCATGGAACATTGTGATGACAGGAATTCTGGAGCATTGTGCTGAAAAGGGCCATGGAGCATTGTGATGACACGGTCATGGAACAAGGTGATGAGAAGAATTCCGGAGCATTGTGCTGATGACGGCCATGGAGCATTGTGATGACACAGTCAAGGAACATTGTGATGAAAAAGATTTCTGGAGCATTGTGATGAAAGGGCATGGAGCATTGTGATTAAAGTTGACAAGGAACATTGTGATGATATGGGCAGAGAACTCTGTGATGACAGTGGTCTTGCAGTATTGTGACGAAAATTGTCATGGAACATTCTGCTGAGAGCGATCATGGAGCTTTTTGGTAAGAGAGGCTATGGAGATTTGTGATGTCAGGCGTCATGGGGCATTGTGTTGAGAGCGGTCTTGGAGCATTGTGATGAAAAGGGTCATGGAGCACTGTGATTACAGGGGCCATGGAGCATTGTGAATACAAAGGCTATGGAGCATTGAGATGACAGGGTTCATGGAGCACTGTGATGAATGTGATCTTGGATCATTGTGATGACAAGTGTCCTGTAACCTTGTGATGATATGGTTCATGGAGCATTGTGATGACAAGGACCATGGCGAATTGTGATGACATCTGTCATGGGGCATTGTGATCACAGTGGTCATCTAGATTTGCGATGAAAGGTATCATGGAGCACTGTGATGACAGGGGCCATGGAACATTGTGATGACAAAGGCCATGGAGCATTGTGATGACAAGTGTCATGGGGCATTTTGATGACATTGGCATGGAGCATCATGATGACAAGAGTTCTGGAGCATTTTGATGACAAGGGCATGGAGCATTGTGATGACAGGGCTCACGGAGCTTTGTGATGAAAAGGGCAGGGTACATTGTGATGACAGGGTTCATGGAGCCTTGTGATGAAAGGGGCCATGGAGCATTGAGATGAGAGCCGTTATGAGGCATGGTGATGACAGTGGTCATGGAGCATTGTGATGAAAGAGATCATGGAGCAATATGATAACAGGGGCCATGGAGCATTGTGATGACAGGGGTATTGGAGCATTGTGATGGAAGTAGACATGGATCATTGTGATGACATGTGTCCTGGAACACTGTGATGACACGGTTCATCGAGTATTGTGATGACAAGGGTCATAGCGAATTGTGATGACAAGTGTCATGGGGCATTGTGTGACATTGATCATCTAGGAATTGTGATGAAAGGTATCATGGAGCACTGTGATGAAAATTGTCCTGGATTATTGTGATGACAGCAGTCATGGAGAATTGTGATGACAGGGATTATGCAGCATTGTGTTGACAAGGGTATGGACTATTGTGATGACAATGGTCATGGAGCAATGTCATGAATGTATTCATGGAACATCGTGATGAAAAGTGCATGGGAGCATTGTGACGATAAAGGCCATGGAGTATTGTGAAGACTAGTGTCATGGAGCATTTTAATGAAAGGTTTCATTGTGCACCATGATGACAAAGGGGATGGAGAATTGTGAAGAAACTGGTCCTGGAGCATTGTGATAACAAAAGCCATGGAGCATTGTGATGACAGGCATCATGGAGCATTGTGAAGAAAGGGGCCATGGGGTATTGTAATGACACTAGAGAAATATGATGAAAATGGTCAGCGAGCATAGTGATTAAAGTGGTCATTGAGAATTGTGATGAAAAGCGACATAGAGCATTGTGATGACAAAGGTCATGGAGAACTGTGATGACCAGGGTCATGTAACATTGTGATGACACGGTCATGGAACATTGTGATGACAGGAATTCTCGAGCATTGTGCTGACAAGGGCCATGGACCATTGTGATGACATGGTCATGGAACATTGCGATGACATGATTTCTGGAGCATTGTGATGAAAGGGCATGGAGCATTGTGATTAAAGGTGACAAGGAACATTGTGATGATATGGGCAGAAAACTGTGATGACAGTGGTTATGGAGTATTGTGACAAAAAGTGTCATGGAACATTGTGCTGACAAGGGCCATGGAGCATTGTGATGACAGAGCCATGGAACATTGTGATGACAAGAATTCGGGAGCATTGTGATGACAATGGCCATGGAGCATTGTGATGACATGGTCATGGAACATTGTGATGAGAAGAATTCTGGAGCATTGTCATGACAAGGGCCATGGAGCATTGTGATGACACGGTCATGGAACATTGTGATGACAAGAATTCTGGAGCATTATGATGACAAGGGCCATGGAGCATTGTGATGACACGGCCATGGAACATTGTGATGACAAGAATTCTGGAGCATTGTGATGACAATGGCCATGGAGCATTGTGATGACACGGTATGTAACATTGTGATGACAAGAATTCTGGAGCATTGTGATGACAAGGGCCATGGAGCATTGTGATGACACGGTCATGGAACATTGTGATGACAGGAATTCTGGAGCATTGTGCTGAAAAGGGCCATGGAGCATTGTGATGACACGGTCATGGAACAAGGTGATGAGAAGAATTCCGGAGCATTGTGCTGATGACGGCCATGGAGCATTGTGATGACACAGTCAAGGAACATTGTGATGAAAAAGATTTCTGGAGCATTGTGATGAAAGGGCATGGAGCATTGTGATTAAAGTTGACAAGGAACATTGTGATGATATGGGCAGAGAACTCTGTGATGACAGTGGTCTTGCAGTATTGTGACGAAAATTGTCATGGAACATTCTGCTGAGAGCGATCATGGAGCTTTTTGGTAAGAGAGGCTATGGAGATTTGTGATGTCAGGCGTCATGGGGCATTGTGTTGAGAGCGGTCTTGGAGCATTGTGATGAAAAGGGTCATGGAGCACTGTGATTACAGGGGCCATGGAGCATTGTGAATACAAAGGCTATGGAGCATTGAGATGACAGGGTTCATGGAGCACTGTGATGAATGTGATCTTGGATCATTGTGATGACAAGTGTCCTGTAACCTTGTGATGATATGGTTCATGGAGCATTGTGATGACAAGGACCATGGCGAATTGTGATGACATCTGTCATGGGGCATTGTGATCACAGTGGTCATCTAGATTTGCGATGAAAGGTATCATGGAGCACTGTGATGACAGGGGCCATGGAACATTGTGATGACAAAGGCCATGGAGCATTGTGATGACAAGTGTCATGGGGCATTTTGATGACATTGGCATGGAGCATCATGATGACAAGAGTTCTGGAGCATTTTGATGACAAGGGCATGGAGCATTGTGATGACAGGGCTCACGGAGCTTTGTGATGAAAAGGGCAGGGTACATTGTGATGACAGGGTTCATGGAGCCTTGTGATGAAAGGGGCCATGGAGCATTGAGATGAGAGCCGTTATGAGGCATGGTGATGACAGTGGTCATGGAGCATTGTGATGAAAGAGATCATGGAGCAATATGATAACAGGGGCCATGGAGCATTGTGATGACAGGGGTATTGGAGCATTGTGATGGAAGTAGACATGGATCATTGTGATGACATGTGTCCTGGAACACTG
Organism: Balaenoptera acutorostrata; assembly: GCF_949987535.1. NCBI lineage: Eukaryota > Metazoa > Chordata > Mammalia > Artiodactyla > Balaenopteridae > Balaenoptera > Balaenoptera acutorostrata. The sequence goes on along the minus strand of NW_026645510.1, from coordinate 1,587,429 downwards.
TGATGACACGGTTCATCGAGTATTGTGATGACAAGGGTCATAGCGAATTGTGATGACAAGTGTCATGGGGCATTGTGTGACATTGATCATCTAGGAATTGTGATGAAAGGTATCATGGAGCACTGTGATGAAAATTGTCCTGGATTATTGTGATGACAGCAGTCATGGAGAATTGTGATGACAGGGATTATGCAGCATTGTGTTGACAAGGGTATGGACTATTGTGATGACAATGGTCATGGAGCAATGTCATGAAAGTATTCATGGAACATCGTGATGAAAAGTGCATGGGAGCATTGTGACGATAAAGGCCATGGAGTATTGTGAAGACTAGTGTCATGGAGCATTTTAATGAAAGGTTTCATTGTGCACCATGATGACAAAGGGGATGGAGAATTGTGAAGAAACTGGTCCTGGAGCATTGTGATAACAAAAGCCATGGAGCATTGTGATGACAGGCATCATGGAGCATTGTGAAGAAAGGGGCCATGGGGTATTGTAATGACACTAGAGAAATATGATGAAAATGGTCAGCGAGCATAGTGATTAAAGTGGTCATTGAGAATTGTGATGAAAAGCGACATAGAGCATTGTGATGACAAAGGTCATGGAGAACTGTGATGACCAGGGTCATGGAACATTGTGATGACACGGTCATGGAACATTGTGATGACAGGAATTCTCGAGCATTGTGCTGACAAGGGCCATGGACCATTGTGATGACATGGTCATGGAACATTGCGATGACAAGATTTCTGGAGCATTGTGATGAAAGGGCATGGAGCATTGTGATTAAAGGTGACAAGGAACATTGTGATGATATGGGCAGAAAACTGTGATGACAGTGGTCATGGAGTATTGTGACAAAAAGTGTCATGGAACATTGTGCTGACAAGGGCCATGGAGCATTGTGATGACAGAGCCATGGAACATTGTGATGACAAGAATTCGGGAGCATTGTGATGACAATGGCCATGGAGCATTGTGATGACATGGTCATGGAACATTGTGATGAGAAGAATTCTGGAGCATTGTCATGACAAGGGCCATGGAGCATTGTGATGACACGGTCATGGAACATTGTGATGACAAGAATTCTGGAGCATTATGATGACAAGGGCCATGGAGCATTGTGATGACACGGCCATGGAACATTGTGATGACAAGAATTCTGGAGCATTGTGATGACAATGGCCATGGAGCATTGTGATGACACGGTATGTAACATTGTGATGACAAGAATTCTGGAGCATTGTGATGACAAGGGCCATGGAGCATTGTGATGACACGGTCATGGAACATTGTGATGACAGGAATTCTGGAGCATTGTGCTGAAAAGGGCCATGGAGCATTGTGATGACACGGTCATGGAACAAGGTGATGAGAAGAATTCCGGAGCATTGTGCTGATGACGGCCATGGAGCATTGTGATGACACAGTCAAGGAACATTGTGATGAAAAAGATTTCTGGAGCATTGTGATGAAAGGGCATGGAGCATTGTGATTAAAGTTGACAAGGAACATTGTGATGATATGGGCAGAGAACTCTGTGATGACAGTGGTCTTGCAGTATTGTGACGAAAATTGTCATGGAACATTCTGCTGAGAGCGATCATGGAGCTTTTTGGTAAGAGAGGCTATGGAGATTTGTGATGTCAGGCGTCATGGGGCATTGTGTTGAGAGCGGTCTTGGAGCATTGTGATGAAAAGGGTCATGGAGCACTGTGATTACAGGGGCCATGGAGCATTGTGAATACAAAGGCTATGGAGCATTGAGATGACAGGGTTCATGGAGCACTGTGATGAATGTGATCTTGGATCATTGTGATGACAAGTGTCCTGTAACCTTGTGATGATATGGTTCATGGAGCATTGTGATGACAAGGACCATGGCGAATTGTGATGACATCTGTCATGGAGCATTGTGATCACAGTGGTCATCTAGATTTGCGATGAAAGGTATCATGGAGCACTGTGATGACAGGGGCCATGGAACATTGTGATGACAAAGGCCATGGAGCATTGTGATGACAAGTGTCATGGGGCATTTTGATGACATTGGCATGGAGCATCATGATGACAAGAGTTCTGGAGCATTTTGATGACAAGGGCATGGAGCATTGTGATGACAGGGCTCACGGAGCTTTGTGATGAAAAGGGCAGGGTACATTGTGATGACAGGGTTCATGGAGCCTTGTGATGAAAGGGGCCATGGAGCATTGAGATGAGAGCCGTTATGAGGCATGGTGATGACAGTGGTCATGGAGCATTGTGATGAAAGAGATCATGGAGCAATATGATAACAGGGGCCATGGAGCATTGTGATGACAGGGGTATTGGAGCATTGTGATGGAAGTAGACATGGATCATTGTGATGACATGTGTCCTGGAACACTGTGATGACACGGTTCATCGAGTATTGTGATGACAAGTGTCATAGCGAATTGTGATGACAAGTGTCATGGGGCATTGTGTGACATTGATCATCTAGGAATTGTGATGAAAGGTATCATGGAGCACTGTGATGACTGGGGGCATGAAGCACTGTGATGAAAATTGTCCTGGATTATTGTGATGACAGCAGTCATGGAGAATTGTGATGACAGGGATTATGCAGCATTGTGTTGACAAGGGTATGGACTATTGTGATGACAATGGTCATGGAGCAATGTGATGAAAGTATTCATGGAACATCGTGATGAAAAGTGCATGGGAGCATTGTGACGATAAAGGCCATGGAGTATTGTGAAGACTAGTGTCATGGAGCATTTTAATGAAAGGTTTCATTGTGCACCATGATGACAAAGGGGATGGAGAATTGTGAAGAAACTGGTCCTGGAACATTGTGATAACAAAAGCCATGGAGCATTGTGATGACAGGCATCATGGAGCATTGTGAAGAAAGGGGCCATGGGGTATTGTAATGACACTAGAGAAATATGATGAAAATGGTGAGCGAGCATAGTGATTAAAGTGGTCATTGAGAATTGTGATGAAAAGCGACATAGAGCATTGTGATGACAAAGGTCATGGAGAACTGTGATGACAGGGGCCATGGAACATTGTGATGACAAAGGCCATGGAGCATTGTGATGACAAGTGTCATGGGGCATTTTGATGACATTGGCATGGAGCATTATGATGACAAGAGTTCTGGAGCATTTTGATGACAAGGGCATGGAGCATTGTGATGACAGGGCTCACGGAGCTTTGTGATGAAAAGGGCAGGGTACATTGTGATGACAGGGTTCATGGAGCCTTGTGATGAAAGGGGCCATGGAGCATTGAGATGAGAGCCGTTATGAGGCATGGTGATGACAGTGGTCATGGAGCATTGTGATGAAAGAGATCATGGAGCAATATGATAACAGGGGCCATGGAGCATTGTGATGACAGGGGTATTGGAGCATTGTGATGGAAGTAGACATGGATCATTGTGATGACATGTGTCCTGGAACACTGTGATGACACGGTTCATCGAGTATTGTGATGACAAGGGTCATAGCGAATTGTGATGACAAGTGTCATGGGGCATTGTGTGACATTGATCATCTAGGAATTGTGATGAAAGGTATCATGGAGCACTGTGATGACTGGGGGCATGAAGCACTGTGATGAAAATTGTCCTGGATTATTGTGATGACAGCAGTCATGGAGAATTGTGATGACAGGGATTATGCAGCATTGTGTTGACAAGGGTATGGACTATTGTGATGACAATGGTCATGGAGCAATGTGATGAAAGTATTCATGGAACATCGTGATGAAAAGTGCATGGGAGCATTGTGACGATAAAGGCCATGGAGTATTGTGATGAAAGTTGACAAGGAACATTGTGATGATATGGGCAGAGAACTCTGTGATGACAGTGGTCTTGCAGTATTGTGACGAAAATTGTCATGGAACATTCTGCTGAGAGTGATCATGGAGCTTTTTGGTAAGAGAGGCTATGGAGATTTGTGATGTCAGGCGTCATGGGGCATTGTGTTGAGAGCGGTCTTGGAGCATTGTGATGAAAAGGGTCATGGAGCACTGTGATTACAGGGGCCATGGAGCATTGTGAATACAAAGGCTATGGAGCATTGAGATGACAGGGTTCATGGAGCACTGTGATGAATGTGATCTTGGATCATTGTGATGACAAGTGTCCTGTAACCTTGTGATGATATGGTTCATGGAGCATTGTGATGACAAGGACCATGGCGAATTGTGATGACATCTGTCATGGGGCATTGTGATCACAGTGGTCATCTAGATTTGCGATGAAAGGTATCATGGAGCACTGTGATGACAGGGGCCATGGAACATTGTGATGACAAAGGCCATGGAGCATTGTGATGACAAGTGTCATGGGGCATTTTGATGACATTGGCATGGAGCATCATGATGACAAGAGTTCTGGAGCATTTTGATGACAAGGGCATGGAGCATTGTGATGACAGGGCTCACGGAGCTTTGTGATGAAAAGGGCAGGGTACATTGTGATGACAGGGTTCATGGAGCCTTGTGATGAAAGGGGCCATGGAGCATTGAGATGAGAGCCGTTATGAGGCATGGTGATGACAGTGGTCATGGAGCATTGTGATGAAAGAGATCATGGAGCAATATGATAACAGGGGCCATGGAGCATTGTGATGACAGGGGTATTGGAGCATTGTGATGGAAGTAGACATGGATCATTGTGATGACATGTGTCCTGGAACACTGTGATGACACGGTTCATCGAGTATTGTGATGACAAGGGTCATAGCGAATTGTGATGACAAGTGTCATGGGGCATTGTGTGACATTGATCATCTAGGAATTGTGATGAAAGGTATCATGGAGCACTGTGATGACTGGGGGCATGAAGCACTGTGATGAAAATTGTCCTGGATTATTGTGATGACAGCAGTCATGGAGAATTGTGATGACAGGGATTATGCAGCATTGTGTTGACAAGGGTATGGACTATTGTGATGACAATGGTCATGGAGCAATGTGATGAAAGTATTCATGGAACATCGTGATGAAAAGTGCATGGGAGCATTGTGACGATAAAGGCCATGGAGTATTGTGATGAAAGTTGACAAGGAACATTGTGATGATATGGGCAGAGAACTCTGTGATGACAGTGGTCTTGCAGTATTGTGACGAAAATTGTCATGGAACATTCTGCTGAGAGTGATCATGGAGCTTTTTGGTAAGAGAGGCTATGGAGATTTGTGATGTCAGGCGTCATGGGGCATTGTGTTGAGAGCGGTCTTGGAGCATTGTGATGAAAAGGGTCATGGAGCACTGTGATTACAGGGGCCATGGAGCATTGTGAATACAAAGGCTATGGAGCATTGAGATGACAGGGTTCATGGAGCACTGTGATGAATGTGATCTTGGATCATTGTGATGACAAGTGTCCTGTAACCTTGTGATGATATGGTTCATGGAGCATTGTGATGACAAGGACCATGGCGAATTGTGATGACATCTGTCATGGGGCATTGTGATCACAGTGGTCATCTAGATTTGCGATGAAAGGTATCATGGAGCACTGTGATGACAGGGGCCATGGAACATTGTGATGACAAAGGCCATGGAGCATTGTGATGACAAGTGTCATGGGGCATTTTGATGACATTGGCATGGAGCATCATGATGACAAGAGTTCTGGAGCATTTTGATGACAAGGGCATGGAGCATTGTGATGACAGGGCTCACGGAGCTTTGTGATGAAAAGGGCAGGGTACATTGTGATGACAGGGTTCATGGAGCCTTGTGATGAAAGGGGCCATGGAGCATTGAGATGAGAGCCGTTATGAGGCATGGTGATGACAGTGGTCATGGAGCATTGTGATGAAAGAGATCATGGAGCAATATGATAACAGGGGCCATGGAGCATTGTGATGACAGGGGTATTGGAGCATTGTGATGGAAGTAGACATGGATCATTGTGATGACATGTGTCCTGGAACACTGTGATGACACGGTTCATCGAGTATTGTGATGACAAGGGTCATAGCGAATTGTGATGACAAGTGTCATGGGGCATTGTGTGACATTGATCATCTAGGAATTGTGATGAAAGGTATCATGGAGCACTGTGATGACTGGGGGCATGAAGCACTGTGATGAAAATTGTCCTGGATTATTGTGATGACAGCAGTCATGGAGAATTGTGATGACAGGGATTATGCAGCATTGTGTTGACAAGGGTATGGACTATTGTGATGACAATGGTCATGGAGCAATGTGATGAAAGTATTCATGGAACATCGTGATGAAAAGTGCATGGGAGCATTGTGATGAAAGGGCATGGAGCATTGTGATGAAAGTTGACAAGGAACATTGTGATGATATGGGCAGAGAACTCTGTGATGACAGTGGTCTTGCAGTATTGTGACGAAAATTGTCATGGAACATTCTGCTGAGAGCGATCATGGAGCTTTTTGGTAAGAGAGGCTATGGAGATTTGTGATGTCAGGCGTCATGGGGCATTGTGTTGAGAGCGGTCTTGGAGCATTGTGATGAAAAGGGTCATGGAGCACTGTGATTACAGGGGCCATGGAGCATTGTGAATACAAAGGCTATGGAGCATTGAGATGACAGGGTTCATGGAGCACTGTGATGAATGTGATCTTGGATCATTGTGATGTCAAGTGTCCTGTAACCTTGTGATGATATGGTTCATGGAGCATTGTGATGACAAGGACCATGGCGAATTGTGATGACATCTGTCATGGAGCATTGTGATCACAGTGGTCATCTAGATTTGCGATGAAAGGTATCATGGAGCACTGTGATGACAGGGGCCATGGAACATTGTGATGACAAAGGCCATGGAGCATTGTGATGACAAGTGTCATGGGGCATTTTGATGACATTGGCATGGAGCATCATGATGACAAGAGTTCTGGAGCATTTTGATGACAAGGGCATGGAGCATTGTGATGACAGGGCTCACGGAGCTTTGTGATGAAAAGGGCAGGGTACATTGTGATGACAGGGTTCATGGAGCCTTGTGATGAAAGGGGCCATGGAGCATTGAGATGAGAGCCGTTATGAGGCATGGTGATGACAGTGGTCATGGAGCATTGTGATGAAAGAGATCATGGAGCAATATGATAACAGGGGCCATGGAGCATTGTGATGACAGGGGTATTGGAGCATTGTGATGGAAGTAGACATGGATCATTGTGATGACATGTGTCCTGGAACACTGTGATGACACGGTTCATCGAGTATTGTGATGACAAGTGTCATAGCGAATTGTGATGACAAGTGTCATGGGGCATTGTGTGACATTGATCATCTAGGAATTGTGATGAAAGGTATCATGGAGCACTGTGATGACTGGGGGCATGAAGCACTGTGATGAAAATTGTCCTGGATTATTGTGATGACAGCAGTCATGGAGAATTGTGATGACAGGGATTATGCAGCATTGTGTTGACAAGGGTATGGACTATTGTGATGACAATGGTCATGGAGCAATGTGATGAAAGTATTCATGGAACATCGTGATGAAAAGTGCATGGGAGCATTGTGACGATAAAGGCCATGGAGTATTGTGAAGACTAGTGTCATGGAGCATTTTAATGAAAGGTTTCATTGTGCACCATGATGACAAAGGGGATGGAGAATTGTGAAGAAACTGGTCCTGGAACATTGTGATAACAAAAGCCATGGAGCATTGTGATGACAGGCATCATGGAGCATTGTGAAGAAAGGGGCCATGGGGTATTGTAATGACACTAGAGAAATATGATGAAAATGGTGAGCGAGCATAGTGATTAAAGTGGTCATTGAGAATTGTGATGAAAAGCGACATAGAGCATTGTGATGACAAAGGTCATGGAGAACTGTGATGACAGGGGCCATGGAACATTGTGATGACAAAGGCCATGGAGCATTGTGATGACAAGTGTCATGGGGCATTTTGATGACATTGGCATGGAGCATTATGATGACAAGAGTTCTGGAGCATTTTGATGACAAGGGCATGGAGCATTGTGATGACAGGGCTCACGGAGCTTTGTGATGAAAAGGGCAGGGTACATTGTGATGACAGGGTTCATGGAGCCTTGTGATGAAAGGGGCCATGGAGCATTGAGATGAGAGCCGTTATGAGGCATGGTGATGACAGTGGTCATGGAGCATTGTGATGAAAGAGATCATGGAGCAATATGATAACAGGGGCCATGGAGCATTGTGATGACAGGGGTATTGGAGCATTGTGATGGAAGTAGACATGGATCATTGTGATGACATGTGTCCTGGAACACTGTGATGACACGGTTCATCGAGTATTGTGATGACAAGGGTCATAGCGAATTGTGATGACAAGTGTCATGGGGCATTGTGTGACATTGATCATCTAGGAATTGTGATGAAAGGTATCATGGAGCACTGTGATGACTGGGGGCATGAAGCACTGTGATGAAAATTGTCCTGGATTATTGTGATGACAGCAGTCATGGAGAATTGTGATGACAGGGATTATGCAGCATTGTGTTGACAAGGGTATGGACTATTGTGATGACAATGGTCATGGAGCAATGTGATGAAAGTATTCATGGAACATCGTGATGAAAAGTGCATGGGAGCATTGTGACGATAAAGGCCATGGAGTATTGTGATGAAAGTTGACAAGGAACATTGTGATGATATGGGCAGAGAACTCTGTGATGACAGTGGTCTTGCAGTATTGTGACGAAAATTGTCATGGAACATTCTGCTGAGAGTGATCATGGAGCTTTTTGGTAAGAGAGGCTATGGAGATTTGTGATGTCAGGCGTCATGGGGCATTGTGTTGAGAGCGGTCTTGGAGCATTGTGATGAAAAGGGTCATGGAGCACTGTGATTACAGGGGCCATGGAGCATTGTGAATACAAAGGCTATGGAGCATTGAGATGACAGGGTTCATGGAGCACTGTGATGAATGTGATCTTGGATCATTGTGATGACAAGTGTCCTGTAACCTTGTGATGATATGGTTCATGGAGCATTGTGATGACAAGGACCATGGCGAATTGTGATGACATCTGTCATGGGGCATTGTGATCACAGTGGTCATCTAGATTTGCGATGAAAGGTATCATGGAGCACTGTGATGACAGGGGCCATGGAACATTGTGATGACAAAGGCCATGGAGCATTGTGATGACAAGTGTCATGGGGCATTTTGATGACATTGGCATGGAGCATCATGATGACAAGAGTTCTGGAGCATTTTGATGACAAGGGCATGGAGCATTGTGATGACAGGGCTCACGGAGCTTTGTGATGAAAAGGGCAGGGTACATTGTGATGACAGGGTTCATGGAGCCTTGTGATGAAAGGGGCCATGGAGCATTGAGATGAGAGCCGTTATGAGGCATGGTGATGACAGTGGTCATGGAGCATTGTGATGAAAGAGATCATGGAGCAATATGATAACAGGGGCCATGGAGCATTGTGATGACAGGGGTATTGGAGCATTGTGATGGAAGTAGACATGGATCATTGTGATGACATGTGTCCTGGAACACTGTGATGACACGGTTCATCGAGTATTGTGATGACAAGGGTCATAGCGAATTGTGATGACAAGTGTCATGGGGCATTGTGTGACATTGATCATCTAGGAATTGTGATGAAAGGTATCATGGAGCACTGTGATGACTGGGGGCATGAAGCACTGTGATGAAAATTGTCCTGGATTATTGTGATGACAGCAGTCATGGAGAATTGTGATGACAGGGATTATGCAGCATTGTGTTGACAAGGGTATGGACTATTGTGATGACAATGGTCATGGAGCAATGTGATGAAAGTATTCATGGAACATCGTGATGAAAAGTGCATGGGAGCATTGTGACGATAAAGGCCATGGAGTATTGTGATGAAAGTTGACAAGGAACATTGTGATGATATGGGCAGAGAACTCTGTGATGACAGTGGTCTTGCAGTATTGTGACGAAAATTGTCATGGAACATTCTGCTGAGAGTGATCATGGAGCTTTTTGGTAAGAGAGGCTATGGAGATTTGTGATGTCAGGCGTCATGGGGCATTGTGTTGAGAGCGGTCTTGGAGCATTGTGATGAAAAGGGTCATGGAGCACTGTGATTACAGGGGCCATGGAGCATTGTGAATACAAAGGCTATGGAGCATTGAGATGACAGGGTTCATGGAGCACTGTGATGAATGTGATCTTGGATCATTGTGATGACAAGTGTCCTGTAACCTTGTGATGATATGGTTCATGGAGCATTGTGATGACAAGGACCATGGCGAATTGTGATGACATCTGTCATGGGGCATTGTGATCACAGTGGTCATCTAGATTTGCGATGAAAGGTATCATGGAGCACTGTGATGACAGGGGCCATGGAACATTGTGATGACAAAGGCCATGGAGCATTGTGATGACAAGTGTCATGGGGCATTTTGATGACATTGGCATGGAGCATCATGATGACAAGAGTTCTGGAGCATTTTGATGACAAGGGCATGGAGCATTGTGATGACAGGGCTCACGGAGCTTTGTGATGAAAAGGGCAGGGTACATTGTGATGACAGGGTTCATGGAGCCTTGTGATGAAAGGGGCCATGGAGCATTGAGATGAGAGCCGTTATGAGGCATGGTGATGACAGTGGTCATGGAGCATTGTGATGAAAGAGATCATGGAGCAATATGATAACAGGGGCCATGGAGCATTGTGATGACAGGGGTATTGGAGCATTGTGATGGAAGTAGACATGGATCATTGTGATGACATGTGTCCTGGAACACTGTGATGACACGGTTCATCGAGTATTGTGATGACAAGGGTCATAGCGAATTGTGATGACAAGTGTCATGGGGCATTGTGTGACATTGATCATCTAGGAATTGTGATGAAAGGTATCATGGAGCACTGTGATGACTGGGGGCATGAAGCACTGTGATGAAAATTGTCCTGGATTATTGTGATGACAGCAGTCATGGAGAATTGTGATGACAGGGATTATGCAGCATTGTGTTGACAAGGGTATGGACTATTGTGATGACAATGGTCATGGAGCAATGTGATGAAAGTATTCATGGAACATCGTGATGAAAAGTGCATGGGAGCATTGTGACGATAAAGGCCATGGAGTATTGTGAAGACTAGTGTCATGGAGCATTTTAATGAAAGGTTTCATTGTGCACCATGATGACAAAGGGGATGGAGAATTGTGAAGAAACTGGTCCTGGAGCATTGTGATAACAAAAGCCATGGAGCATTGTGATGACAGGCATCATGGAGCATTGTGAAGAAAGGGGCCATGGGGTATTGTAATGACACTAGAGAAATATGATGAAAATGGTGAGCGAGCATAGTGATTAAAGTGGTCATTGAGAATTGTGATGAAAAGCGACATAGAGCATTGTGATGACAAAGGTCATGGAGAACTGTGATGACAGGGGCCATGGAACATTGTGATGACAAAGGCCATGGAGCATTGTGATGACAAGTGTCATGGGGCATTTTGATGACATTGGCATGGAGCATTATGATGACAAGAGTTCTGGAGCATTTTGATGACAAGGGCATGGAGCATTGTGATGACAGGGCTCACGGAGCTTTGTGATGAAAAGGGCAGGGTACATTGTGATGACAGGGTTCATGGAGCCTTGTGATGAAAGGGGCCATGGAGCATTGAGATGAGAGCCGTTATGAGGCATGGTGATGACAGTGGTCATGGAGCATTCTGATGAAAGAGATCATGGAGCAATATGATAACAGGGGCCATGGAGCATTGTGATGACAGGGGTATTGGAGGATTGTGATGGAAGTAGACATGGATCATTGTGATGACATGTGTCCTGGAACACTGTGATGACACGGTTCATCGAGTATTGTGATGACAAGGGTCATAGCGAATTGTGATGACAAGTGTCATGGGGCATTGTGTGACATTGATCATCTAGGAATTGTGATGAAAGGTATCATGGAGCACTGTGATGACTGGGGGCATGAAGCACTGTGATGAAAATTGTCCTGGATTATTGTGATGACAGCAGTCATGGAGAATTGTGATGACAGGGATTATGCAGCATTGTGTTGAAAAGGGTATGGACTATTGTGATGACAATGGTCATGGAGCAATGTGATGAAAGTATTCATGGAACATCGTGATGAAAAGTGCATGGGAGCATTGTGACGATAAAGGCCATGGAGTATTGTGATGAAAGTTGACAAGGAACATTGTGATGATATGGGCAGAGAACTCTGTGATGACAGTGGTCTTGCAGTATTGTGACGAAAATTGTCATGGAACATTCTGCTGAGAGTGATCATGGAGCTTTTTGGTAAGAGAGGCTATGGAGATTTGTGATGTCAGGCGTCATGGGGCATTGTGTTGAGAGCGGTCTTGGAGCATTGTGATGAAAAGGGTCATGGAGCACTGTGATTACAGGGGCCATGGAGCATTGTGAATACAAAGGCTATGGAGCATTGAGATGACAGGGTTCATGGAGCACTGTGATGAATGTGATCTTGGATCATTGTGATGACAAGTGTCCTGTAACCTTGTGATGATATGGTTCATGGAGCATTGTGATGACAAGGACCATGGCGAATTGTGATGACATCTGTCATGGGGCATTGTGATCACAGTGGTCATCTAGATTTGCGATGAAAGGTATCATGGAGCACTGTGATGATAGGGGCCATGGAACATTGTGATGACAAAGGCCATGGAGCATTGTGATGACAAGTGTCATGGGGCATTTTGATGACATTGGCATGGAGCATCATGATGACAAGAGTTCTGGAGCATTTTGATGACAAGGGCATGGAGCATTGTGATGACAGGGCTCACGGAGCTTTGTGATGAAAAGGGCAGGGTACATTGTGATGACAGGGTTCATGGAGCCTTGTGATGAAAGGGGCCATGGAGCATTGAGATGAGAGCCGTTATGAGGCATGGTGATGACAGTGGTCATGGAGCATTGTGATGAAAGAGATCATGGAGCAATATGATAACAGGGGCCATGGAGCATTGTGATGACAGGGGTATTGGAGCATTGTGATGGAAGTAGACATGGATCATTGTGATGACATGTGTCCTGGAACACTGTGATGACACGGTTCATCGAGTATTGTGATGACAAGGGTCATAGCGAATTGTGATGACAAGTGTCATGGGGCATTGTGTGACATTGATCATCTAGGAATTGTGATGAAAGGTATCATGGAGCACTGTGATGACTGGGGGCATGAAGCACTGTGATGAAAATTGTCCTGGATTATTGTGATGACAGCAGTCATGGAGAATTGTGATGACAGGGATTATGCAGCATTGTGTTGACAAGGGTATGGACTATTGTGATGACAATGGTCATGGAGCAATGTGATGAAAGTATTCATGGAACATCGTGATGAAAAGTGCATGGGAGCATTGTGACGATAAAGGCCATGGAGTATTGTGAAGACTAGTGTCATGGAGCATTTTAATGAAAGGTTTCATTGTGCACCATGATGACAAAGGGGATGGAGAATTGTGAAGAAACTGGTCCTGGAGCATTGTGATAACAAAAGCCATGGAGCATTGTGATGACAGGCATCATGGAGCATTGTGAAGAAAGGGGCCATGGGGTATTGTAATGACACTAGAGAAATATGATGAAAATGGTGAGCGAGCATAGTGATTAAAGTGGTCATTGAGAATTGTGATGAAAAGCGACATAGAGCATTGTGATGACAAAGGTCATGGAGAACTGTGATGACAGGGGCCATGGAACATTGTGATGACAAAGGCCATGGAGCATTGTGATGACAAGTGTCATGGGGCATTTTGATGACATTGGCATGGAGCATTATGATGACAAGAGTTCTGGAGCATTTTGATGACAAGGGCATGGAGCATTGTGATGACAGGGCTCACGGAGCTTTGTGATGAAAAGGGCAGGGTACATTGTGATGACAGGGTTCATGGAGCCTTGTGATGAAAGGGGCCATGGAGCATTGAGATGAGAGCCGTTATGAGGCATGGTGATGACAGTGGTCATGGAGCATTCTGATGAAAGAGATCATGGAGCAATATGATAACAGGGGCCATGGAGCATTGTGATGACAGGGGTATTGGAGCATTGTGATGGAAGTAGACATGGATCATTGTGATGACATGTGTCCTGGAACACTGTGATGACACGGTTCATCGAGTATTGTGATGACAAGGGTCATAGCGAATTGTGATGACAAGTGTCATGGGGCATTGTGTGACATTGATCATCTAGGAATTGTGATGAAAGGTATCATGGAGCACTGTGATGACTGGGGGCATGAAGCACTGTGATGAAAATTGTCCTGGATTATTGTGATGACAGCAGTCATGGAGAATTGTGATGACAGGGATTATGCAGCATTGTGTTGAAAAGGGTATGGACTATTGTGATGACAATGGTCATGGAGCAATGTGATGAAAGTATTCATGGAACATCGTGATGAAAAGTGCATGGGAGCATTGTGACGATAAAGGCCATGGAGTATTGTGATGAAAGTTGACAAGGAACATTGTGATGATATGGGCAGAGAACTCTGTGATGACAGTGGTCTTGCAGTATTGTGACGAAAATTGTCATGGAACATTCTGCTGAGAGCGATCATGGAGCTTTTTGGTAAGAGAGGCTATGGAGATTTGTGATGTCAGGCGTCATGGGGCATTGTGTTGAGAGCGGTCTTGGAGCATTGTGATGAAAAGGGTCATGGAGCACTGTGATTACAGGGGCCATGGAGCATTGTGAATACAAAGGCTATGGAGCATTGAGATGACAGGGTTCATGGAGCACTGTGATGAATGTGATCTTGGATCATTGTGATGACAAGTGTCCTGTAACCTTGTGATGATATGGTTCATGGAGCATTGTGATGACAAGGACCATGGCGAATTGTGATGACATCTGTCATGGGGCATTGTGATCACAGTGGTCATCTAGATTTGCGATGAAAGGTATCATGGAGCACTGTGATGACAGGGGCCATGGAACATTGTGATGACAAAGGCCATGGAGCATTGTGATGACAAGTGTCATGGGGCATTTTGATGACATTGGCATGGAGCATCATGATGACAAGAGTTCTGGAGCATTTTGATGACAAGGGCATGGAGCATTGTGATGACAGGGCTCACGGAGCTTTGTGATGAAAAGGGCAGGGTACATTGTGATGACAGGGTTCATGGAGCCTTGTGATGAAAGGGGCCATGGAGCATTGAGATGAGAGCCGTTATGAGGCATGGTGATGACAGTGGTCATGGAGCATTGTGATGAAAGAGATATTGGAGCAATATGATAACAGGGGCCATGGAGCATTGTGATGACAGGGGTATTGGAGCATTGTGATGGAAGTAGACATGGATCATTGTGATGACATGTGTCCTGGAACACTGTGATGACACGGTTCATCGAGTATTGTGATGACAAGGGTCATAGCGAATTGTGATGACAAGTGTCATGGGGCATTGTGTGACATTGATCATCTAGGAATTGTGATGAAAGGTATCATGGAGCACTGTGATGAAAATTGTCCTGGATTATTGTGATGACAGCAGTCATGGAGAATTGTGATGACAGGGATTATGCAGCATTGTGTTGACAAGGGTATGGACTATTGTGATGACAATGGTCATGGAGCAATATCATGAAAGTATTCATGGAACATCGTGATGAAAAGTGCATGGGAGCATTGTGACGATAAAGGCCATGGAGTATTGTGAAGACTAGTGTCATGGAGCATTTTAATGAAAGGTTTCATTGTGCACCATGATGACAAAGGTGATGGAGAATTGTGAAGAAACTGGTCCTGGAGCATTGTGATAACAAAAGCCATGGAGCATTGTGATGACAGGCATCATGGAGCATTGTGAAGAAAGGGGCCATGGGGTATTGTAATGACACTAGAGAAATATGATGAAAATGGTCAGCGAGCATAGTGATTAAAGTGGTCATTGAGAATTGTGATGAAAAGCGACATAGAGCATTGTGATGACAAAGGTCATGGAGAACTGTGATGACCAGGGTCATGTAACATTGTGATGACACGGTCATGGAACATTGTGATGACAGGAATTCTCGAGCATTGTGCTGACAAGGGCCATGGACCATTGTGATGACATGGTCATGGAACATTGCGATGACAAGATTTCTGGAGCATTGTGATGAAAGGGCATGGAGCATTGTGATTTAAGGTGACAAGGAACATTGTGATGATATGGGCAGAAAACTGTGATGACAGTGGTCATGGAGTATTGTGACAAAAAGTGTCATGGAACATTGTGCTGACAAGGGCCATGGAGCATTGTGATGACAGAGCCATGGAACATTGTGATGACAAGAATTCGGGAGCATTGTGATGACAATGGCCATGGAGCATTGTGATGACATGGTCATGGAACATTGTGATGAGAAGAATTCTGGAGCATTGTCATGACAAGGGCCATGGAGCATTGTGATGACACGGTCATGGAACATTGTGATGACAAGAATTCTGGAGCATTATGATGACAAGGGCCATGGAGCATTGTGATGACACGGCCATGGAACATTGTGATGACAAGAATTCTGGAGCATTGTGATGACAATGGCCATGGAGCATTGTGATGACACGGTATGTAACATTGTGATGACAAGAATTCTGGAGCATTGTGATGACAAGGGCCATGGAGCATTGTGATGACACGGTCATGGAACATTGTGATGACAGGAATTCTGGAGCATTGTGCTGAAAAGGGCCATGGAGCATTGTGATGACACGGTCATGGAACAAGGTGATGAGAAGAATTCCGGAGCATTGTGCTGATGACGGCCATGGAGCATTGTGATGACACAGTCAAGGAACATTGTGATGAAAAAGATTTCTGGAGCATTGTGATGAAAGGGCATGGAGCATTGTGATTAAAGTTGACAAGGAACATTGTGATGATATGGGCAGAGAACTCTGTGATGACAGTGGTCTTGCAGTATTGTGACGAAAATTGTCATGGAACATTCTGCTGAGAGCGATCATGGAGCTTTTTGGTAAGAGAGGCTATGGAGATTTGTGATGTCAGGCGTCATGGGGCATTGTGTTGAGAGCGGTCTTGGAGCATTGTGATGAAAAGGGTCATGGAGCACTGTGATTACAGGGGCCATGGAGCATTGTGAATACAAAGGCTATGGAGCATTGAGATGACAGGTTTCATGGAGCACTGTGATGAATGTGATCTTGGATCATTGTGATGACAAGTGTCCTGTAACCTTGTGATGATATGGTTCATGGAGCATTGTGATGACAAGGACCATGGCGAATTGTGATGACATCTGTCATGGGGCATTGTGATCACAGTGGTCATCTAGATTTGCGATGAAAGGTATCATGGAGCACTGTGATGACAGGGGCCATGGAACATTGTGATGACAAAGGCCATGGAGCATTGTGATGACAAGTGTCATGGGGCATTTTGATGACATTGGCATGGAGCATCATGATGACAAGAGTTCTGGAGCATTTTGATGACAAGGGCATGGAGCATTGTGATGACAGGGCTCACGGAGCTTTTTGATGAAAAGGGCAGGGTACATTGTGATGACAGGGTTCATGGAGCCTTGTGATGAAAGGGGCCATGGAGCATTGAGATGAGAGCCGTTATGAGGCATGGTGATGACAGTGGTCATGGAGCATTGTGATGAAAGAGATCATGGAGCAATATGATAACAGGGGCCATGGAGCATTGTGATGACAGGGGTATTGGAGCATTGTGATGGAAGTAGACATGGATCATTGTGATGACATGTGTCCTGGAACACTGTGATGACACGGTTCATCGAGTATTGTGATGACAAGGGTCATAGCGAATTGTGATGACAAGTGTCATGGGGCATTGTGTGACATTGATCATCTAGGAATTGTGATGAAAGGTATCATGGAGCACTGTGATGACTGGGGGCATGAAGCACTGTGATGAAAATTGTCCTGGATTATTGTGATGACAGCAGTCATGGAGAATTGTGATGACAGGGATTATGCAGCATTGTGTTGACAAGGGTATGGACTATTGTGATGACAATGGTCATGGAGCAATGTGATGAAAGTATTCATGGAACATCGTGATGAAAAGTGCATGGGAGCATTGTGACGATAAAGGCCATGGAGTATTGTGAAGACTAGTGTCATGGAGCATTTTAATGAAAGGTTTCATTGTGCACCATGATGACAAAGGGGATGGAGAATTGTGAAGAAACTGGTCCTGGAGCATTGTGATAACAAAAGCCATGGAGCATTGTGATGACAGGCATCATGGAGCATTGTGAAGAAAGGGGCCATGGGGTATTGTAATGACACTAGAGAAATATGATGAAAATGGTGAGCGAGCATAGTGATTAAAGTGGTCATTGAGAATTGTGATGAAAAGCGACATAGAGCATTGTGATGACAAAGGTCATGGAGAACTGTGATGACAGGGGCCATGGAACATTGTGATGACAAAGGCCATGGAGCATTGTGATGACAAGTGTCATGGGGCATTTTGATGACATTGGCATGGAGCATTATGATGACAAGAGTTCTGGAGCATTTTGATGACAAGGGCATGGAGCATTGTGATGACAGGGCTCACGGAGCTTTGTGATGAAAAGGGCAGGGTACATTGTGATGACAGGGTTCATGGAGCCTTGTGATGAAAGGGGCCATGGAGCATTGAGATGAGAGCCGTTATGAGGCATGGTGATGACAGTGGTCATGGAGCATTCTGATGAAAGAGATCATGGAGCAATATGATAACAGGGGCCATGGAGCATTGTGATGACAGGGGTATTGGAGCATTGTGATGGAAGTAGACATGGATCATTGTGATGACATGTGTCCTGGAACACTGTGATGACACGGTTCATCGAGTATTGTGATGACAAGGGTCATAGCGAATTGTGATGACAAGTGTCATGGGGCATTGTGTGACATTGATCATCTAGGAATTGTGATGAAAGGTATCATGGAGCACTGTGATGACTGGGGGCATGAAGCACTGTGATGAAAATTGTCCTGGATTATTGTGATGACAGCAGTCATGGAGAATTGTGATGACAGGGATTATGCAGCATTGTGTTGAAAAGGGTATGGACTATTGTGATGACAATGGTCATGGAGCAATGTGATGAAAGTATTCATGGAACATCGTGATGAAAAGTGCATGGGAGCATTGTGACGATAAAGGCCATGGAGTATTGTGATGAAAGTTGACAAGGAACATTGTGATGATATGGGCAGAGAACTCTGTGATGACAGTGGTCTTGCAGTATTGTGACGAAAATTGTCATGGAACATTCTGCTGAGAGCGATCATGGAGCTTTTTGGTAAGAGAGGCTATGGAGATTTGTGATGTCAGGCGTCATGGGGCATTGTGTTGAGAGCGGTCTTGGAGCATTGTGATGAAAAGGGTCATGGAGCACTGTGATTACAGGGGCCATGGAGCATTGTGAATACAAAGGCTATGGAGCATTGAGATGACAGGGTTCATGGAGCACTGTGATGAATGTGATCTTGGATCATTGTGATGACAAGTGTCCTGTAACCTTGTGATGATATGGTTCATGGAGCATTGTGATGACAAGGACCATGGCGAATTGTGATGACATCTGTCATGGGGCATTGTGATCACAGTGGTCATCTAGATTTGCGATGAAAGGTATCATGGAGCACTGTGATGACAGGGGCCATGGAACATTGTGATGACAAAGGCCATGGAGCATTGTGATGACAAGTGTCATGGGGCATTTTGATGACATTGGCATGGAGCATCATGATGACAAGAGTTCTGGAGCATTTTGATGACAAGGGCATGGAGCATTGTGATGACAGGGCTCACGGAGCTTTGTGATGAAAAGGGCAGGGTACATTGTGATGACAGGGTTCATGGAGCCTTGTGATGAAAGGGGCCATGGAGCATTGAGATGAGAGCCGTTATGAGGCATGGTGATGACAGTGGTCATGGAGCATTGTGATGAAAGAGATATTGGAGCAATATGATAACAGGGGCCATGGAGCATTGTGATGACAGGGGTATTGGAGCATTGTGATGGAAGTAGACATGGATCATTGTGATGACATGTGTCCTGGAACACTGTGATGACACGGTTCATCGAGTATTGTGATGACAAGGGTCATAGCGAATTGTGATGACAAGTGTCATGGGGCATTGTGTGACATTGATCATCTAGGAATTGTGATGAAAGGTATCATGGAGCACTGTGATGAAAATTGTCCTGGATTATTGTGATGACAGCAGTCATGGAGAATTGTGATGACAGGGATTATGCAGCATTGTGTTGACAAGGGTATGGACTATTGTGATGACAATGGTCATGGAGCAATATCATGAAAGTATTCATGGAACATCGTGATGAAAAGTGCATGGGAGCATTGTGACGATAAAGGCCATGGAGTATTGTGAAGACTAGTGTCATGGAGCATTTTAATGAAAGGTTTCATTGTGCACCATGATGACAAAGGTGATGGAGAATTGTGAAGAAACTGGTCCTGGAGCATTGTGATAACAAAAGCCATGGAGCATTGTGATGACAGGCATCATGGAGCATTGTGAAGAAAGGGGCCATGGGGTATTGTAATGACACTAGAGAAATATGATGAAAATGGTCAGCGAGCATAGTGATTAAAGTGGTCATTGAGAATTGTGATGAAAAGCGACATAGAGCATTGTGATGACAAAGGTCATGGAGAACTGTGATGACCAGGGTCATGTAACATTGTGATGACACGGTCATGGAACATTGTGATGACAGGAATTCTCGAGCATTGTGCTGACAAGGGCCATGGACCATTGTGATGACATGGTCATGGAACATTGCGATGACAAGATTTCTGGAGCATTGTGATGAAAGGGCATGGAGCATTGTGATTTAAGGTGACAAGGAACATTGTGATGATATGGGCAGAAAACTGTGATGACAGTGGTCATGGAGTATTGTGACAAAAAGTGTCATGGAACATTGTGCTGACAAGGGCCATGGAGCATTGTGATGACAGAGCCATGGAACATTGTGATGACAAGAATTCGGGAGCATTGTGATGACAATGGCCATGGAGCATTGTGATGACATGGTCATGGAACATTGTGATGAGAAGAATTCTGGAGCATTGTCATGACAAGGGCCATGGAGCATTGTGATGACACGGTCATGGAACATTGTGATGACAAGAATTCTGGAGCATTATGATGACAAGGGCCATGGAGCATTGTGATGACACGGCCATGGAACATTGTGATGACAAGAATTCTGGAGCATTGTGATGACAATGGCCATGGAGCATTGTGATGACACGGTATGTAACATTGTGATGACAAGAATTCTGGAGCATTGTGATGACAAGGGCCATGGAGCATTGTGATGACACGGTCATGGAACATTGTGATGACAGGAATTCTGGAGCATTGTGCTGAAAAGGGCCATGGAGCATTGTGATGACACGGTCATGGAACAAGGTGATGAGAAGAATTCCGGAGCATTGTGCTGATGACGGCCATGGAGCATTGTGATGACACAGTCAAGGAACATTGTGATGAAAAAGATTTCTGGAGCATTGTGATGAAAGGGCATGGAGCATTGTGATTAAAGTTGACAAGGAACATTGTGATGATATGGGCAGAGAACTCTGTGATGACAGTGGTCTTGCAGTATTGTGACGAAAATTGTCATGGAACATTCTGCTGAGAGCGATCATGGAGCTTTTTGGTAAGAGAGGCTATGGAGATTTGTGATGTCAGGCGTCATGGGGCATTGTGTTGAGAGCGGTCTTGGAGCATTGTGATGAAAAGGGTCATGGAGCACTGTGATTACAGGGGCCATGGAGCATTGTGAATACAAAGGCTATGGAGCATTGAGATGACAGGTTTCATGGAGCACTGTGATGAATGTGATCTTGGATCATTGTGATGACAAGTGTCCTGTAACCTTGTGATGATATGGTTCATGGAGCATTGTGATGACAAGGACCATGGCGAATTGTGATGACATCTGTCATGGGGCATTGTGATCACAGTGGTCATCTAGATTTGCGATGAAAGGTATCATGGAGCACTGTGATGACAGGGGCCATGGAACATTGTGATGACAAAGGCCATGGAGCATTGTGATGACAAGTGTCATGGGGCATTTTGATGACATTGGCATGGAGCATCATGATGACAAGAGTTCTGGAGCATTTTGATGACAAGGGCATGGAGCATTGTGATGACAGGGCTCACGGAGCTTTTTGATGAAAAGGGCAGGGTACATTGTGATGACAGGGTTCATGGAGCCTTGTGATGAAAGGGGCCATGGAGCATTGAGATGAGAGCCGTTATGAGGCATGGTGATGACAGTGGTCATGGAGCATTGTGATGAAAGAGATCATGGAGCAATATGATAACAGGGGCCATGGAGCATTGTGATGACAGGGGTATTGGAGCATTGTGATGGAAGTAGACATGGATCATTGTGATGACATGTGTCCTGGAACACTGTGATGACACGGTTCATCGAGTATTGTGATGACAAGGGTCATAGCGAATTGTGATGACAAGTGTCATGGGGCATTGTGTGACATTGATCATCTAGGAATTGTGATGAAAGGTATCATGGAGCACTGTGATGACTGGGGGCATGAAGCACTGTGATGAAAATTGTCCTGGATTATTGTGATGACAGCAGTCATGGAGAATTGTGATGACAGGGATTATGCAGCATTGTGTTGACAAGGGTATGGACTATTGTGATGACAATGGTCATGGAGCAATGTGATGAAAGTATTCATGGAACACCGTGATGAAAAGTGCATGGGAGCATTGTGACGATAAAGGCCATGGAGTATTGTGAAGACTAGTGTCATGGAGCATTTTAATGAAAGGTTTCATTGTGCACCATGATGACAAAGGGGATGGAGAATTGTGAAGAAACTGGTCCTGGAGCATTGTGATAACAAAAGCCATGGAGCATTGTGATGACAGGCATCATGGAGCATTGTGAAGAAAGGGGCCATGGGGTATTGTAATGACACTAGAGAAATATGATGAAAATGGTGAGCGAGCATAGTGATTAAAGTGGTCATTGAGAATTGTGATGAAAAGCGACATAGAGCATTGTGATGACAAAGGTCATGGAGAACTGTGATGACAGGGGCCATGGAACATTGTGATGACAAAGGCCATGGAGCATTGTGATGACAAGTGTCATGGGGCATTTTGATGACATTGGCATGGAGCATTATGATGACAAGAGTTCTGGAGCATTTTGATGACAAGGGCATGGAGCATTGTGATGACAGGGCTCACGGAGCTTTGTGATGAAAAGGGCAGGGTACATTGTGATGACAGGGTTCATGGAGCCTTGTGATGAAAGGGGCCATGGAGCATTGAGATGAGAGCCGTTATGAGGCATGGTGATGACAGTGGTCATGGAGCATTGTGATGAAAGAGATCATGGAGCAATATGATAACAGGGGCCATGGAGCATTGTGATGACAGGGGTATTGGAGCATTGTGATGGAAGTAGACATGGATCATTGTAATGACATGTGTCCTGGAACACTGTGATGACACGGTTCATCGAGTATTCTGATGACAAGGGTCATAGCGAATTGTGATGACAAGTGTCATGGGGCATTGTGTGACATTGATCATCTAGGAATTGTGATGAAAGGTATCATGGAGCACTGTGATGACTGGGGGCATGAAGCACTGTGATGAAAATTGTCCTGGATTATTGTGATGACAGCAGTCATGGAGAATTGTGATGACAGGGATTATGCAGCATTGTGTTGAAAAGGGTATGGACTATTGTGATGACAATGGTCATGGAGCAATGTGATGAAAGTATTCATGGAACATCGTGATGAAAAGTGCATGGGAGCATTGTGACGATAAAGGCCATGGAGTATTGTGATGAAAGTTGACAAGGAACATTGTGATGATATGGGCAGAGAACTCTGTGATGACAGTGGTCTTGCAGTATTGTGACGAAAATTGTCATGGAACATTCTGCTGAGAGCGATCATGGAGCTTTTTGGTAAGAGAGGCTATGGAGATTTGTGATGTCAGGCGTCATGGGGCATTGTGTTGAGAGCGGTCTTGGAGCATTGTGATGAAAAGGGTCATGGAGCACTGTGATTACAGGGGCCATGGAGCATTGTGAATACAAAGGCTATGGAGCATTGAGATGACAGGGTTCATGGAGCACTGTGATGAATGTGATCTTGGATCATTGTGATGACAAGTGTCCTGTAACCTTGTGATGATATGGTTCATGGAGCATTGTGATGACAAGGACCATGGCGAATTGTGATGACATCTGTCATGGGGCATTGTGATCACAGTGGTCATCTAGATTTGCGATGAAAGGTATCATGGAGCACTGTGATGACAGGGGCCATGGAACATTGTGATGACAAAGGCCATGGAGCATTGTGATGACAAGTGTCATGGGGCATTTTGATGACATTGGCATGGAGCATCATGATGACAAGAGTTCTGGAGCATTTTGATGACAAGGGCATGGAGCATTGTGATGACAGTGCTCACGGAGCTTTGTGATGAAAAGGGCAGGGTACATTGTGATGACAGGGTTCATGGAGCCTTGTGATGAAAGGGGCCATGGAGCATTGAGATGAGAGCCGTTATGAGGCATGGTGATGACAGTGGTCATGGAGCATTGTGATGAAAGAGATCATGGAGCAATATGATAACAGGGGCCATGGAGCATTGTGATGACAGGGGTATTGGAGCCTTGTGATGGAAGTAGACATGGATCATTGTGATGACATGTGTCCTGGAACACTGTGATGACACGGTTCATCGAGTATTGTGATGACAAGTGTCATAGCGAATTGTGATGACAAGTGTCATGGGGCATTGTGTGACATTGATCATCTAGGAATTGTGATGAAAGGTATCATGGAGCACTGTGATGAAAATTGTCCTGGATTATTGTGATGACAGCAGTCATGGAGAATTGTGATGACAGGGATTATGCAGCATTGTGTTGACAAGGGTATGGACTATTGTGATGACAATGGTCATGGAGCAATGTGATGAAAGTATTCATGGAACATCGTGATGAAAAGTGCATGGGAGCATTGTGACGATAAAGGCCATGGAGTATTGTGATGACTAGTGTCATGGAGCATTTTAATGAAAGGTTTCATTGTGCACCACGATGACAAAGGGGATGGAGAATTGTGATGAAACTGGTTCTGGAGCATTGTGATAACAAAAGCCATGGAGCATTGTGATGACAGGCATCATGGAGCATTGTGAAGAAAGGGGCCATGGGGTATTGTAATGACACTAGAGAAATATGATGAAAATGGTGAGCGAGCATAGTGATTAAAGTGGTCATTGAGAATTGTGATGAAAAGCGACATAGAGCATTGTGATGACAAAGGTCATGGAGAACTGTGATTACCAGGGTCATGTAACATTGTGATGACACGGTCATGGAACATTGTGATGACAGGAATTCTCGAGCATTGTGCTGACAAGGGCCATGGACCATTGTGATGACATGGTCATGGAACATTGCGATGACAAGATTTCTGGAGCATTGTGATGAAAGGGCATGGAGCATTGTGATTAAAGGTGACAAGGAACATTGTGATGATATGGGCAGAAAACTGTGATGACAGTGGTCATTGAGTATTGTGACAAAAAGTGTCATGGAACATTGTGCTGACAAGGGCCATGGAGCATTGTGATGAAACGGTCATGGAACAAGGTGATGAGAAGAATTCCGGAGCATTGTGCTGATGACGGCCATGGAGCATTGTGATGACACAGTCAAGGAACATTGTGATGAAAAAGATTTCTGGAGCATTGTGATGAAAGGGCATGGAGCATTGTGATTAAAGGTGACAAGGAACATTGTGATGATATGGGCAGAAAACTGTGATGACAGTGGTCATGGAGTATTGTGACAAAAAGTGTCATGGAACATTGTGCTGACAAGGGCCATGGAGCATTGTGATGACACGGTCATGGAACATTGTGATGACAAGCATTGTGGAGCATTATGATGACAAGGGCCATGGAGAATTGTGATGACAGAGCCATGGAACATTGTGATGACAAGAATTCGGGAGCATTGTGATGACAATGGCCATGGAGCATTGTGATGACATGGTCATGGAACATTGTGATGAGAAGAATTCTGGAGCATTGTCATGACAAGGGCCATGGAGCATTGTGATGACACGGCCATGGAACATTGTGATGACAAGAATTCTGGAGCATTGTGATGACAATGGCCATGGAGCATTGTGATGACACGGTATGGAACATTGTGATGACAAGAATTCTGGAGCATTGTGATGACAAGGGCCATGGAGCATTGTGATGACACGGTCATGGAACATTGTGATGACAGGAATTCTGGAGCATTGTGCTGAAAAGGGCCATGGAGCATTGTGATGACACGGTCATGGAACAAGGTGATGAGAAGAATTCCGGAGCATTGTGCTGATGACGGCCATGGAGCATTGTGATGACACAGTCAAGGAACATTGCGATGAAAAAGATTTCTGGAGCATTGTGATGAAAGGGCATGGAGCATTGTGATTAAAGTTGAGAAGGAACATTGTGATGATATGAGCAGAGAACTCTGTGATGACAGTGGTCTTGCAGTATTGTGACGAAAATTGTCATGGAACATTCTGCTGAGAGTGATCATGGAGCTTTTTGGTAAGAGAGGCTATGGAGATTTGTGATGTCAGGCGTCATGGGGCATTGTGTTGAGAGCGGTCTTGGAGCATTGTGATGAAAAGGGTCATGGAGCACTGTGATTACAGGGGCCATGGAGCATTGTGAATACAAAGGCTATGGAGCATTGAGATGACAGGGTTCATGGAGCACTGTGGTGAATGTGATCTTGGCTCATTGTGAAGACAAGTGTCCTGGAACCTTGTGATGACACGGTTCATGGAGCATTGTGATGACAAGGACCATGGCAAATTGTGATGACATCTGTCATGGGGCATTGTGATCACAGTGGTCATCTAGATTTGCGATGAAAGGTATCATGGAGCACTGTGATGACAGGGGCCATGGAACATTGTGATGACAAAGGCCATGGAGCATTGTGATGACAAGTGTCATGGGGCATTTTGATGACATTGGCATGGAGCATCATGATGACAAGAGTTCTGGAGCATTTTGATGACAAGGGCATGGAGCATTGTGATGACAGGGCTCACGGAGCTTTGTGATGAAAAGGGCAAGGTACATTGTGATGACAGGGTTCATGGAGCCTTGTGATGAAAGGGGCCATGGAGCATTGAGATGAGAGCCGTTATGAGGCATGGTGATGACAGTGGTCATGGAGCATTGTGATGAAAGAGATCATGGAGCAATATGATAACAGGGGCCATGGAGCATTGTGATGACAGGGGTATTGGAGCCTTGTGATGGAAGTAGACATGGATCATTGTGATGACATGTGTCCTGGAACACTGTGATGACACGGTTCATCGAGTATTGTGATGACAAGTGTCATAGCGAATTGTGATGACAAGTGTCATGGGGCATTGTGTGACATTGATCATCTAGGAATTGTGATGAAAGGTATCATGGAGCACTGTGATGACTGGGGGCATGAAGCACTGTGATGAAAATTGTCCTGGATTATTGTGATGACAGCAGTCATGGAGAATTGTGATGACAGGGATTATGCAGCATTGTGTTGACAAGGGTATGGACTATTGTGATGACAATGGTCATGGAGCAATGTGATGAAAGTATTCATGGAACATCGTGATGAAAAGTGCATGGGAGCATTGTGACGATAAAGGCCATGGAGTATTGTGATGACTAGTGTCATGGAGCATTTTAATGAAAGGTTTCATTGTGCACCATGATGACAAAGGGGATGGAGAATTGTGATGAAACTGGTCCTGGAGCATTGTGATAACAAAAGCCATGGAGCATTGTGATGACAGACATCATGGAGCATTGTGAAGAAAGGGGCCATGGGGTATTGTAATGACACTAGAGAAATATGATGAAAATGGTCAGCGAGCATAGTGATTAAAGTGGTCATTGAGAATTGTGATGAAAAGCGACATAGAGCATTGTGATGACAAAGGTCATGGAGAACTGTGATTACCAGGGTCATGTAACATTGTGATGACACGGTCATGGAACATTGTGATGACAGGAATTCTCGAGCATTGTGCTGACAAGGGCCATGGACCATTGTGATGACATGGTCATGGAACATTGCGATGACAAGATTTCTGGAGCATTGTGATGAAAGGGCATGGAGCATTGTGATTAAAGGTGACAAGGAACATTGTGATGATATGGGCAGAAAACTGTGATGACAGTGGTCATGGAGTATTGTGACAAAAAGTGTCATGGAACATTGTGCTGACAAGGGCCATGGAGAATTGTGATGACAGAGCCATGGAACATTGTGATGACAAGAATTCGGGAGCATTGTGATGACAATGGCCAAGGAGCATTGTGATGACATGGTCATGGAACATTGTGATGAGAAGAATTCTGGAGCATTGTCATGACAAGGGCCATGGAGCATTGTGATGACACGGTCATGGAACATTGTGATGACAAGAATTCTGGAGCATTATGATGACAAGTGCCATGGAGCATTGTGATGACACGGCCATGGAACATTGTGATGACAAGAATTCTGGAGCATTGTGATGACAATGGCCATGGAGCACTGTGATGACAGGGTATGGAACATTGTGATGACAAGAATTCTGGAGCATTGTGATGACAAGGGCCATGGAGCATTGTGATGACACGGTCATGGAACATTGTGATGACAGGAATTCTGGAGCATTGTGCTGAAAAGGGCCATGGAGCATTGTGATGACACGGTCATGGAACAAGGTGATGAGAAGAATTCCGGAGCATTGTGCTGATGACGGCCATGGAGCATTGTGATGACACAGTCAAGGAACATTGTGATGAAAAAGATTTCTGGAGCATTGTGATGAAAGGGCATGGAGCATTGTGATTAAAGTTGACAAGGAACATTGTGATGATATGGGCAGAGAACTCTGTGATGACAGTGGTCTTGCAGTATTGTGACGAAAATTGTCATGGAACATTCTGCTGAGAGCGATCATGGAGCTTTTTGGTAAGAGAGGCTATGGAGATTTGTGATGTCAGGCGTCATGGGGCATTGTGTTGAGAGCGGTCTTGGAGCATTGTGATGAAAAGGGTCATGGAGCACTGTGATTACAGGGGCCATGGAGCATTGTGAATACAAAGGCTATGGAGCATTGAGATGACAGGGTTCATGGAGCACTGTGATGAATGTGATCTTGGATCATTGTGATGACAAGTGTCCTGTAACCTTGTGATGATATGGTTCATGGAGCATTGTGATGACAAGGACCATGGCGAATTGTGATGACATCTGTCATGGGGCATTGTGATCACAGTGGTCATCTAGATTTGCGATGAAAGGTATCATGGAGCACTGTGATGACAGGGGCCATGGAACATTGTGATGACAAAGGCCATGGAGCATTGTGATGACAAGTGTCATGGGGCATTTTGATGACATTGGCATGGAGCATCATGATGACAAGAGTTCTGGAGCATTTTGATGACAAGGGCATGGAGCATTGTGATGACAGTGCTCACGGAGCTTTGTGATGAAAAGGGCAGGGTACATTGTGATGACAGGGTTCATGGAGCCTTGTGATGAAAGGGGCCATGGAGCATTGAGATGAGAGCCGTTATGAGGCATGGTGATGACAGTGGTCATGGAGCATTGTGATGAAAGAGATCATGGAGCAATATGATAACAGGGGCCATGGAGCATTGTGATGACAGGGGTATTGGAGCCTTGTGATGGAAGTAGACATGGATCATTGTGATGACATGTGTCCTGGAACACTGTGATGACACGGTTCATCGAGTATTGTGATGACAAGTGTCATAGCGAATTGTGATGACAAGTGTAATGGGGCATTGTGTGACATTGATCATCTAGGAATTGTGATGAAAGGTATCATGGAGCACTGTGATGAAAATTGTCCTGGATTATTGTGATGACAGCAGTCATGGAGAATTGTGATGACAGGGATTATGCAGCATTGTGTTGACAAGGGTATGGACTATTGTGATGACAATGGTCATGGAGCAATGTGATGAAAGTATTCATGGAACATCGTGATGAAAAGTGCATGGGAGCATTGTGACGATAAAGGCCATGGAGTATTGTGATGACTAGTGTCATGGAGCATTTTAATGAAAGGTTTCATTGTGCACCACGATGACAAAGGGGATGGAGAATTGTGATGAAACTGGTTCTGGAGCATTGTGATAACAAAAGCCATGGAGCATTGTGATGACAGGCATCATGGAGCATTGTGAAGAAAGGGGCCATGGGGTATTGTAATGACACTAGAGAAATATGATGAAAATGGTGAGCGAGCATAGTGATTAAAGTGGTCATTGAGAATTGTGATGAAAAGCGACATAGAGCATTGTGATGACAAAGGTCATGGAGAACTGTGATGACCAGGGTCATGTAACATTGTGATGACACGGTCATGGAACATTGTGATGACAGGAATTCTCGAGCATTGTGCTGACAAGGGCCATGGACCATTGTGATGACATGGTCATGGAACATTGCGATGACAAGATTTCTGGAGCATTGTGATGAAAGGGCATGGAGCATTGTGATTAAAGGTGACAAGGAACATTGTGATGATATGGGCAGAAAACTGTGATGACAGTGGTCATTGAGTATTGTGACAAAAAGTGTCATGGATCATTGTGCTGACAAGGGCCATGGAGCATTGTGATGACACGGTCATGGAACAAGGTGATGAGAAGAATTCCGGAGCATTGTGCTGATGACGGCCATGGAGCATTGTGATGACACAGTCAAGGAACATTGTGATGAAAAAGATTTCTGGAGCATTGTGATGAAAGGGCATGGAGCATTGTGATTAAAGGTGACAAGGAACATTGTGATGATATGGGCAGAAAACTGTGATGACAGTGGTCATGGAGTATTGTGACAAAAAGTGTCATGGAACATTGTGCTGACAAGGGCCATGGAGCATTGTGATGACACGGTCATGGAACATTGTGATGACAAGCATTGTGGAGCATTATGATGACAAGGGCCATGGAGAATTGTGATGACAGAGCCATGGAACATTGTGATGACAAGAATTCGGGAGCATTGTGATGACAATGGCCATGGAGCATTGTGATGACATGGTCATGGAACATTGTGATGAGAAGAATTCTGGAGCATTGTCATGACAAGGGCCATGGAGCATTGTGATGACACGGCCATGGAACATTGTGATGACAAGAATTCTGGAGCATTGTGATGACAATGGCCATGGAGCATTGTGATGACACGGTATGGAACATTGTGATGACAAGAATTCTGGAGCATTGTGATGACAAGGGCCATGGAGCATTGTGATGACACGGTCATGGAACATTGTGATGACAGGAATTCTGGAGCATTGTGCTGAAAAGGGCCATGGAGCATTGTGATGACACGGTCATGGAACAAGGTGATGAGAAGAATTCCGGAGCATTGTGCTGATGACGGCCATGGAGCATTGTGATGACACAGTCAAGGAACATTGCGATGAAAAAGATTTCTGGAGCATTGTGATGAAAGGGCATGGAGCATTGTGATTAAAGTTGAGAAGGAACATTGTGATGATATGAGCAGAGAACTCTGTGATGACAGTGGTCTTGCAGTATTGTGACGAAAATTGTCATGGAACATTCTGCTGAGAGTGATCATGGAGCTTTTTGGTAAGAGAGGCTATGGAGATTTGTGATGTCAGGCGTCATGGGGCATTGTGTTGAGAGCGGTCTTGGAGCATTGTGATGAAAAGGGTCATGGAGCACTGTGATTACAGGGGCCATGGAGCATTGTGAATACAAAGGCTATGGAGCATTGAGATGACAGGGTTCATGGAGCACTGTGGTGAATGTGATCTTGGCTCATTGTGAAGACAAGTGTCCTGGAACCTTGTGATGACACGGTTCATGGAGCATTGTGATGACAAGGACCATGGCAAATTGTGATGACATCTGTCATGGGGCATTGTGATCACAGTGGTCATCTAGATTTGCGATGAAAGGTATCATGGAGCACTGTGATGACAGGGGCCATGGAACATTGTGATGACAAAGGCCATGGAGCATTGTGATGACAAGTGTCATGGGGCATTTTGATGACATTGGCATGGAGCATCATGATGACAAGAGTTCTGGAGCATTTTGATGACAAGGGCATGGAGCATTGTGATGACAGGGCTCACGGAGCTTTGTGATGAAAAGGGCAAGGTACATTGTGATGACAGGGTTCATGGAGCCTTGTGATGAAAGGGGCCATGGAGCATTGAGATGAGAGCCGTTATGAGGCATGGTGATGACAGTGGTCATGGAGCATTGTGATGAAAGAGATCATGGAGCAATATGATAACAGGGGCCATGGAGCATTGTGATGACAGGGGTATTGGAGCCTTGTGATGGAAGTAGACATGGATCATTGTGATGACATGTGTCCTGGAACACTGTGATGACACGGTTCATCGAGTATTGTGATGACAAGTGTCATAGCGAATTGTGATGACAAGTGTCATGGGGCATTGTGTGACATTGATCATCTAGGAATTGTGATGAAAGGTATCATGGAGCACTGTGATGACTGGGGGCATGAAGCACTGTGATGAAAATTGTCCTGGATTATTGTGATGACAGCAGTCATGGAGAATTGTGATGACAGGGATTATGCAGCATTGTGTTGACAAGGGTATGGACTATTGTGATGACAATGGTCATGGAGCAATGTGATGAAAGTATTCATGGAACATCGTGATGAAAAGTGCATGGGAGCATTGTGACGATAAAGGCCATGGAGTATTGTGATGACTAGTGTCATGGAGCATTTTAATGAAAGGTTTCATTGTGCACCATGATGACAAAGGGGATGGAGAATTGTGATGAAACTGGTCCTGGAGCATTGTGATAACAAAAGCCATGGAGCATTGTGATGACAGACATCATGGAGAATTGTGAAGAAAGGGGCCATGGGGTATTGTAATGACACTAGAGAAATATGATGAAAATGGTCAGCGAGCATAGTGATTAAAGTGGTCATTGAGAATTGTGATGAAAAGCGACATAGAGCATTGTGATGACAAAGGTCATGGAGAACTGTGATTACCAGGGTCATGTAACATTGTGATGACACGGTCATGGAACATTGTGATGACAGGAATTCTCGAGCATTGTGCTGACAAGGGCCATGGACCATTGTGATGACATGGTCATGGAACATTGCGATGACAAGATTTCTGGAGCATTGTGATGAAAGGGCATGGAGCATTGTGATTAAAGGTGACAAGGAACATTGTGATGATATGGGCAGAAAACTGTGATGACAGTGGTCATGGAGTATTGTGACAAAAAGTGTCATGGAACATTGTGCTGACAAGGGCCATGGAGAATTGTGATGACAGAGCCATGGAACATTGTGATGACAAGAATTCGGGAGCATTGTGATGACAATGGCCAAGGAGCATTGTGATGACATGGTCATGGAACATTGTGATGAGAAGAATTCTGGAGCATTGTCATGACAAGGGCCATGGAGCATTGTGATGACACGGTCATGGAACATTGTGATGACAAGAATTCTGGAGCATTATGATGACAAGTGCCATGGAGCATTGTGATGACACGGCCATGGAACATTGTGATGACAAGAATTCTGGAGCATTGTGATGACAATGGCCATGGAGCACTGTGATGACACGGTATGGAACATTGTGATGACAAGAATTCTGGAGCATTGTGATGACAAGGGCCATGGAGCATTGTGATGACACGGTCATGGAACATTGTGATGACAGGAATTCTGGAGCATTGTGCTGAAAAGGGCCATGGAGCATTGTGATGACACGGTCATGGAACAAGGTGATGAGAAGAATTCCGGAGCATTGTGCTGATGACGGCCATGGAGCATTGTGATGACACAGTCAAGGAACATTGTGATGAAAAAGATTTCTGGAGCATTGTGATGAAAGGGCATGGAGCATTGTGATTAAAGTTGACAAGGAACATTGTGATGATATGGGCAGAGAACTCTGTGATGACAGTGGTCTTGCAGTATTGTGACGAAAATTGTCATGGAACATTCTGCTGAGAGCGATCATGGAGCTTTTTGGTAAGAGAGGCTATGGAGATTTGTGATGTCAGGCGTCATGGGGCATTGTGTTGAGAGCGGTCTTGGAGCATTGTGATGAAAAGGGTCATGGAGCACTGTGATTACAGGGGCCATGGAGCATTGTGAATACAAAGGCTATGGAGCATTGAGATGACAGGGTTCATGGAGCACTGTGATGAATGTGATCTTGGATCATTGTGATGACAAGTGTCCTGTAACCTTGTGATGGTATGGTTCATGGAGCATTGTGATGACAAGGACCATGGCGAATTGTGATGACATCTGTCATGGGGCATTGTGATCACAGTGGTCATCTAGATTTGCGATGAAAGGTATCATGGAGCACTGTGATGACAGGGGCCATGGAACATTGTGATGACAAAGGCCATGGAGCATTGTGAAGACAAGTGTCATGGGGCATTTTGATGACATTGGCATGGAGCATCATGATGACAAGAGTTCTGGAGCATTTTGATGACAAGGGCATGGAGCATTGTGATGACAGGGCTCACGGAGCTTTGTGATGAAAAGGGCAGGGTACATTGTGATGACAGGGTTCATGGAGCCTTGTGATGAAAGGGGCCATGGAGCATTGAGATGAGAGCCGTTATGAGGCATGGTGATGACAGTGGTCATGGAGCATTGTGATGAAAGAGATCATGGAGCAATATGATAACAGGGGCCATGGAGCATTGTGATGACAGGGGTATTGGAGCCTTGTGATGGAAGTAGACATGGATCATTGTGATGACATGTGTC
Source organism: Balaenoptera acutorostrata (assembly GCF_949987535.1). Taxonomy (NCBI): domain Eukaryota; kingdom Metazoa; phylum Chordata; class Mammalia; order Artiodactyla; family Balaenopteridae; genus Balaenoptera; species Balaenoptera acutorostrata. The sequence continues at coordinate 1,552,480 of NW_026645510.1, read as the reverse complement.
CTGGAACACTGTGATGACACGGTTCATCGAGTATTGTGATGACAAGTGTCATAGCGAATTGTGATGACAAGTGTCATGGGGCATTGTGTGACATTGATCATCTAGGAATTGTGATGAAAGGTATCATGGAGCACTGTGATGACTGGGGGCATGAAGCACTGTGATGAAAATTGTCCTGGATTATTGTGATGACAGCAGTCATGGAGAATTGTGATGACAGGGATTATGCAGCATTGTGTTGACAAGGGTATGGACTATTGTGATGACAATGGTCATGGAGCAATGTGATGAAAGTATTCATGGAACATCGTGATGAAAAGTGCATGGGAGCATTGTGACGATAAAGGCCATGGAGTATTGTGATGACTAGTGTCATGGAGCATTTTAATGAAAGGTTTCATTGTGCACCATGATGACAAAGGGGATGGAGAATTGTGATGAAACTGGTCCTGGAGCATTGTGATAACAAAAGCCATGGAGCATTGTGATGACAGACATCATGGAGCATTGTGAAGAAAGGGGCCATGGGGTATTGTAATGACACTAGAGAAATATGATGAAAATGGTCAGCGAGCATAGTGATTAAAGTGGTCATTGAGAATTGTGATGAAAAGCGACATAGAGCATTGTGATGACAAAGGTCATGGAGAACTGTGATTACCAGGGTCATGTAACATTGTGATGACACGGTCATGGAACATTGTGATGACAGGAATTCTCGAGCATTGTGCTGACAAGGGCCATGGACCATTGTGATGACATGGTCATGGAACATTGCGATGACAAGATTTCTGGAGCATTGTGATGAAAGGGCATGGAGCATTGTGATTAAAGGTGACAAGGAACATTGTGATGATATGGGCAGAAAACTGTGATGACAGTGGTCATGGAGTATTGTGACAAAAAGTGTCATGGAACATTGTGCTGACAAGGGCCATGGAGAATTGTGATGACAGAGCCATGGAACATTGTGATGACAAGAATTCGGGAGCATTGTGATGACAATGGCCAAGGAGCATTGTGATGACATGGTCATGGAACATTGTGATGAGAAGAATTCTGGAGCATTGTCATGACAAGGGCCATGGAGCATTGTGATGACACGGTCATGGAACATTGTGATGACAAGAATTCTGGAGCATTATGATGACAAGTGCCATGGAGCATTGTGATGACACGGCCATGGAACATTGTGATGACAAGAATTCTGGAGCATTGTGATGACAATGGCCATGGAGCACTGTGATGACACGGTATGGAACATTGTGATGACAAGAATTCTGGAGCATTGTGATGACAAGGGCCATGGAGCATTGTGATGACACGGTCATGGAACATTGTGATGACAGGAATTCTGGAGCATTGTGCTGAAAAGGGCCATGGAGCATTGTGATGACACGGTCATGGAACAAGGTGATGAGAAGAATTCCGGAGCATTGTGCTGATGACGGCCATGGAGCATTGTGATGACACAGTCAAGGAACATTGTGATGAAAAAGATTTCTGGAGCATTGTGATGAAAGGGCATGGAGCATTGTGATTAAAGTTGACAAGGAACATTGTGATGATATGGGCAGAGAACTCTGTGATGACAGTGGTCTTGCAGTATTGTGACGAAAATTGTCATGGAACATTCTGCTGAGAGCGATCATGGAGCTTTTTGGTAAGAGAGGCTATGGAGATTTGTGATGTCAGGCGTCATGGGGCATTGTGTTGAGAGCGGTCTTGGAGCATTGTGATGAAAAGGGTCATGGAGCACTGTGATTACAGGGGCCATGGAGCATTGTGAATACAAAGGCTATGGAGCATTGAGATGACAGGGTTCATGGAGCACTGTGATGAATGTGATCTTGGATCATTGTGATGACAAGTGTCCTGTAACCTTGTGATGGTATGGTTCATGGAGCATTGTGATGACAAGGACCATGGCGAATTGTGATGACATCTGTCATGGGGCATTGTGATCACAGTGGTCATCTAGATTTGCGATGAAAGGTATCATGGAGCACTGTGATGACAGGGGCCATGGAACATTGTGATGACAAAGGCCATGGAGCATTGTGAAGACAAGTGTCATGGGGCATTTTGATGACATTGGCATGGAGCATCATGATGACAAGAGTTCTGGAGCATTTTGATGACAAGGGCATGGAGCATTGTGATGACAGGGCTCACAGAGCTTTGTGATGAAAAGGGCAGGGTACATTGTGATGACAGGGTTCATGGAGCCTTGTGATGAAAGGGGCCATGGAGCATTGAGATGAGAGCCGTTATGAGGCATGGTGATGACAGTGGTCATGGAGCATTGTGATGAAAGAGATCATGGAGCAATATGATAACAGGGGCCATGGAGCATTGTGATGACAGGGGTATTGGAGCCTTGTGATGGAAGTAGACATGGATCATTGTGATGACATGTGTCCTGGAACACTGTGATGACACGGTTCATCGAGTATTGTGATGACAAGTGTCATAGCGAATTGTGATGACAAGTGTCATGGGGCATTGTGTGACATTGATCATCTAGGAATTGTGATGAAAGGTATCATGGAGCACTGTGATGACTGGGGGCATGAAGCACTGTGATGAAAATTGTCCTGGATTATTGTGATGACAGCAGTCATGGAGAATTGTGATGACAGGGATTATGCAGCATTGTGTTGACAAGGGTATGGACTATTGTGATGACAATGGTCATGGAGCAATGTGATGAAAGTATTCATGGAACATCGTGATGAAAAGTGCATGGGAGCATTGTGACGATAAAGGCCATGGAGTATTGTGATGACTAGTGTCATGGAGCATTTAATGAAAGGTTTCATTGTGCACCACGATGACAAAGGGGATGGAGAATTGTGATGAAACTGGTTCTGGAGCATTGTGATAACAAAAGCCATGGAGCATTGTGATGACAGGCATCATGGAGCATTGTGAAGAAAGGGGCCATGGGGTATTGTAATGACACTAGAGAAATATGATGAAAATGGTGAGCGAGCATAGTGATTAAAGTGGTCATTGAGAATTGTGATGAAAAGCGACATAGAGCATTGTGATGACAAAGGTCATGGAGAACTGTGATGACCAGGGTCATGTAACATTGTGATGACACGGTCATGGAACATTGTGATGACAGGAATTCTCGAGCATTGTGCTGACAAGGGCCATGGACCATTGTGATGACATGGTCATGGAACATTGCGATGACAAGATTTCTGGAGCATTGTGATGAAAGGGCATGGAGCATTTTGATTAAAGGTGACAAGGAACATTGTGATGATATGGGCAGAAAACTGTGATGACAGTGGTCATGGAGTATTGTGACAAAAAGTGTCATGGAACATTGTGCTGACAAGGGCCATGGAGCATTGTGATGACACGGTCATGGCACAAGGTGATGAGAAGAATTCCGGAGCATTGTGCTGATGACGGCCATGGAGCATTGTGATGACACAGTCAAGGAACATTGTGATGAAAAAGATTTCTGGAGCATTGTGATGAAAGGGCATGGAGCATTGTGATTAAAGGTGACAAGGAACATTGTGATGATATGGGCAGAAAACTGTGATGACAGTGGTCATGGAGTATTGTGACAAAAAGTGTCATGGAACATTGTGCTGACAAGGGCCATGGAGCATTGTGATGACACGGTCATGGAACATTGTGATGACAAGCATTGTGGAGCATTATGATGACAAGGGCCATGGAGAATTGTGATGACAGAGCCATGGAACATTGTGATGACAAGAATTCGGGAGCATTGTGATGACAATGGCCATGGAGCATTGTGATGACATGGTCATGGAACATTGTGATGAGAAGAATTCTGGAGCATTGTCATGACAAGGGCCATGGAGCATTGTGATGACACGGTCATGGAACATTGTGATGACAAGAATTCTGGAGCATTATGATGACAAGGGCCATGGAGCATTGTGATGACACGGCCATGGAACATTGTGATGACAAGAATTCTGGAGCATTGTGATGACAATGGCCATGGAGCATTGTGATGACACGGTATGGAACATTGTGATGACAAGAATTCTGGAGCATTGTGATGACAAGGGCCATGGAGCATTGTGATGACACGGTCATGGAACATTGTGATGACAGGAATTCTGGAGCATTGTGCTGAAAAGGGCCATGGAGCATTGTGATGACACGGTCATGGAACAAGGTGATGAGAAGACTTCCGGAGCATTGTGCTGATGACGGCCATGGAGCATTGTGATGACACAGTCAAGGAACATTGCGATGAAAAAGATTTCTGGAGCATTGTGATGAAAGGGCATGGAGCATTGTGATTAAAGTTGACAAGGAACATTGTGATGATATGAGCAGAGAACTCTGTGATGACAGTGGTCTTGCAGTATTGTGACGAAAATTGTCATGGAACATTCTGCTGAGAGTGATCATGGAGCTTTTTGGTAAGAGAGGCTATGGAGATTTGTGATGTCAGGTGTCATGGGGCATTGTGTTGAGAGCGGTCTTGGAGCATTGTGATGAAAAGGGTCATGGAGCACTGTGATTACAGGGGCCATGGAGCATTGTGAATACAAAGGCTATGGAGCATTGAGATGACAGGGTTCATGGAGCACTGTGGTGAATGTGATCTTGGCTCATTGTGAAGACAAGTGTCCTGGAACCTTGTGATGACACGGTTCATGGAGCATTGTGATGACAAGGACCATGGCGAATTGTGATGACATCTGTCATGGGGCATTGTGATCACAGTGGTCATCTAGATTTGCGATGAAAGGTATCATGGAGCACTGTGATGACAGGGGCCATGGAACATTGTGATGACAAAGGCCATGGAGCATTGTGATGACAAGTGTCATGGGGCATTTTGATGACATTGGCATGGAGCATCATGATGACAAGAGTTCTGGAGCATTTTGATGACAAGGGCATGGAGCATTGTGATGACAGGGCTCACGGAGCTTTGTGATGAAAAGGGCAGGGTACATTGTGATGACAGGGTTCATGGAGCCTTGTGATGAAAGGGGCCATGGAGCATTGAGATGAGAGCCGTTATGAGGCATGGTGATGACAGTGGTCATGGAGCATTGTGATGAAAGAGATCATGGAGCAATATGATAACAGGGGCCATGGAGCATTGTGATGACAGGGGTATTGGAGCCTTGTGATGGAAGTAGACATGGATCATTGTGATGACATGTGTCCTGGAACACTGTGATGACACGGTTCATCGAGTATTGTGATGACAAGTGTCATAGCGAATTGTGATGACAAGTGTCATGGGGCATTGTGTGACATTGATCATCTAGGAATTGTGATGAAAGGTATCATGGAGCACTGTGATGACTGGGGGCATGAAGCACTGTGATGAAAATTGTCCTGGATTATTGTGATGACAGCAGTCATGGAGAATTGTGATGACAGGGATTATGCAGCATTGTGTTGACAAGGGTATGGACTATTGTGATGACAATGGTCATGGAGCAATGTGATGAAAGTATTCATGGAACATCGTGATGAAAAGTGCATGGGAGCATTGTGACGATAAAGGCCATGGAGTATTGTGATGACTAGTGTCATGGAGCATTTTAATGAAAGGTTTCATTGTGCACCATGATGACAAAGGGGATGGAGAATTGTGATGAAACTGGTCCTGGAGCATTGTGATAACAAAAGCCATGGAGCATTGTGATGACAGACATCATGGAGCATTGTGAAGAAAGGGGCCATGGGGTATTGTAATGACACTAGAGAAATATGATGAAAATGGTCAGCGAGCATAGTGATTAAAGTGGTCATTGAGAATTGTGATGAAAAGCGACATAGAGCATTGTGATGACAAAGGTCATGGAGAACTGTGATGACCAGGGTCATGTAACATTGTGATGACACGGTCATGGAACATTGTGATGACAGGAATTCTCGAGCATTGTGCTGACAAGGGCCATGGACCATTGTGATGACATGGTCATGGAACATTGCGATGACAAGATTTCTGGAGCATTGTGATGAAAGGGCATGGAGCATTGTGATTAAAGGTGACAAGGAACATTGTGATGATATGGGCAGAAAACTGTGATGACAGTGGTCATGGAGTATTGTGACAAAAAGTGTCATGGAACATTGTGCTGACAAGGGCCATGGAGAATTGTGATGACAGAGCCATGGAACATTGTGATGACAAGAATTCGGGAGCATTGTGATGACAATGGCCAAGGAGCATTGTGATGACATGGTCATGGAACATTGTGATGAGAAGAATTCTGGAGCATTGTCATGACAAGGGCCATGGAGCATTGTGATGACACGGTCATGGAACATTGTGATGACAAGAATTCTGGAGCATTATGATGACAAGTGCCATGGAGCATTGTGATGACACGGCCATGGAACATTGTGATGACAAGAATTCTGGAGCATTGTGATGACAATGGCCATTGAGCACTGTGATGACACGGTATGGAACATTGTGATGACAAGAATTCTGGAGCATTGTGATGACAAGGGCCATGGAGCATTGTGATGACACGGTCATGGAACAAGGTGATGAGAAGAATTCCGGAGCATTGTGCTGATGACGGCCATGGAGCATTGTGATGACACAGTCAAGGAACATTGTGATGAAAAAGATTTCTGGAGCATTGTGATGAAAGGGCATGGAGCATTGTGATTAAAGTTGACAAGGAACATTGTGATGATATGGGCAGAGAACTCTGTGATGACAGTGGTCTTGCAGTATTGTGACGAAAATTGTCATGGAACATTCTGCTGAGAGCGATCATGGAGCTTTTTGGTAAGAGAGGCTATGGAGATTTGTGATGTCAGGCGTCATGGGGCATTGTGTTGAGAGCGGTCTTGGAGCATTGTGATGAAAAGGGTCATGGAGCACTGTGATTACAGGGGCCATGGAGCATTGTGAATACAAAGGCTATGGAGCATTGAGATGACAGGGTTCATGGAGCACTGTGATGAATGTGATCTTGGATCATTGTGATGACAAGTGTCCTGTAACCTTGTGATGATATGGTTCATGGAGCATTGTGATGACAAGGACCATGGCGAATTGTGATGACATCTGTCATGGGGCATTGTGATCACAGTGGTCATCTAGATTTGCGATGAAAGGTATCATGGAGCACTGTGATGACAGGGGCCATGGAACATTGTGATGACAAAGGCCATGGAGCATTGTGAAGACAAGTGTCATGGGGCATTTTGATGACATTGGCATGGAGCATCATGATGACAAGAGTTCTGGAGCATTTTGATGACAAGGGCATGGAGCATTGTGATGACAGGGCTCACGGAGCTTTGTGATGAAAAGGGCAGGGTACATTGTGATGACAGGGTTCATGGAGCCTTGTGATGAAAGGGGCCATGGAGCATTGAGATGAGAGCCGTTATGAGGCATGGTGATGACAGTGGTCATGGAGCATTGTGATGAAAGAGATCATGGAGCAATATGATAACAGGGGCCATGGAGCATTGTGATGACAGGGGTATTGGAGCATTGTGATGGAAGTAGACATGGATCATTGTGATGACATGTGTCCTGGAACACTGTGATGACACGGTTCATCGAGTATTGTGATGACAAGGGTCATAGCGAATTGTGATGACAAGTGTCATGGGGCATTGTGTGACATTGATCATCTAGGAATTGTGATGAAAGGTATCATGGAGCACTGTGATGACTGGGGGCATGAAGCACTGTGATGAAAATTGTCCTGGATTATTGTGATGACAGCAGTCATGGAGAATTGTGATGACAGGGATTATGCAGCATTGTGTTGACAAGGGTATGGACTATTGTGATGACAATGGTCATGGAGCAATGTGATGATAGTATTCATGGAACATCGTGATGAAAAGTGCATGGGAGCATTGTGACGATAAAGGCCATGGAGTATTGTGATGACTAGTGTCATGGAGCATTTAAATGAAAGGTTTCATTGTGCACCATGATGACAAAGGGGATGGAGAATTGTGATGAAACTGGTCCTGGAGCATTGTGATAACAAAAGCCATGGAGCATTGTGATGACAGGCATCATGGAGCATTGTGAAGAAAGGGGCCATGGGGTATTGTAATGACACTAGAGAAATATGATGAAAATGGTCAGCGAGCATAGTGATTAAACTGGTCATTGAGAATTGAGATGAAAAGTGACATAGAGCATTGTGATGACAAAGGTCATGGAGAACTGTGATGACCAGGGTCATGTAACATTGTGATGACACGGTCATGGAACACTGTGATGACAGGAATTCTCGAGCATTGTGCTGACAAGGGCCATGGACCATTGTGATGACATGGTCATGGAACATTGCGATGACAAGATTTCTGGAGCATTGTGATGAAAGGGCATGGAGCATTGTGATTAAAGGTGACAAGGAACATTGTGATGATATGGGCAGAAAACTGTGATGACAGTGGTCATGGAGTATTGTGACAAAAAGTGTTATGGAACATTGTGCTGACAAGGGCCATGGAGCATTGTGATGACACGGTCATGGAACATTGTGATGACAAGAATTGTGGAGCATTATGATGACAAGGGCCATGGAGCATTGTGATGACAGAGACATGGAACATTGTGATGACAAGAATTCGGGAGCATTGTGATGACAATGGCCATGGAGCATTGTGATGACATGGTCATGGAACATTGTGATGAGAAGAATTCTGGAGCATTATGATGACAAGGGCCATGGAGCATTGTGATGACACGGCCATGGAACATTGTGATGACAAGAATTCTGGATCATTGTGATGACAATGGCCATGGAGCATTGTGATGACACGGTATGGAACATTGTGATGACAAGAATTCTGGAGCATTGTGATGACAAGGGCCATGGAGCATTGTGATGACACGGTCATGGAACATTGTGATGACAGGAATTCTGGAGCATTGTGCTGAAAAGGGCCATGGAGCATTGTGATGACACGGTCATGGAACAAGGTGATGAGAAGAATTCCGGAGCATTGTGCTGATGACGGCCATGGAGCATTGTGATGACACAGTCAAGGAACATTGTGATGAAAAAGATTTCTGGAGCATTGTGATGAAAGGGCATGGAGCATTGTGATTAAAGTTGACAAGGAACATTGTGATGATATGGGCAGAGAACTCTGTGATGACAGTGGTCTTGCAGTATTGTGACGAAAATTGTCACGGAACATTCTGCTGAGAGCGATCATGAAGCTTTTTGGTAAGAGAGGCTATGGAGATTTGTGATGTCAGGCGTCATGGGGCATTGTGTTGAGAGCGGTCTTGGAGCATTGTGATGAAAAGGGTCATGGAGCACTGTGATTACAGGGGCCATGGAGCATTGTGAATACAAAGGCTATGGAGCATTGAGATGACAGGGTTCATGGAGCACTGTGATGAATGTGATCTTGGATCATTGTGATGAAAAGTGTCCTGGAACCTTGTGATGATATGGTTCATGGAGCATTGTGATGACAAGGACCATGGCGAATTGTGATGACATCTGTCATGGGGCATTGTGATGACAGTGGTCATGTAGATTTGCGATGAAAGGTATCATGGAGCACTGTGATGACAGGGGCCATGGAACATTGTGATGACAAAGGCCATGGAGCATTGTGATGACAAGTGTCATGGGTATTTTGATGACATTGGCATGGAGCATCATGATGACAAGAGTTCTGGAGCATTTTGATGACAAGGGCATGGAGCATCGTGATGACAGGGCTCACGGAGCTTTGTGATGAAAAGGGCAGGGTACATTGTGATGACAGGGTTCATGGAGCCTTGTGATGAAAGGGGCCATGGAGCATTGAGATGAGAGCCGTTATGAGGCATGGTGATGACAGTGGTCATGGAGCATTGTGATGAAAGAGATCATGGAGCAATATGATAACAGGGGCCATGGAGCATTGTGATGACAGGGGTATTGGAGCATTGTGATGGAAGTAGACATGGATCATTGTGATGACATGTGTCCTGGAACACTGTGATGACACGGTTCATCGAGTATTGTGATGACAAGTGTCATAGCGAATTGTGATGACAAGTGTCATGGGGCATTGTGTGACATTGATCATCTAGGAATTGTGATGAAAGGTATCATGGAGCACTGTGATGACTGGGGGCATGAAGCACTGTGATGAAAATTGTCCTGGATTATTGTGATGACAGCAGTCATGGAGAATTGTGATGACAGGGATTATGCAGCATTGTGTTGACAAGGGTATGGACTATTGTGATGACAATGGTCATGGAGCAATGTGATGAAAGTATTCATGGAACATCGTGATGAAAAGTGCATGGGAGCATTGTGACGATAAAGGCCATGGAGTATTGTGATGACTAGTGTCATGGAGCATTTTAATGAAAGGTTTCATTGTGCACCATGATGACAAAGGGGATGGAGAATTGTGATGAAACTGGTCCTGGAGCATTGTGATAACAAAAGCCATGGAGCATTGTGATGACAGGCATCATGGAGCATTGTGAAGAAAGGGGCCATGGGGTATTGTAATGACACTAGAGAAATATGATGAAAATGGTGAGCGAGCATAGTGATTAAAGTGGTCATTGAGAATTGTGATGAAAAGCGAAATAGAGCATTGTGATGACAAAGGTCATGGAGAACTGTGATGACCAGGGTCATGTAACATTGTGATGACACGGTCATGGAACATTGTGATGACAGGAATTCTCGAGCATTGTGCTGACAAGGGCCATGGACCATTGTGATGACATGGTCATGGAACATTGCGATGACAAGATTTCTGGAGCATTGTGATGAAAGGGCATGGAGCATTGTGATTAAAGTTGACAAGGAACATTGTGATGATATGGGCAGAAAACTGTGATGACATTGGTCATGGAGTATTGTGACAAAAAGTGTCATGGAACATTGTGCTGACAAGGGCCATGGAGCATTGTGATGACAGAGCCATGGAACATTGTGATGACAAGAATTCGGGAGCATTGTGATGACAATGGCCATGGAGCATTGTGATGACATGGTCATGGAACATTGTGATGACAAGAATTCTGGAGCATTATGATGACAAGGGCCATGGAGCATTGTGATGACACGGCCATGGAACATTGTGATGACAAGAATTCTGGAGCATTGTGATGACAATGGCCATGGAGCATTGTGATGACACGGTATGGAACATTGTGATGACAAGAATTCTGGAGCATTGTGATGACAAGGGCCATGGAGCATTGTGATGACACGGTCATGGAACATTGTGATGACAGGAATTCTGGAGCATTGTGCTGAAAAGGGCCATGGAGCATTGTGATGACACGGTCATGGAACAAGGTGATGAGAAGAATTCCGGAGCATTGTGCTGATGACGGCCATGGAGCATTGTGATGACACAGTCAAGGAACATTGTGATGAAAAAGATTTCTGGAGCATTGTGATGAAAGGGCATGGAGCATTGTGATTAAAGTTGACAAGGAACATTGTGATGATATGGGCAGAGAACTCTGTGATGACAGTGGTCTTGCAGTATTGTGACGAAAATTGTCATGGAACATTCTGCTGAGAGCGATCATGGAGCTTTTTGGTAAGAGAGGCTATGGAGATTTGTGATGTCAGGCGTCATGGGGCATTGTGTTGAGAGCGGTCTTGGAGCATTGTGATGAAAAGGGTCATGGAGCACTGTGATTACAGGGGCCATGGAGCATTGTGAATACAAAGGCTATGGAGCATTGAGATGACAGGGTTCATGGAGCACTGTGATGAATGTGATCTTGGATCATTGTGATGACAAGTGTCCTGTAACCTTGTGATGATATGGTTCATGGAGCATTGTGATGACAAGGACCATGGCGAATTGTGATGACATCTGTCATGGGGCATTGTGATCACAGTGGTCATCTAGATTTGCGATGAAAGGTATCATGGAGCACTGTGATGACAGGGGCCATGGAACATTGTGATGACAAAGGCCATGGAGCATTGTGATGACAAGTGTCATGGGGCATTTTGATGACATTGGCATGGAGCATCATGATGACAAGAGTTCTGGAGCATTTTGATGACAAGGGCATGGAGCATTGTGATGACAGGGCTCACGGAGCTTTGTGATGAAAAGGGCAGGGTACATTGTGATGACAGGGTTCATGGAGCCTTGTGATGAAAGGGGCCATGGAGCATTGAGATGAGAGCCGTTATGAGGCATGGTGATGACAGTGGTCATGGAGCATTGTGATGAAAGAGATCATGGAGCAATATGATAACAGGGGCCATGGAGCATTGTGATGACAGGGGTATTGGAGCCTTGTGATGGAAGTAGACATGGATCATTGTGATGACATGTGTCCTGGAACACTGTGATGACACGGTTCATCGAGTATTGTGATGACAAGGGTCATAGCGAATTGTGATGACAAGTGTCATGGGGCATTGTGTGACATTGATCATCTAGGAATTGTGATGAAAGGTATCATGGAGCACTGTGATGACTGGGGGCATGAAGCACTGTGATGAAAATTGTCCTGGATTATTGTGATGACAGCAGTCATGGAGAATTGTGATGACAGGGATTATGCAGCATTGTGTTGACAAGGGTATGGACTATTGTGATGACAATGGTCATGGAGCAATGTGATGAAAGTATTCATGGAACATCGTGATGAAAAGTGCATGGGAGCATTGTGACGATAAAGGCCATGGAGTATTGTGATGACTAGTGTCATGGAGCATTTTAATGAAAGGTTTCATTGTGCACCATGATGACAAAGGGGATGGAGAATTGTGATGAAACTGGTCCTGGAGCATTGTGATAACAAAAGCCATGGAGCATTGTGATGACAGGCATCATGGAGCATTGTGAAGAAAGGGGCCATGGGGTATTGTAATGACACTAGAGAAATATGATGAAAATGGTCAGCGAGCATAGTGATTAAAGTGGTCATTGAGAATTGTGATGAAAAGCGACATAGAGCATTGTGATGACAAAGGTCATGGAGAACTGTGATGACCAGGGTCATGTAACATTGTGATGACACGGTCATGGAACATTGTGATGACAGGAATTCTCGAGCATTGTGCTGACAAGGGCCATGGACCATTGTGATGACATGGTCATGGAACATTGCGATGACAAGATTTCTGGAGCATTGTGATGAAAGGGCATGGAGCATTGTGATTAAAGTTGACAAGGAACATTGTGATGATATGGGCAGAAAACTGTGATGACAGTGGTCATGGAGTATTGTGACAAAAAGTGTCATGGAACATTGTGCTGACAAGGGCCATGGAGCATTGTGATGACAGAGCCATGGAACATTGTGATGACAAGAATTCGGGAGCATTGTGATGACAATGGCCATGGAGCATTGTGATGACATGGTCATGGAACATTGTGATGACAAGAATTCTGGAGCATTATGATGACAAGGGCCATGGAGCATTGTGATGACACGGCCATGGAACATTGTGATGACAAGAATTCTGGAGCATTGTGATGACAATGGCCATGGAGCATTGTGATGACACGGTATGGAACATTGTGATGACAAGAATTCTGGAGCATTGTGATGACAAGGGCCATGGAGCATTGTGATGACACGGTCATGGAACATTGTGATGACAGGAATTCTGGAGCATTGTGCTGAAAAGGGCCATGGAGCATTGTGATGACACGGTCATGGAACAAGGTGATGAGAAGAATTCCGGAGCATTGTGCTGATGACGGCCATGGAGCATTGCGATGACACAGTCAAGGAACATTGTGATGAAAAAGATTTCTGGAGCATTGTGATGAAAGGGCATGGAGCATTGTGATTAAAGTTGACAAGGAACATTGTGATGATATGGGCAGAGAACTCTGTGATGACAGTGGTCTTGCAGTATTGTGACGAAAATTGTCATGGAACATTCTGCTGAGAGCGATCATGGAGCTTTTTGGTAAGAGAGGCTATGGAGATTTGTGATGTCAGGCGTCATGGGGCATTGTGTTGAGAGCGGTCTTGGAGCATTGTGATGAAAAGGGTCATGGAGCACTGTGATTACAGGGGCCATGGAGCATTGTGAATACAAAGGCTATGGAGCATTGAGATGACAGGTTTCATGGAGCACTGTGATGAATGTGATCTTGGATCATTGTGATGACAAGTGTCCTGTAACCTTGTGATGATATGGTTCATGGAGCATTGTGATGACAAGGACCATGGCGAATTGTGATGACATCTGTCATGGGGCATTGTGATCACAGTGGTCATCTAGATTTGCGATGAAAGGTATCATGGAGCACTGTGATGACAGGGGCCATGGAACATTGTGATGACAAAGGCCATGGAGCATTGTGATGACAAGTGTCATGGGGCATTTTGATGACATTGGCATGGAGCATCATGATGACAAGAGTTCTGGAGCATTTTGATGACAAGGGCATGGAGCATTGTGATGACAGGGCTCACGGAGCTTTGTGATGAAAAGGGCAGGGTACATTGTGATGACAGGGTTCATGGAGCCTTGTGATGAAAGGGGCCATGGAGCATTGAGATGAGAGCCGTTATGAGGCATGGTGATGACAGTGGTCATGGAGCATTGTGATGAAAGAGATCATGGAGCAATATGATAACAGGGGCCATGGAGCATTGTGATGACAGGGGTATTGGAGCCTTGTGATGGAAGTAGACATGGATCATTGTGATGACATGTGTCCTGGAACACTGTGATGACACGGTTCATCGAGTATTGTGATGACAAGTGTCATAGCGAATTGTGATGACAAGTGTCATGGGGCATTGTGTGACATTGATCATCTAGGAATTGTGATGAAAGGTATCATGGAGCACTGTGATGACTGGGGGCATGAAGCACTGTGATGAAAATTGTCCTGGATTATTGTGATGACAGCAGTCATGGAGAATTGTGATGACAGGGATTATGCAGCATTGTGTTGACAAGGGTATGGACTATTGTGATGACAATGGTCATGGAGCAATGTGATGAAAGTATTCATGGAACATCGTGATGAAAAGTGCATGGGAACATTGTGACGATAAAGGCCATGGAGTATTGTGAAGACTAGTGTCATGGAGCATTTTAATGAAAGGTTTCATTGTGCACCATGATGACAAAGGGGATGGAGAATTGTGAAGAAACTGGTCCTGGAGCATTGTGATAACAAAAGCCATGGAGCATTGTGATGACAGGCATCATGGAGCATTGTGAAGAAAGGGGCCATGGGGTATTGTAATGACACTAGAGAAATATGATGAAAATGGTCAGCGAGCATAGTGATTAAACTGGTCATTGAGAATTGAGATGAAAAGTGACATAGAGCATTGTGATGACAAAGGTCATGGAGAACTGTGATGACCAGGGTCATGTAACATTGTGATGACACGGTCATGGAACACTGTGATGACAGGAATTCTCGAGCATTGTGCTGACAAGGGCCATGGACCATTGTGATGACATGGTCATGGAACATTGCGATGACAAGATTTCTGGAGCATTGCGATGAAAGTGCATGGAGCATTGTGATTAAAGGTGACAAGGAACATTGTGATGATATGGGCAGAAAAGTGTGATGACAGTGGTCATGGAGTATTGTGACAAAAAGTGTCATGGAACATTGTGCTGACAAGGGCCATGGAGCATTGTGATGACACGGTCATGGAACATTGTGATGACAAGAATTGTGGAGCATTATGATGACAAGGGCCATGGAGCATTGTGATGACAGAGCCATGGAACATTGTGATGACAAGAATTCGGGAGCATTGTGATGACAATGGCCATGGAGCATTGTGATGACATGGTCATGGAACATTGTGATGAGAAGAATTCTGGAGCATTATGATGACAAGGGCCATGGAGCATTGTGATGACACGGCCATGGAACATTGTGATGACAAGAATTCTGGAGCATTGTGATGACAATGGCCATGGAGCATTGTGATGACACGGTATGGAACATTGTGATGACAAGAATTCTGGAGCATTGTGATGACAAGGGCCATGGAGCATTGTGATGACACGGTCATGGAACATTGTGATGACAGGAATTCTGGAGCATTGTGCTGAAAAGGGCCATGGAGCATTGTGATGACACGGTCATGGAACAAGGTGATGAGAAGAATTCCGGAGCATTGTGCTGATGACGGCCATGGAGCATTGTGATGACACAGTCAAGGAACATTTTGATGAAAAAGATTTCTGGAGCATTGTGATGAAAGGGCATGGAGCATTGTGATTAAAGTTGACAAGGAACATTGTGATGATATGGGCAGAGAACTCTGTGATGACAGTGGTCTTGCAGTATTGTGACGAAAATTGTCACGGAACATTCTGCTGAGAGCGATCATGGAGCTTTTGGTAAGAGAGGCTATGGAGATTTGTGATGTCAGGCGTCATGGGGCATTGTGTTGAGAGCGGTCTTGGAGCATTGTGATGAAAAGGGTCATGGAGCACTGTGATTACAGGGGCCATGGAGCATTGTGAATACAAAGGCTATGGAGCATTGAGATGACAGGGTTCATGGAGCACTGTGATGAATGTGATCTTGGATCATTGTGATGACAAGTGTCCTGTAACCTTGTGATGATATGGTTCATGGAGCATTGTGATGACAAGGACCATGGCGAATTGTGATGACATCTGTCATGGGGCATTGTGATCACAGTGGTCATCTAGATTTGCGATGAAAGGTATCATGGAGCACCGTGATGACAGGGGCCATGGAACATTGTGATGACAAAGGCCATGGAGCATTGTGATGACAAGTGTCATGGGGCATTTTGATGACATTGGCATGGAGCATCATGATGACAAGAGTTCTGGAGCATTTTGATGACAAGGGCATGGAGCATTGTGATGACAGGGCTCACGGAGCTTTGTGATGAAAAGGGCAGGGTACATTGTGATGACAGGGTTCATGGAGCCTTGTGATGAAAGGGGCCATGGAGCATTGAGATGAGAGCCGTTATGAGGCATGGTGATGACAGTGGTCATGGAGCATTGTGATGAAAGAGATCATGGAGCAATATGATAACAGGGGCCATGGAGCATTGTGATGACAGGGGTATTGGAGCCTTGTGATGGAAGTAGACATGGATCATTGTGATGACATGTGTCCTGGAACACTGTGATGACACGGTTCATCGAGTATTGTGATGACAAGGGTCATAGCGAATTGTGATGACAAGTGTCATGGGGCATTGTGTGACATTGATCATCTAGGAATTGTGATGAAAGGTATCATGGAGCACTGTGATGACTGGGGGCATGAAGCACTGTGATGAAAATTGTCCTGGATTATTGTGATGACAGCAGTCATGGAGAATTGTGATGACAGGGATTATGCAGCATTGTGTTGACAAGGGTATGGACTATTGTGATGACAATGGTCATGGAGCAATGTGATGAAAGTATTCATGGAACATCGTGATGAAAAGTGCATGGGAGCATTGTGACGATAAAGGCCATGGAGTATTGTGATGACTAGTGTCATGGAGCATTTTAATGAAAGGGTTCATTGTGCACCATGATGACAAAGGGGATGGAGAATTGTGATGAAACTGGTCCTGGAGCATTGTGATAACAAAAGCCATGGAGCATTGTGATGACAGGCATCATGGAGCATTGTGAAGAAAGGGGCCATGGGGTATTGTAATGACACTAGAGAAATATGATGAAAATGGTGAGCGAGCATAGTGAATAAAGTGGTCATTGAGAATTGTGATGAAAAGCGACATAGAGCATTGTGATGACAAAGGTCACGGAGAACTGTGATGACCAGGGTCATGGAACATTGTGATGACACGGTCATGGAACATTGTGATGACAGGAATTCTCGAGCATTGTGCTGACAAGGGCCATGGACCATTGTGATGACATGGTCATGGAACATTGCGATGACAAGATTTCTGGAGCAT
Source organism: Balaenoptera acutorostrata (assembly GCF_949987535.1). NCBI lineage: Eukaryota > Metazoa > Chordata > Mammalia > Artiodactyla > Balaenopteridae > Balaenoptera > Balaenoptera acutorostrata. The sequence continues at coordinate 1,534,608 of NW_026645510.1, read as the reverse complement.
TGTGATGAAAGGGCATGGAGCATTGTGATTAAAGGTGACAAGGAACATTGTGATGATATGGGCAGAAAACTGTGATGACAGTGGTCATGGAGTATTGTGACAAAAAGTGTCATGGAACATTGTGCTGACAAGGGCCATGGAGCATTGTGATGACACGGTCATGGAACATTGTGATGACAAGAATTGTGGAGCATTATGATGACAAGGGCCATGGAGCATTGTGATGACAGAGCCATGGAACATTGTGATGACAAGAATTCGGGAGCATTGTGATGACAATGGCCATGGAGCATTGTGATGACATGGTCATGGAACATTGTGATGAGAAGAATTCTGGAGCATTGTCATGACAAGGGCCATGGAGCATTGTGATGACACGGTCATGGAACATTGTGATGACAAGAATTCTGGAGCATTATGATGACAAGGGCCATGGAGCATTGTGATGACACGGCCATGGAACATTGTGATGACAAGAATTCTGGAGCATTGTGATGACAATGGCCATGGAGCATTGTGATGACACGGTATGGAACATTGTGATGACAAGAATTCTGGAGCATTGTGATGACAAGGGCCATGGAGCATTGTGATGACACGGTCATGGAACATTGTGATGACAGGAATTCTGGAGCATTGTGCTGAAAAGGGCCATGGAGCATTGTGATGACACGGTCATGGAACAAGGTGATGAGAAGAATTCCGGAGCATTGTGCTGATGACGGCCATGGAGCATTGTGATGACACAGTCAAGGAACATTGTGATGAAAAAGATTTCTGGAGCATTGTGATGAAAGGGCATGGAGCATTGTGATGAAAGTTGACAAGGAACATTGTGATGATATGGGCAGAGAACTCTGTGATGACAGTGGTCTTGCAGTATTGTGACGAAAATTGTCATGGAACATTCTGCTGAGAGCGTTCATGGAGCTTTTTGGTAAGAGAGGCTATGGAGATTTGTGATGTCAGGCGTCATGGGGCATTTTGTTGAGAGCGGTCTTGGAGCATTGTGATGAAAAGGGTCATGGAGCACTGTGATTACAGGGGCCATGGAGCATTGTGAATACAAAGGCTATGGAGCATTGAGATGACAGGGTTCATGGAGCACTGTGATGAATGTGATCTTGGATCATTGTGATGACAAGTGTCCTGTAACCTTGTGATGATATGGTTCATGGAGCATTGTGATGACAAGGACCATGGCGAATTGTGATGACATCTGTCATGGGGCATTGTGATCACAGTGGTCATCTAGATTTGCGATGAAAGGTATCATGGAGCACTGTGATGACAGGGGCCATGGAACATTGTGATGACAAAGGCCATGGAGCATTGTGATGACAAGTGTCATGGGGCATTTTGATGACATTGGCATGGAGCATCATGATGACAAGAGTTCTGGAGCATTTTGATGACAAGGGCATGGAGCATTGTGATGACAGGGCCCACGGAGCTTTGTGATGAAAAGGGCAGGGTACATTGTGATGACAGGGTTCATGGAGCCTTGTGATGAAAGGGGCCATGGAGCATTGAGATGAGAGCCGTTATGAGGCATGGTGATGACAGTGGCCATGCAGCATTGTGATGAAAGAGATCATGGAGCAATATGATAACAGGGGCCATGGAGCATTGTGATGACAGGGGTATTGGAGCATTGTGATGGAAGTAGACATGGATCATTGTGATGACATGTGTCCTGGAACACTGTGATGACACGGTTCATCGAGTATTGTGATGACAAGGGTCATAGCGAATTGTGATGACAAGTGTCATGGGGCATTGTGTGACATTGATCATCTAGGAATTGTGATGAAAGGTATCATGGAGCACTGTGATGACTGGGGGCATGAAGCACTGTGATGAAAATTGTCCTGGATTATTGTGATGACAGCAGTCATGGAGAATTGTGATGACAGGGATTATGCAGCATTGTGTTGACAAGGGTATGGACTATTGTGATGACAATGGTCATGGAGCAATGTGATGAAAGTATTCATGGAACATCGTGATGAAAAGTGCATGGGAGCATTGTGACGATAAAGGCCATGGAGTATTGTGATGACTAGTGTCATGGAGCATTTTAATGAAAGGTTTCATTGTGCACCATGATGACAAAGGGGATGGAGAATTGTGATGAAACTGGTCCTGGAGCATTGTGATAACAAAAGCCATGGAGCATTGTGATGACAGGCATCATGGAGCATTGTGAAGAAAGGGGCCATGGGGTATTGTAATGACACTAGAGAAATATGATGAAAATGGTCAGCGAGCATAGTGATTAAAGTGGTCATTGAGAATTGTGATGAAAAGCGACATAGAGCATTGTGATGACAAAGGTCATGGAGAACTGTGATGACCAGGGTCATGTAACATTGTGATGACACGGTCATGGAACATTGTGATGACAGGAATTCTCGAGCATTGTGCTGACAAGGGCCATGGACCATTGTGATGACATGGTCATGGAACATTGCGATGACAAGATTTCTGGAGCATTGTGATGAAAGGGCATGGAGCATTGTGATTTAAGGTGACAAGGAACATTGTGATGATATGGGCAGAAAACTGTGATGACAGTGGTCATGGAGTATTGTGACAAAAAGTGTCATGGAACATTGTGCTGACAAGGGCCATGGAGCATTGTGATGACAGAGCCATGGAACATTGTGATGACAAGAATTCGGGAGCATTGTGATGACAATGGCCATGGAGCATTGTGATGACATGGTCATGGAACATTGTGATGAGAAGAATTCTGGAGCATTGTCATGACAAGGGCCATGGAGCATTGTGATGACACGGTCATGGAACATTGTGATGACAAGAATTCTGGAGCATTATGATGACAAGGGCCATGGAGCATTGTGATGACACGGCCATGGAACATTGTGATGACAAGAATTCTGGAGCATTGTGATGACAATGGCCATTGAGCACTGTGATGACACGGTATGGAACATTGTGATGACAAGAATTCTGGAGCATTGTGATGACAAGGGCCATGGAGCATTGTGATGACACGGTCATGGAACAAGGTGATGAGAAGAATTCCGGAGCATTGTGCTGATGACGGCCATGGAGCATTGTGATGACACAGTCAAGGAACATTGTGATGAAAAAGATTTCTGGAGCATTGTGATGAAAGGGCATGGAGCATTGTGATTAAAGTTGACAAGGAACATTGTGATGATATGGGCAGAGAACTCTGTGATGACAGTGGTCTTGCAGTATTGTGACGAAAATTGTCATGGAACATTCTGCTGAGAGCGATCATGGAGCTTTTTGGTAAGAGAGGCTATGGAGATTTGTGATGTCAGGCGTCATGGGGCATTGTGTTGAGAGCGGTCTTGGAGCATTGTGATGAAAAGGGTCATGGAGCACTGTGATTACAGGGGCCATGGAGCATTGTGAATACAAAGGCTATGGAGCATTGAGATGACAGGGTTCATGGAGCACTGTGATGAATGTGATCTTGGATCATTGTGATGACAAGTGTCCTGTAACCTTGTGATGATATGGTTCATGGAGCATTGTGATGACAAGGACCATGGCGAATTGTGATGACATCTGTCATGGGGCATTGTGATCACAGTGGTCATCTAGATTTGCGATGAAAGGTATCATGGAGCACTGTGATGACAGGGGCCATGGAACATTGTGATGACAAAGGCCATGGAGCATTGTGAAGACAAGTGTCATGGGGCATTTTGATGACATTGGCATGGAGCATCATGATGACAAGAGTTCTGGAGCATTTTGATGACAAGGGCATGGAGCATTGTGATGACAGGGCTCACGGAGCTTTGTGATGAAAAGGGCAGGGTACATTGTGATGACAGGGTTCATGGAGCCTTGTGATGAAAGGGGCCATGGAGCATTGAGATGAGAGCCGTTATGAGGCATGGTGATGACAGTGGTCATGGAGCATTGTGATGAAAGAGATCATGGAGCAATATGATAACAGGGGCCATGGAGCATTGTGATGACAGGGGTATTGGAGCATTGTGATGGAAGTAGACATGGATCATTGTGATGACATGTGTCCTGGAACACTGTGATGACACGGTTCATCGAGTATTGTGATGACAAGGGTCATAGCGAATTGTGATGACAAGTGTCATGGGGCATTGTGTGACATTGATCATCTAGGAATTGTGATGAAAGGTATCATGGAGCACTGTGATGACTGGGGGCATGAAGCACTGTGATGAAAATTGTCCTGGATTATTGTGATGACAGCAGTCATGGAGAATTGTGATGACAGGGATTATGCAGCATTGTGTTGACAAGGGTATGGACTATTGTGATGACAATGGTCATGGAGCAATGTGATGATAGTATTCATGGAACATCGTGATGAAAAGTGCATGGGAGCATTGTGACGATAAAGGCCATGGAGTATTGTGATGACTAGTGTCATGGAGCATTTAAATGAAAGGTTTCATTGTGCACCATGATGACAAAGGGGATGGAGAATTGTGATGAAACTGGTCCTGGAGCATTGTGATAACAAAAGCCATGGAGCACTGTGATGACAGGCATCATGGAGCATTGTGAAGAAAGGGGCCATGGGGTATTGTAATGACACTAGAGAAATATGATGAAAATGGTCAGCGAGCATAGTGATTAAACTGGTCATTGAGAATTGAGATGAAAAGTGACATAGAGCATTGTGATGACAAAGGTCATGGAGAACTGTGATGACCAGGGTCATGTAACATTGTGATGACACGGTCATGGAACACTGTGATGACAGGAATTCTCGAGCATTGTGCTGACAAGGGCCATGGACCATTGTGATGACATGGTCATGGAACATTGCGATGACAAGATTTCTGGAGCATTGTGATGAAAGGGCATGGAGCATTGTGATTAAAGGTGACAAGGAACATTGTGATGATATGGGCAGAAAACTGTGATGACAGTGGTCATGGAGTATTGTGACAAAAAGTGTTATGGAACATTGTGCTGACAAGGGCCATGGAGCATTGTGATGACACGGTCATGGAACATTGTGATGACAAGAATTGTGGAGCATTATGATGACAAGGGCCATGGAGCATTGTGATGACAGAGACATGGAACATTGTGATGACAAGAATTCGGGAGCATTGTGATGACAATGGCCATGGAGCATTGTGATGACATGGTCATGGAACATTGTGATGAGAAGAATTCTGGAGCATTATGATGACAAGGGCCATGGAGCATTGTGATGACACGGCCATGGAACATTGTGATGACAAGAATTCTGGATCATTGTGATGACAATGGCCATGGAGCATTGTGATGACACGGTATGGAACATTGTGATGACAAGAATTCTGGAGCATTGTGATGACAAGGGCCATGGAGCATTGTGATGACACGGTCATGGAACATTGTGATGACAGGAATTCTGGAGCATTGTGCTGAAAAGGGCCATGGAGCATTGTGATGACACGGTCATGGAACAAGGTGATGAGAAGAATTCCGGAGCATTGTGCTGATGACGGCCATGGAGCATTGTGATGACACAGTCAAGGAACATTGTGATGAAAAAGATTTCTGGAGCATTGTGATGAAAGGGCATGGAGCATTGTGATTAAAGTTGACAAGGAACATTGTGATGATATGGGCAGAGAACTCTGTGATGACAGTGGTCTTGCAGTATTGTGACGAAAATTGTCACGGAACATTCTGCTGAGAGCGATCATGAAGCTTTTTGGTAAGAGAGGCTATGGAGATTTGTGATGTCAGGCGTCATGGGGCATTGTGTTGAGAGCGGTCTTGGAGCATTGTGATGAAAAGGGTCATGGAGCACTGTGATTACAGGGGCCATGGAGCATTGTGAATACAAAGGCTATGGAGCATTGAGATGACAGGGTTCATGGAGCACTGTGATGAATGTGATCTTGGATCATTGTGATGAAAAGTGTCCTGGAACCTTGTGATGATATGGTTCATGGAGCATTGTGATGACAAGGACCATGGCGAATTGTGATGACATCTGTCATGGGGCATTGTGATGACAGTGGTCATGTAGATTTGCGATGAAAGGTATCATGGAGCACTGTGATGACAGGGGCCATGGAACATTGTGATGACAAAGGCCATGGAGCATTGTGATGACAAGTGTCATGGGTATTTTGATGACATTGGCATGGAGCATCATGATGACAAGAGTTCTGGAGCATTTTGATGACAAGGGCATGGAGCATCGTGATGACAGGGCTCACGGAGCTTTGTGATGAAAAGGGCAGGGTACATTGTGATGACAGGGTTCATGGAGCCTTGTGATGAAAGGGGCCATGGAGCATTGAGATGAGAGCCGTTATGAGGCATGGTGATGACAGTGGTCATGGAGCATTGTGATGAAAGAGATCATGGAGCAATATGATAACAGGGGCCATGGAGCATTGTGATGACAGGGGTATTGGAGCATTGTGATGGAAGTAGACATGGATCATTGTGATGACATGTGTCCTGGAACACTGTGATGACACGGTTCATCGAGTATTGTGATGACAAGTGTCATAGCGAATTGTGATGACAAGTGTCATGGGGCATTGTGTGACATTGATCATCTAGGAATTGTGATGAAAGGTATCATGGAGCACTGTGATGACTGGGGGCATGAAGCACTGTGATGAAAATTGTCCTGGATTATTGTGATGACAGCAGTCATGGAGAATTGTGATGACAGGGATTATGCAGCATTGTGTTGACAAGGGTATGGACTATTGTGATGACAATGGTCATGGAGCAATGTGATGAAAGTATTCATGGAACATCGTGATGAAAAGTGCATGGGAGCATTGTGACGATAAAGGCCATGGAGTATTGTGATGACTAGTGTCATGGAGCATTTTAATGAAAGGTTTCATTGTGCACCATGATGACAAAGGGGATGGAGAATTGTGATGAAACTGGTCCTGGAGCATTGTGATAACAAAAGCCATGGAGCATTGTGATGACAGGCATCATGGAGCATTGTGAAGAAAGGGGCCATGGGGTATTGTAATGACACTAGAGAAATATGATGAAAATGGTGAGCGAGCATAGTGATTAAAGTGGTCATTGAGAATTGTGATGAAAAGCGAAATAGAGCATTGTGATGACAAAGGTCATGGAGAACTGTGATGACCAGGGTCATGTAACATTGTGATGACACGGTCATGGAACATTGTGATGACAGGAATTCTCGAGCATTGTGCTGACAAGGGCCATGGACCATTGTGATGACATGGTCATGGAACATTGCGATGACAAGATTTCTGGAGCATTGTGATGAAAGGGCATGGAGCATTGTGATTAAAGTTGACAAGGAACATTGTGATGATATGGGCAGAAAACTGTGATGACATTGGTCATGGAGTATTGTGACAAAAAGTGTCATGGAACATTGTGCTGACAAGGGCCATGGAGCATTGTGATGACAGAGCCATGGAACATTGTGATGACAAGAATTCGGGAGCATTGTGATGACAATGGCCATGGAGCATTGTGATGACATGGTCATGGAACATTGTGATGACAAGAATTCTGGAGCATTATGATGACAAGGGCCATGGAGCATTGTGATGACACGGCCATGGAACATTGTGATGACAAGAATTCTGGAGCATTGTGATGACAATGGCCATGGAGCATTGTGATGACACGGTATGGAACATTGTGATGACAAGAATTCTGGAGCATTGTGATGACAAGGGCCATGGAGCATTGTGATGACACGGTCATGGAACATTGTGATGACAGGAATTCTGGAGCATTGTGCTGAAAAGGGCCATGGAGCATTGTGATGACACGGTCATGGAACAAGGTGATGAGAAGAATTCCGGAGCATTGTGCTGATGACGGCCATGGAGCATTGTGATGACACAGTCAAGGAACATTGTGATGAAAAAGATTTCTGGAGCATTGTGATGAAAGGGCATGGAGCATTGTGATTAAAGTTGACAAGGAACATTGTGATGATATGGGCAGAGAACTCTGTGATGACAGTGGTCTTGCAGTATTGTGACGAAAATTGTCATGGAACATTCTGCTGAGAGCGATCATGGAGCTTTTTGGTAAGAGAGGCTATGGAGATTTGTGATGTCAGGCGTCATGGGGCATTGTGTTGAGAGCGGTCTTGGAGCATTGTGATGAAAAGGGTCATGGAGCACTGTGATTACAGGGGCCATGGAGCATTGTGAATACAAAGGCTATGGAGCATTGAGATGACAGGGTTCATGGAGCACTGTGATGAATGTGATCTTGGATCATTGTGATGACAAGTGTCCTGTAACCTTGTGATGATATGGTTCATGGAGCATTGTGATGACAAGGACCATGGCGAATTGTGATGACATCTGTCATGGGGCATTGTGATCACAGTGGTCATCTAGATTTGCGATGAAAGGTATCATGGAGCACTGTGATGACAGGGGCCATGGAACATTGTGATGACAAAGGCCATGGAGCATTGTGATGACAAGTGTCATGGGGCATTTTGATGACATTGGCATGGAGCATCATGATGACAAGAGTTCTGGAGCATTTTGATGACAAGGGCATGGAGCATTGTGATGACAGGGCTCACGGAGCTTTGTGATGAAAAGGGCAGGGTACATTGTGATGACAGGGTTCATGGAGCCTTGTGATGAAAGGGGCCATGGAGCATTGAGATGAGAGCCGTTATGAGGCATGGTGATGACAGTGGTCATGGAGCATTGTGATGAAAGAGATCATGGAGCAATATGATAACAGGGGCCATGGAGCATTGTGATGACAGGGGTATTGGAGCCTTGTGATGGAAGTAGACATGGATCATTGTGATGACATGTGTCCTGGAACACTGTGATGACACGGTTCATCGAGTATTGTGATGACAAGGGTCATAGCGAATTGTGATGACAAGTGTCATGGGGCATTGTGTGACATTGATCATCTAGGAATTGTGATGAAAGGTATCATGGAGCACTGTGATGACTGGGGGCATGAAGCACTGTGATGAAAATTGTCCTGGATTATTGTGATGACAGCAGTCATGGAGAATTGTGATGACAGGGATTATGCAGCATTGTGTTGACAAGGGTATGGACTATTGTGATGACAATGGTCATGGAGCAATGTGATGAAAGTATTCATGGAACATCGTGATGAAAAGTGCATGGGAGCATTGTGACGATAAAGGCCATGGAGTATTGTGATGACTAGTGTCATGGAGCATTTTAATGAAAGGTTTCATTGTGCACCATGATGACAAAGGGGATGGAGAATTGTGATGAAACTGGTCCTGGAGCATTGTGATAACAAAAGCCATGGAGCATTGTGATGACAGGCATCATGGAGCATTGTGAAGAAAGGGGCCATGGGGTATTGTAATGACACTAGAGAAATATGATGAAAATGGTCAGCGAGCATAGTGATTAAAGTGGTCATTGAGAATTGTGATGAAAAGCGACATAGAGCATTGTGATGACAAAGGTCATGGAGAACTGTGATGACCAGGGTCATGTAACATTGTGATGACACGGTCATGGAACATTGTGATGACAGGAATTCTCGAGCATTGTGCTGACAAGGGCCATGGACCATTGTGATGACATGGTCATGGAACATTGCGATGACAAGATTTCTGGAGCATTGTGATGAAAGGGCATGGAGCATTGTGATTAAAGTTGACAAGGAACATTGTGATGATATGGGCAGAAAACTGTGATGACAGTGGTCATGGAGTATTGTGACAAAAAGTGTCATGGAACATTGTGCTGACAAGGGCCATGGAGCATTGTGATGACAGAGCCATGGAACATTGTGATGACAAGAATTCGGGAGCATTGTGATGACAATGGCCATGGAGCATTGTGATGACATGGTCATGGAACATTGTGATGACAAGAATTCTGGAGCATTATGATGACAAGGGCCATGGAGCATTGTGATGACACGGCCATGGAACATTGTGATGACAAGAATTCTGGAGCATTGTGATGACAATGGCCATGGAGCATTGTGATGACACGGTATGGAACATTGTGATGACAAGAATTCTGGAGCATTGTGATGACAAGGGCCATGGAGCATTGTGATGACACGGTCATGGAACATTGTGATGACAGGAATTCTGGAGCATTGTGCTGAAAAGGGCCATGGAGCATTGTGATGACACGGTCATGGAACAAGGTGATGAGAAGAATTCCGGAGCATTGTGCTGATGACGGCCATGGAGCATTGCGATGACACAGTCAAGGAACATTGTGATGAAAAAGATTTCTGGAGCATTGTGATGAAAGGGCATGGAGCATTGTGATTAAAGTTGACAAGGAACATTGTGATGATATGGGCAGAGAACTCTGTGATGACAGTGGTCTTGCAGTATTGTGACGAAAATTGTCATGGAACATTCTGCTGAGAGCGATCATGGAGCTTTTTGGTAAGAGAGGCTATGGAGATTTGTGATGTCAGGCGTCATGGGGCATTGTGTTGAGAGCGGTCTTGGAGCATTGTGATGAAAAGGGTCATGGAGCACTGTGATTACAGGGGCCATGGAGCATTGTGAATGTGAATACAAAGGCTATGGAGCATTGAGATGACAGGGTTCATGGAGCACTGTGATGAATGTGATCTTGGATCATTGTGATGACAAGTGTCCTGTAACCTTGTGATGATATGGTTCATGGAGCATTGTGATGACAAGGACCATGGCGAATTGTGATGACATCTGTCATGGGGCATTGTGATCACAGTGGTCATCTAGATTTGCGATGAAAGGTATCATGGAGCACTGTGATGACAGGGGCCATGGAACATTGTGATGACAAAGGCCATGGAGCATTGTGATGACAAGTGTCATGGGGCATTTTGATGACATTGGCATGGAGCATCATGATGACAAGAGTTCTGGAGCATTTTGATGACAAGGGCATGGAGCATTGTGATGACAGGGCTCACGGAGCTTTGTGATGAAAAGGGCAGGGTACATTGTGATGACAGGGTTCATGGAGCCTTGTGATGAAAGGGGCCATGGAGCATTGAGATGAGAGCCGTTATGAGGCATGGTGATGACAGTGGTCATGGAGCATTGTGATGAAAGAGATCATGGAGCAATATGATAACAGGGGCCATGGAGCATTGTGATGACAGGGGTATTGGAGCCTTGTGATGGAAGTAGACATGGATCATTGTGATGACATGTGTCCTGGAACACTGTGATGACACGGTTCATCGAGTATTGTGATGACAAGTGTCATAGCGAATTGTGATGACAAGTGTCATGGGGCATTGTGTGACATTGATCATCTAGGAATTGTGATGAAAGGTATCATGGAGCACTGTGATGACTGGGGGCATGAAGCACTGTGATGAAAATTGTCCTGGATTATTGTGATGACAGCAGTCATGGAGAATTGTGATGACAGGGATTATGCAGCATTGTGTTGACAAGGGTATGGACTATTGTGATGACAATGGTCATGGAGCAATGTGATGAAAGTATTCATGGAACATCGTGATGAAAAGTGCATGGGAACATTGTGACGATAAAGGCCATGGAGTATTGTGAAGACTAGTGTCATGGAGCATTTTAATGAAAGGTTTCATTGTGCACCATGATGACAAAGGGGATGGAGAATTGTGAAGAAACTGGTCCTGGAGCATTGTGATAACAAAAGCCATGGAGCATTGTGATGACAGGCATCATGGAGCATTGTGAAGAAAGGGGCCATGGGGTATTGTAATGACACTAGAGAAATATGATGAAAATGGTCAGCGAGCATAGTGATTAAACTGGTCATTGAGAATTGAGATGAAAAGTGACATAGAGCATTGTGATGACAAAGGTCATGGAGAACTGTGATGACCAGGATCATGTAACATTGTGATGACACGGTCATGGAACACTGTGATGACAGGAATTCTCGAGCATTGTGCTGACAAGGGCCATGGACCATTGTGATGACATGGTCATGGAACATTGCGATGACAAGATTTCTGGAGCATTGCGATGAAAGTGCATGGAGCATTGTGATTAAAGGTGACAAGGAACATTGTGATGATATGGGCAGAAAAGTGTGATGACAGTGGTCATGGAGTATTGTGACAAAAAGTGTCATGGAACATTGTGCTGACAAGGGCCATGGAGCATTGTGATGACACGGTCATGGAACATTGTGATGACAAGAATTGTGGAGCATTATGATGACAAGGGCCATGGAGCATTGTGATGACAGAGCCATGGAACATTGTGATGACAAGAATTCGGGAGCATTGTGATGACAATGGCCATGGAGCATTGTGATGACATGGTCATGGAACATTGTGATGAGAAGAATTCTGGAGCATTATGATGACAAGGGCCATGGAGCATTGTGATGACACGGCCATGGAACATTGTGATGACAAGAATTCTGGAGCATTGTGATGACAATGGCCATGGAGCATTGTGATGACACGGTATGGAACATTGTGATGACAAGAATTCTGGAGCATTGTGATGACAAGGGCCATGGAGCATTGTGATGACACGGTCATGGAACATTGTGATGACAGGAATTCTGGAGCATTGTGCTGAAAAGGGCCATGGAGCATTGTGATGACACGGTCATGGAACAAGGTGATGAGAAGAATTCCGGAGCATTGTGCTGATGACGGCCATGGAGCATTGTGATGACACAGTCAAGGAACATTTTGATGAAAAAGATTTCTGGAGCATTGTGATGAAAGGGCATGGAGCATTGTGATTAAAGTTGACAAGGAACATTGTGATGATATGGGCAGAGAACTCTGTGATGACAGTGGTCTTGCAGTATTGTGACGAAAATTGTCACGGAACATTCTGCTGAGAGCGATCATGGAGCTTTTGGTAAGAGAGGCTATGGAGATTTGTGATGTCAGGCGTCATGGGGCATTGTGTTGAGAGCGGTCTTGGAGCATTGTGATGAAAAGGGTCATGGAGCACTGTGATTACAGGGGCCATGGAGCATTGTGAATACAAAGGCTATGGAGCATTGAGATGACAGGGTTCATGGAGCACTGTGATGAATGTGATCTTGGATCATTGTGATGACAAGTGTCCTGTAACCTTGTGATGATATGGTTCATGGAGCATTGTGATGACAAGGACCATGGCGAATTGTGATGACATCTGTCATGGGGCATTGTGATCACAGTGGTCATCTAGATTTGCGATGAAAGGTATCATGGAGCACCGTGATGACAGGGGCCATGGAACATTGTGATGACAAAGGCCATGGAGCATTGTGATGACAAGTGTCATGGGGCATTTTGATGACATTGGCATGGAGCATCATGATGACAAGAGTTCTGGAGCATTTTGATGACAAGGGCATGGAGCATTGTGATGACAGGGCTCACGGAGCTTTGTGATGAAAAGGGCAGGGTACATTGTGATGACAGGGTTCATGGAGCCTTGTGATGAAAGGGGCCATGGAGCATTGAGATGAGAGCCGTTATGAGGCATGGTGATGACAGTGGTCATGGAGCATTGTGATGAAAGAGATCATGGAGCAATATGATAACAGGGGCCATGGAGCATTGTGATGACAGGGGTATTGGAGCCTTGTGATGGAAGTAGACATGGATCATTGTGATGACATGTGTCCTGGAACACTGTGATGACACGGTTCATCGAGTATTGTGATGACAAGGGTCATAGCGAATTGTGATGACAAGTGTCATGGGGCATTGTGTGACATTGATCATCTAGGAATTGTGATGAAAGGTATCATGGAGCACTGTGATGACTGGGGGCATGAAGCACTGTGATGAAAATTGTCCTGGATTATTGTGATGACAGCAGTCATGGAGAATTGTGATGACAGGGATTATGCAGCATTGTGTTGACAAGGGTATGGACTATTGTGATGACAATGGTCATGGAGCAATGTGATGAAAGTATTCATGGAACATCGTGATGAAAAGTGCATGGGAGCATTGTGACGATAAAGGCCATGGAGTATTGTGATGACTAGTGTCATGGAGCATTTAATGAAAGGTTTCATTGTGCACCACGATGACAAAGGGGATGGAGAATTGTGATGAAACTGGTTCTGGAGCATTGTGATAACAAAAGCCATGGAGCATTGTGATGACAGGCATCATGGAGCATTGTGAAGAAAGGGGCCATGGGGTATTGTAATGACACTAGAGAAATATGATGAAAATGGTGAGCGAGCATAGTGAATAAAGTGGTCATTGAGAATTGTGATGAAAAGCGACATAGAGCATTGTGATGACAAAGGTCATGGAGAACTGTGATGACCAGGGTCATGGAACATTGTGATGACACGGTCATGGAACATTGTGATGACAGGAATTCTCGAGCATTGTGCTGACAAGGGCCATGGACCATTGTGATGACATGGTCATGGAACATTGCGATGACAAGATTTCTGGAGCATTGTGATGAAAGGGCATGGAGCATTGTGATTAAAGGTGACAAGGAACATTGTGATGATATGGGCAGAAAACTGTGATGACAGTGGTCATGGAGTATTGTGACAAAAAGTGTCATGGAACATTGTGCTGACAAGGGCCATGGAGCATTGTGATGACACGGTCATGGAACATTGTGATGACAAGAATTGTGGAGCATTATGATGACAAGGGCCATGGAGCATTGTGATGACAGAGCCATGGAACATTGTGATGACAAGAATTCGGGAGCATTGTGATGACAATGGCCATGGAGCATTGTGATGACATGGTCATGGAACATTGTGATGAGAAGAATTCTGGAGCATTGTCATGACAAGGGCCATGGAGCATTGTGATGACACGGTCATGGAACATTGTGATGACAAGAATTCTGGAGCATTATGATGACAAGGGCCATGGAGCATTGTGATGACACGGCCATGGAACATTGTGATGACAAGAATTCTGGAGCATTGTGATGACAATGGCCATGGAGCATTGTGATGACACGGTATGGAACATTGTGATGACAAGAATTCTGGAGCATTGTGATGACAAGGGCCATGGAGCATTGTGATGACACGGTCATGGAACATTGTGATGACAGGAATTCTGGAGCATTGTGCTGAAAAGGGCCATGGAGCATTGTGATGACACGGTCATGGAACAAGGTGATGAGAAGAATTCCGGAGCATTGTGCTGATGACGGCCATGGAGCATTGTGATGACACAGTCAAGGAACATTGTGATGAAAAAGATTTCTGGAGCATTGTGATGAAAGGGCATGGAGCATTGTGATGAAAGTTGACAAGGAACATTGTGATGATATGGGCAGAGAACTCTGTGATGACAGTGGTCTTGCAGTATTGTGACGAAAATTGTCATGGAACATTCTGCTGAGAGCGTTCATGGAGCTTTTTGGTAAGAGAGGCTATGGAGATTTGTGATGTCAGGCGTCATGGGGCATTTTGTTGAGAGCGGTCTTGGAGCATTGTGATGAAAAGGGTCATGGAGCACTGTGATTACAGGGGCCATGGAGCATTGTGAATACAAAGGCTATGGAGCATTGAGATGACAGGGTTCATGGAGCACTGTGATGAATGTGATCTTGGATCATTGTGATGACAAGTGTCCTGTAACCTTGTGATGATATGGTTCATGGAGCATTGTGATGACAAGGACCATGGCGAATTGTGATGACATCTGTCATGGGGCATTGTGATCACAGTGGTCATCTAGATTTGCGATGAAAGGTATCATGGAGCACTGTGATGACAGGGGCCATGGAACATTGTGATGACAAAGGCCATGGAGCATTGTGATGACAAGTGTCATGGGGCATTTTGATGACATTGGCATGGAGCATCATGATGACAAGAGTTCTGGAGCATTTTGATGACAAGGGCATGGAGCATTGTGATGACAGGGCCCACGGAGCTTTGTGATGAAAAGGGCAGGGTACATTGTGATGACAGGGTTCATGGAGCCTTGTGATGAAAGGGGCCATGGAGCATTGAGATGAGAGCCGTTATGAGGCATGGTGATGACAGTGGCCATGCAGCATTGTGATGAAAGAGATCATGGAGCAATATGATAACAGGGGCCATGGAGCATTGTGATGACAGGGGTATTGGAGCATTGTGATGGAAGTAGACATGGATCATTGTGATGACATGTGTCCTGGAACACTGTGATGACACGGTTCATCGAGTATTGTGATGACAAGGGTCATAGCGAATTGTGATGACAAGTGTCATGGGGCATTGTGTGACATTGATCATCTAGGAATTGTGATGAAAGGTATCATGGAGCACTGTGATGACTGGGGGCATGAAGCACTGTGATGAAAATTGTCCTGGATTATTGTGATGACAGCAGTCATGGAGAATTGTGATGACAGGGATTATGCAGCATTGTGTTGACAAGGGTATGGACTATTGTGATGACAATGGTCATGGAGCAATGTGATGAAAGTATTCATGGAACATCGTGATGAAAAGTGCATGGGAGCATTGTGACGATAAAGGCCATGGAGTATTGTGATGACTAGTGTCATGGAGCATTTTAATGAAAGGTTTCATTGTGCACCATGATGACAAAGGGGATGGAGAATTGTGATGAAACTGGTCCTGGAGCATTGTGATAACAAAAGCCATGGAGCATTGTGATGACAGGCATCATGGAGCATTGTGAAGAAAGGGGCCATGGGGTATTGTAATGACACTAGAGAAATATGATGAAAATGGTCAGCGAGCATAGTGATTAAAGTGGTCATTGAGAATTGTGATGAAAAGCGACATAGAGCATTGTGATGACAAAGGTCATGGAGAACTGTGATGACCAGGGTCATGTAACATTGTGATGACACGGTCATGGAACATTGTGATGACAGGAATTCTCGAGCATTGTGCTGACAAGGGCCATGGACCATTGTGATGACATGGTCATGGAACATTGCGATGACAAGATTTCTGGAGCATTGTGATGAAAGGGCATGGAGCATTGTGATTTAAGGTGACAAGGAACATTGTGATGATATGGGCAGAAAACTGTGATGACAGTGGTCATGGAGTATTGTGACAAAAAGTGTCATGGAACATTGTGCTGACAAGGGCCATGGAGCATTGTGATGACAGAGCCATGGAACATTGTGATGACAAGAATTCGGGAGCATTGTGATGACAATGGCCATGGAGCATTGTGATGACATGGTCATGGAACATTGTGATGAGAAGAATTCTGGAGCATTGTCATGACAAGGGCCATGGAGCATTGTGATGACACGGTCATGGAACATTGTGATGACAAGAATTCTGGAGCATTATGATGACAAGGGCCATGGAGCATTGTGATGACACGGCCATGGAACATTGTGATGACAAGAATTCTGGAGCATTGTGATGACAATGGCCATTGAGCACTGTGATGACACGGTATGGAACATTGTGATGACAAGAATTCTGGAGCATTGTGATGACAAGGGCCATGGAGCATTGTGATGACACGGTCATGGAACAAGGTGATGAGAAGAATTCCGGAGCATTGTGCTGATGACGGCCATGGAGCATTGTGATGACACAGTCAAGGAACATTGTGATGAAAAAGATTTCTGGAGCATTGTGATGAAAGGGCATGGAGCATTGTGATTAAAGTTGACAAGGAACATTGTGATGATATGGGCAGAGAACTCTGTGATGACAGTGGTCTTGCAGTATTGTGACGAAAATTGTCATGGAACATTCTGCTGAGAGCGATCATGGAGCTTTTTGGTAAGAGAGGCTATGGAGATTTGTGATGTCAGGCGTCATGGGGCATTGTGTTGAGAGCGGTCTTGGAGCATTGTGATGAAAAGGGTCATGGAGCACTGTGATTACAGGGGCCATGGAGCATTGTGAATACAAAGGCTATGGAGCATTGAGATGACAGGGTTCATGGAGCACTGTGATGAATGTGATCTTGGATCATTGTGATGACAAGTGTCCTGTAACCTTGTGATGATATGGTTCATGGAGCATTGTGATGACAAGGACCATGGCGAATTGTGATGACATCTGTCATGGGGCATTGTGATCACAGTGGTCATCTAGATTTGCGATGAAAGGTATCATGGAGCACTGTGATGACAGGGGCCATGGAACATTGTGATGACAAAGGCCATGGAGCATTGTGAAGACAAGTGTCATGGGGCATTTTGATGACATTGGCATGGAGCATCATGATGACAAGAGTTCTGGAGCATTTTGATGACAAGGGCATGGAGCATTGTGATGACAGGGCTCACGGAGCTTTGTGATGAAAAGGGCAGGGTACATTGTGATGACAGGGTTCATGGAGCCTTGTGATGAAAGGGGCCATGGAGCATTGAGATGAGAGCCGTTATGAGGCATGGTGATGACAGTGGTCATGGAGCATTGTGATGAAAGAGATCATGGAGCAATATGATAACAGGGGCCATGGAGCATTGTGATGACAGGGGTATTGGAGCATTGTGATGGAAGTAGACATGGATCATTGTGATGACATGTGTCCTGGAACACTGTGATGACACGGTTCATCGAGTATTGTGATGACAAGGGTCATAGCGAATTGTGATGACAAGTGTCATGGGGCATTGTGTGACATTGATCATCTAGGAATTGTGATGAAAGGTATCATGGAGCACTGTGATGACTGGGGGCATGAAGCACTGTGATGAAAATTGTCCTGGATTATTGTGATGACAGCAGTCATGGAGAATTGTGATGACAGGGATTATGCAGCATTGTGTTGACAAGGGTATGGACTATTGTGATGACAATGGTCATGGAGCAATGTGATGATAGTATTCATGGAACATCGTGATGAAAAGTGCATGGGAGCATTGTGACGATAAAGGCCATGGAGTATTGTGATGACTAGTGTCATGGAGCATTTAAATGAAAGGTTTCATTGTGCACCATGATGACAAAGGGGATGGAGAATTGTGATGAAACTGGTCCTGGAGCATTGTGATAACAAAAGCCATGGAGCACTGTGATGACAGGCATCATGGAGCATTGTGAAGAAAGGGGCCATGGGGTATTGTAATGACACTAGAGAAATATGATGAAAATGGTCAGCGAGCATAGTGATTAAACTGGTCATTGAGAATTGAGATGAAAAGTGACATAGAGCATTGTGATGACAAAGGTCATGGAGAACTGTGATGACCAGGGTCATGTAACATTGTGATGACACGGTCATGGAACACTGTGATGACAGGAATTCTCGAGCATTGTGCTGACAAGGGCCATGGACCATTGTGATGACATGGTCATGGAACATTGCGATGACAAGATTTCTGGAGCATTGTGATGAAAGGGCATGGAGCATTGTGATTAAAGGTGACAAGGAACATTGTGATGATATGGGCAGAAAACTGTGATGACAGTGGTCATGGAGTATTGTGACAAAAAGTGTTATGGAACATTGTGCTGACAAGGGCCATGGAGCATTGTGATGACACGGTCATGGAACATTGTGATGACAAGAATTGTGGAGCATTATGATGACAAGGGCCATGGAGCATTGTGATGACAGAGACATGGAACATTGTGATGACAAGAATTCGGGAGCATTGTGATGACAATGGCCATGGAGCATTGTGATGACATGGTCATGGAACATTGTGATGAGAAGAATTCTGGAGCATTATGATGACAAGGGCCATGGAGCATTGTGATGACACGGCCATGGAACATTGTGATGACAAGAATTCTGGATCATTGTGATGACAATGGCCATGGAGCATTGTGATGACACGGTATGGAACATTGTGATGACAAGAATTCTGGAGCATTGTGATGACAAGGGCCATGGAGCATTGTGATGACACGGTCATGGAACATTGTGATGACAGGAATTCTGGAGCATTGTGCTGAAAAGGGCCATGGAGCATTGTGATGACACGGTCATGGAACAAGGTGATGAGAAGAATTCCGGAGCATTGTGCTGATGACGGCCATGGAGCATTGTGATGACACAGTCAAGGAACATTGTGATGAAAAAGATTTCTGGAGCATTGTGATGAAAGGGCATGGAGCATTGTGATTAAAGTTGACAAGGAACATTGTGATGATATGGGCAGAGAACTCTGTGATGACAGTGGTCTTGCAGTATTGTGACGAAAATTGTCACGGAACATTCTGCTGAGAGCGATCATGAAGCTTTTTGGTAAGAGAGGCTATGGAGATTTGTGATGTCAGGCGTCATGGGGCATTGTGTTGAGAGCGGTCTTGGAGCATTGTGATGAAAAGGGTCATGGAGCACTGTGATTACAGGGGCCATGGAGCATTGTGAATACAAAGGCTATGGAGCATTGAGATGACAGGGTTCATGGAGCACTGTGATGAATGTGATCTTGGATCATTGTGATGAAAAGTGTCCTGGAACCTTGTGATGATATGGTTCATGGAGCATTGTGATGACAAGGACCATGGCGAATTGTGATGACATCTGTCATGGGGCATTGTGATGACAGTGGTCATGTAGATTTGCGATGAAAGGTATCATGGAGCACTGTGATGACAGGGGCCATGGAACATTGTGATGACAAAGGCCATGGAGCATTGTGAAGACAAGTGTCATGGGGCATTTTGATGACATTGGCATGGAGCATCATGATGACAAGAGTTCTGGAGCATTTTGATGACAAGGGCATGGAGCATTGTGATGACAGGGCTCACGGAGCTTTGTGATGAAAAGGGCAGGGTACATTGTGATGACAGGGTTCATGGAGCCTTGTGATGAAAGGGGCCATGGAGCATTGAGATGAGAGCCGTTATGAGGCATGGTGATGACAGTGGTCATGGAGCATTGTGATGAAAGAGATCATGGAGCAATATGATAACAGGGGCCATGGAGCATTGTGATGACAGGGGTATTGGAGCATTGTGATGGAAGTAGACATGGATCATTGTGATGACATGTGTCCTGGAACACTGTGATGACACGGTTCATCGAGTATTGTGATGACAAGGGTCATAGCGAATTGTGATGACAAGTGTCATGGGGCATTGTGTGACATTGATCATCTAGGAATTGTGATGAAAGGTATCATGGAGCACTGTGATGACTGGGGGCATGAAGCACTGTGATGAAAATTGTCCTGGATTATTGTGATGACAGCAGTCATGGAGAATTGTGATGACAGGGATTATGCAGCATTGTGTTGACAAGGGTATGGACTATTGTGATGACAATGGTCATGGAGCAATGTGATGATAGTATTCATGGAACATCGTGATGAAAAGTGCATGGGAGCATTGTGACGATAAAGGCCATGGAGTATTGTGATGACTAGTGTCATGGAGCATTTAAATGAAAGGTTTCATTGTGCACCATGATGACAAAGGGGATGGAGAATTGTGATGAAACTGGTCCTGGAGCATTGTGATAACAAAAGCCATGGAGCACTGTGATGACAGGCATCATGGAGCATTGTGAAGAAAGGGGCCATGGGGTATTGTAATGACACTAGAGAAATATGATGAAAATGGTCAGCGAGCATAGTGATTAAACTGGTCATTGAGAATTGAGATGAAAAGTGACATAGAGCATTGTGATGACAAAGGTCATGGAGAACTGTGATGACCAGGGTCATGTAACATTGTGATGACACGGTCATGGAACACTGTGATGACAGGAATTCTCGAGCATTGTGCTGACAAGGGCCATGGACCATTGTGATGACATGGTCATGGAACATTGCGATGACAAGATTTCTGGAGCATTGTGATGAAAGGGCATGGAGCATTGTGATTAAAGGTGACAAGGAACATTGTGATGATATGGGCAGAAAACTGTGATGACAGTGGTCATGGAGTATTGTGACAAAAAGTGTTATGGAACATTGTGCTGACAAGGGCCATGGAGCATTGTGATGACACGGTCATGGAACATTGTGATGACAAGAATTGTGGAGCATTATGATGACAAGGGCCATGGAGCATTGTGATGACAGAGACATGGAACATTGTGATGACAAGAATTCGGGAGCATTGTGATGACAATGGCCATGGAGCATTGTGATGACATGGTCATGGAACATTGTGATGAGAAGAATTCTGGAGCATTATGATGACAAGGGCCATGGAGCATTGTGATGACACGGCCATGGAACATTGTGATGACAAGAATTCTGGATCATTGTGATGACAATGGCCATGGAGCATTGTGATGACACGGTATGGAACATTGTGATGACAAGAATTCTGGAGCATTGTGATGACAAGGGCCATGGAGCATTGTGATGACACGGTCATGGAACATTGTGATGACAGGAATTCTGGAGCATTGTGCTGAAAAGGGCCATGGAGCATTGTGATGACACGGTCATGGAACAAGGTGATGAGAAGAATTCCGGAGCATTGTGCTGATGACGGCCATGGAGCATTGTGATGACACAGTCAAGGAACATTGTGATGAAAAAGATTTCTGGAGCATTGTGATGAAAGGGCATGGAGCATTGTGATTAAAGTTGACAAGGAACATTGTGATGATATGGGCAGAGAACTCTGTGATGACAGTGGTCTTGCAGTATTGTGACGAAAATTGTCACGGAACATTCTGCTGAGAGCGATCATGAAGCTTTTTGGTAAGAGAGGCTATGGAGATTTGTGATGTCAGGCGTCATGGGGCATTGTGTTGAGAGCGGTCTTGGAGCATTGTGATGAAAAGGGTCATGGAGCACTGTGATTACAGGGGCCATGGAGCATTGTGAATACAAAGGCTATGGAGCATTGAGATGACAGGGTTCATGGAGCACTGTGATGAATGTGATCTTGGATCATTGTGATGAAAAGTGTCCTGGAACCTTGTGATGATATGGTTCATGGAGCATTGTGATGACAAGGACCATGGCGAATTGTGATGACATCTGTCATGGGGCATTGTGATGACAGTGGTCATGTAGATTTGCGATGAAAGGTATCATGGAGCACTGTGATGACAGGGGCCATGGAACATTGTGATGACAAAGGCCATGGAGCATTGTGATGACAAGTGTCATGGGTATTTTGATGACATTGGCATGGAGCATCATGATGACAAGAGTTCTGGAGCATTTTGATGACAAGGGCATGGAGCATCGTGATGACAGGGCTCACGGAGCTTTGTGATGAAAAGGGCAGGGTACATTGTGATGACAGGGTTCATGGAGCCTTGTGATGAAAGGGGCCATGGAGCATTGAGATGAGAGCCGTTATGAGGCATGGTGATGACAGTGGTCATGGAGCATTGTGATGAAAGAGATCATGGAGCAATATGATAACAGGGGCCATGGAGCATTGTGATGACAGGGGTATTGGAGCATTGTGATGGAAGTAGACATGGATCATTGTGATGACATGTGTCCTGGAACACTGTGATGACACGGTTCATCGAGTATTGTGATGACAAGTGTCATAGCGAATTGTGATGACAAGTGTCATGGGGCATTGTGTGACATTGATCATCTAGGAATTGTGATGAAAGGTATCATGGAGCACTGTGATGACTGGGGGCATGAAGCACTGTGATGAAAATTGTCCTGGATTATTGTGATGACAGCAGTCATGGAGAATTGTGATGACAGGGATTATGCAGCATTGTGTTGACAAGGGTATGGACTATTGTGATGACAATGGTCATGGAGCAATGTGATGAAAGTATTCATGGAACATCGTGATGAAAAGTGCATGGGAGCATTGTGACGATAAAGGCCATGGAGTATTGTGATGACTAGTGTCATGGAGCATTTTAATGAAAGGTTTCATTGTGCACCATGATGACAAAGGGGATGGAGAATTGTGATGAAACTGGTCCTGGAGCATTGTGATAACAAAAGCCATGGAGCATTGTGATGACAGGCATCATGGAGCATTGTGAAGAAAGGGGCCATGGGGTATTGTAATGACACTAGAGAAATATGATGAAAATGGTGAGCGAGCATAGTGATTAAAGTGGTCATTGAGAATTGTGATGAAAAGCGAAATAGAGCATTGTGATGACAAAGGTCATGGAGAACTGTGATGACCAGGGTCATGTAACATTGTGATGACACGGTCATGGAACATTGTGATGACAGGAATTCTCGAGCATTGTGCTGACAAGGGCCATGGACCATTGTGATGACATGGTCATGGAACATTGCGATGACAAGATTTCTGGAGCATTGTGATGAAAGGGCATGGAGCATTGTGATTAAAGTTGACAAGGAACATTGTGATGATATGGGCAGAAAACTGTGATGACATTGGTCATGGAGTATTGTGACAAAAAGTGTCATGGAACATTGTGCTGACAAGGGCCATGGAGCATTGTGATGACAGAGCCATGGAACATTGTGATGACAAGAATTCGGGAGCATTGTGATGACAATGGCCATGGAGCATTGTGATGACATGGTCATGGAACATTGTGATGACAAGAATTCTGGAGCATTATGATGACAAGGGCCATGGAGCATTGTGATGACACGGCCATGGAACATTGTGATGACAAGAATTCTGGAGCATTGTGATGACAATGGCCATGGAGCATTGTGATGACACGGTATGGAACATTGTGATGACAAGAATTCTGGAGCATTGTGATGACAAGGGCCATGGAGCATTGTGATGACACGGTCATGGAACATTGTGATGACAGGAATTCTGGAGCATTGTGCTGAAAAGGGCCATGGAGCATTGTGATGACACGGTCATGGAACAAGGTGATGAGAAGAATTCCGGAGCATTGTGCTGATGACGGCCATGGAGCATTGTGATGACACAGTCAAGGAACATTGTGATGAAAAAGATTTCTGGAGCATTGTGATGAAAGGGCATGGAGCATTGTGATTAAAGTTGACAAGGAACATTGTGATGATATGGGCAGAGAACTCTGTGATGACAGTGGTCTTGCAGTATTGTGACGAAAATTGTCATGGAACATTCTGCTGAGAGCGATCATGGAGCTTTTTGGTAAGAGAGGCTATGGAGATTTGTGATGTCAGGCGTCATGGGGCATTGTGTTGAGAGCGGTCTTGGAGCATTGTGATGAAAAGGGTCATGGAGCACTGTGATTACAGGGGCCATGGAGCATTGTGAATACAAAGGCTATGGAGCATTGAGATGACAGGGTTCATGGAGCACTGTGATGAATGTGATCTTGGATCATTGTGATGACAAGTGTCCTGTAACCTTGTGATGATATGGTTCATGGAGCATTGTGATGACAAGGACCATGGCGAATTGTGATGACATCTGTCATGGGGCATTGTGATCACAGTGGTCATCTAGATTTGCGATGAAAGGTATCATGGAGCACTGTGATGACAGGGGCCATGGAACATTGTGATGACAAAGGCCATGGAGCATTGTGATGACAAGTGTCATGGGGCATTTTGATGACATTGGCATGGAGCATCATGATGACAAGAGTTCTGGAGCATTTTGATGACAAGGGCATGGAGCATTGTGATGACAGGGCTCACGGAGCTTTGTGATGAAAAGGGCAGGGTACATTGTGATGACAGGGTTCATGGAGCCTTGTGATGAAAGGGGCCATGGAGCATTGAGATGAGAGCCGTTATGAGGCATGGTGATGACAGTGGTCATGGAGCATTGTGATGAAAGAGATCATGGAGCAATATGATAACAGGGGCCATGGAGCATTGTGATGACAGGGGTATTGGAGCCTTGTGATGGAAGTAGACATGGATCATTGTGATGACATGTGTCCTGGAACACTGTGATGACACGGTTCATCGAGTATTGTGATGACAAGGGTCATAGCGAATTGTGATGACAAGTGTCATGGGGCATTGTGTGACATTGATCATCTAGGAATTGTGATGAAAGGTATCATGGAGCACTGTGATGACTGGGGGCATGAAGCACTGTGATGAAAATTGTCCTGGATTATTGTGATGACAGCAGTCATGGAGAATTGTGATGACAGGGATTATGCAGCATTGTGTTGACAAGGGTATGGACTATTGTGATGACAATGGTCATGGAGCAATGTGATGAAAGTATTCATGGAACATCGTGATGAAAAGTGCATGGGAGCATTGTGACGATAAAGGCCATGGAGTATTGTGATGACTAGTGTCATGGAGCATTTTAATGAAAGGTTTCATTGTGCACCATGATGACAAAGGGGATGGAGAATTGTGATGAAACTGGTCCTGGAGCATTGTGATAACAAAAGCCATGGAGCATTGTGATGACAGGCATCATGGAGCATTGTGAAGAAAGGGGCCATGGGGTATTGTAATGACACTAGAGAAATATGATGAAAATGGTCAGCGAGCATAGTGATTAAAGTGGTCATTGAGAATTGTGATGAAAAGCGACATAGAGCATTGTGATGACAAAGGTCATGGAGAACTGTGATGACCAGGGTCATGTAACATTGTGATGACACGGTCATGGAACATTGTGATGACAGGAATTCTCGAGCATTGTGCTGACAAGGGCCATGGACCATTGTGATGACATGGTCATGGAACATTGCGATGACAAGATTTCTGGAGCATTGTGATGAAAGGGCATGGAGCATTGTGATTAAAGTTGACAAGGAACATTGTGATGATATGGGCAGAAAACTGTGATGACAGTGGTCATGGAGTATTGTGACAAAAAGTGTCATGGAACATTGTGCTGACAAGGGCCATGGAGCATTGTGATGACAGAGCCATGGAACATTGTGATGACAAGAATTCGGGAGCATTGTGATGACAATGGCCATGGAGCATTGTGATGACATGGTCATGGAACATTGTGATGACAAGAATTCTGGAGCATTATGATGACAAGGGCCATGGAGCATTGTGATGACACGGCCATGGAACATTGTGATGACAAGAATTCTGGAGCATTGTGATGACAATGGCCATGGAGCATTGTGATGACACGGTATGGAACATTGTGATGACAAGAATTCTGGAGCATTGTGATGACAAGGGCCATGGAGCATTGTGATGACACGGTCATGGAACATTGTGATGACAGGAATTCTGGAGCATTGTGCTGAAAAGGGCCATGGAGCATTGTGATGACACGGTCATGGAACAAGGTGATGAGAAGAATTCCGGAGCATTGTGCTGATGACGGCCATGGAGCATTGCGATGACACAGTCAAGGAACATTGTGATGAAAAAGATTTCTGGAGCATTGTGATGAAAGGGCATGGAGCATTGTGATTAAAGTTGACAAGGAACATTGTGATGATATGGGCAGAGAACTCTGTGATGACAGTGGTCTTGCAGTATTGTGACGAAAATTGTCATGGAACATTCTGCTGAGAGCGATCATGGAGCTTTTTGGTAAGAGAGGCTATGGAGATTTGTGATGTCAGGCGTCATGGGGCATTGTGTTGAGAGCGGTCTTGGAGCATTGTGATGAAAAGGGTCATGGAGCACTGTGATTACAGGGGCCATGGAGCATTGTGAATGTGAATACAAAGGCTATGGAGCATTGAGATGACAGGGTTCATGGAGCACTGTGATGAATGTGATCTTGGATCATTGTGATGACAAGTGTCCTGTAACCTTGTGATGATATGGTTCATGGAGCATTGTGATGACAAGGACCATGGCGAATTGTGATGACATCTGTCATGGGGCATTGTGATCACAGTGGTCATCTAGATTTGCGATGAAAGGTATCATGGAGCACTGTGATGACAGGGGCCATGGAACATTGTGATGACAAAGGCCATGGAGCATTGTGATGACAAGTGTCATGGGGCATTTTGATGACATTGGCATGGAGCATCATGATGACAAGAGTTCTGGAGCATTTTGATGACAAGGGCATGGAGCATTGTGATGACAGGGCTCACGGAGCTTTGTGATGAAAAGGGCAGGGTACATTGTGATGACAGGGTTCATGGAGCCTTGTGATGAAAGGGGCCATGGAGCATTGAGATGAGAGCCGTTATGAGGCATGGTGATGACAGTGGTCATGGAGCATTGTGATGAAAGAGATCATGGAGCAATATGATAACAGGGGCCATGGAGCATTGTGATGACAGGGGTATTGGAGCCTTGTGATGGAAGTAGACATGGATCATTGTGATGACATGTGTCCTGGAACACTGTGATGACACGGTTCATCGAGTATTGTGATGACAAGTGTCATAGCGAATTGTGATGACAAGTGTCATGGGGCATTGTGTGACATTGATCATCTAGGAATTGTGATGAAAGGTATCATGGAGCACTGTGATGACTGGGGGCATGAAGCACTGTGATGAAAATTGTCCTGGATTATTGTGATGACAGCAGTCATGGAGAATTGTGATGACAGGGATTATGCAGCATTGTGTTGACAAGGGTATGGACTATTGTGATGACAATGGTCATGGAGCAATGTGATGAAAGTATTCATGGAACATCGTGATGAAAAGTGCATGGGAACATTGTGACGATAAAGGCCATGGAGTATTGTGAAGACTAGTGTCATGGAGCATTTTAATGAAAGGTTTCATTGTGCACCATGATGACAAAGGGGATGGAGAATTGTGAAGAAACTGGTCCTGGAGCATTGTGATAACAAAAGCCATGGAGCATTGTGATGACAGGCATCATGGAGCATTGTGAAGAAAGGGGCCATGGGGTATTGTAATGACACTAGAGAAATATGATGAAAATGGTCAGCGAGCATAGTGATTAAACTGGTCATTGAGAATTGAGATGAAAAGTGACATAGAGCATTGTGATGACAAAGGTCATGGAGAACTGTGATGACCAGGGTCATGTAACATTGTGATGACACGGTCATGGAACACTGTGATGACAGGAATTCTCGAGCATTGTGCTGACAAGGGCCATGGACCATTGTGATGACATGGTCATGGAACATTGCGATGACAAGATTTCTGGAGCATTGCGATGAAAGTGCATGGAGCATTGTGATTAAAGGTGACAAGGAACATTGTGATGATATGGGCAGAAAAGTGTGATGACAGTGGTCATGGAGTATTGTGACAAAAAGTGTCATGGAACATTGTGCTGACAAGGGCCATGGAGCATTGTGATGACACGGTCATGGAACATTGTGATGACAAGAATTGTGGAGCATTATGATGACAAGGGCCATGGAGCATTGTGATGACAGAGCCATGGAACATTGTGATGACAAGAATTCGGGAGCATTGTGATGACAATGGCCATGGAGCATTGTGATGACATGGTCATGGAACATTGTGATGAGAAGAATTCTGGAGCATTATGATGACAAGGGCCATGGAGCATTGTGATGACACGGCCATGGAACATTGTGATGACAAGAATTCTGGAGCATTGTGATGACAATGGCCATGGAGCATTGTGATGACACGGTATGGAACATTGTGATGACAAGAATTCTGGAGCATTGTGATGACAAGGGCCATGGAGCATTGTGATGACACGGTCATGGAACATTGTGATGACAGGAATTCTGGAGCATTGTGCTGAAAAGGGCCATGGAGCATTGTGATGACACGGTCATGGAACAAGGTGATGAGAAGAATTCCGGAGCATTGTGCTGATGACGGCCATGGAGCATTGTGATGACACAGTCAAGGAACATTTTGATGAAAAAGATTTCTGGAGCATTGTGATGAAAGGGCATGGAGCATTGTGATTAAAGTTGACAAGGAACATTGTGATGATATGGGCAGAGAACTCTGTGATGACAGTGGTCTTGCAGTATTGTGACGAAAATTGTCACGGAACATTCTGCTGAGAGCGATCATGGAGCTTTTGGTAAGAGAGGCTATGGAGATTTGTGATGTCAGGCGTCATGGGGCATTGTGTTGAGAGCGGTCTTGGAGCATTGTGATGAAAAGGGTCATGGAGCACTGTGATTACAGGGGCCATGGAGCATTGTGAATACAAAGGCTATGGAGCATTGAGATGACAGGGTTCATGGAGCACTGTGATGAATGTGATCTTGGATCATTGTGATGACAAGTGTCCTGTAACCTTGTGATGATATGGTTCATGGAGCATTGTGATGACAAGGACCATGGCGAATTGTGATGACATCTGTCATGGGGCATTGTGATCACAGTGGTCATCTAGATTTGCGATGAAAGGTATCATGGAGCACCGTGATGACAGGGGCCATGGAACATTGTGATGACAAAGGCCATGGAGCATTGTGATGACAAGTGTCATGGGGCATTTTGATGACATTGGCATGGAGCATCATGATGACAAGAGTT
This sequence comes from Balaenoptera acutorostrata, assembly GCF_949987535.1. Classification (NCBI taxonomy): domain Eukaryota; kingdom Metazoa; phylum Chordata; class Mammalia; order Artiodactyla; family Balaenopteridae; genus Balaenoptera; species Balaenoptera acutorostrata. The sequence continues at coordinate 1,504,509 of NW_026645510.1, read as the reverse complement.
CTGGAGCATTTTGATGACAAGGGCATGGAGCATTGTGATGACAGGGCTCACGGAGCTTTGTGATGAAAAGGGCAGGGTACATTGTGATGACAGGGTTCATGGAGCCTTGTGATGAAAGGGGCCATGGAGCATTGAGATGAGAGCCGTTATGAGGCATGGTGATGACAGTGGTCATGGAGCATTGTGATGAAAGAGATCATGGAGCAATATGATAACAGGGGCCATGGAGCATTGTGATGACAGGGGTATTGGAGCCTTGTGATGGAAGTAGACATGGATCATTGTGATGACATGTGTCCTGGAACACTGTGATGACACGGTTCATCGAGTATTGTGATGACAAGGGTCATAGCGAATTGTGATGACAAGTGTCATGGGGCATTGTGTGACATTGATCATCTAGGAATTGTGATGAAAGGTATCATGGAGCACTGTGATGACTGGGGGCATGAAGCACTGTGATGAAAATTGTCCTGGATTATTGTGATGACAGCAGTCATGGAGAATTGTGATGACAGGGATTATGCAGCATTGTGTTGACAAGGGTATGGACTATTGTGATGACAATGGTCATGGAGCAATGTGATGAAAGTATTCATGGAACATCGTGATGAAAAGTGCATGGGAGCATTGTGACGATAAAGGCCATGGAGTATTGTGATGACTAGTGTCATGGAGCATTTTAATGAAAGGGTTCATTGTGCACCATGATGACAAAGGGGATGGAGAATTGTGATGAAACTGGTCCTGGAGCATTGTGATAACAAAAGCCATGGAGCATTGTGATGACAGGCATCATGGAGCATTGTGAAGAAAGGGGCCATGGGGTATTGTAATGACACTAGAGAAATATGATGAAAATGGTGAGCGAGCATAGTGAATAAAGTGGTCATTGAGAATTGTGATGAAAAGCGACATAGAGCATTGTGATGACAAAGGTCATGGAGAACTGTGATGACCAGGGTCATGGAACATTGTGATGACACGGTCATGGAACATTGTGATGACAGGAATTCTCGAGCATTGTGCTGACAAGGGCCATGGACCATTGTGATGACATGGTCATGGAACATTGCGATGAAAAGATTTCTGGAGCATTGTGATGAAAGGGCATGGAGCATTGTGATTAAAGGTGACAAGGAACATTGTGATGATATGGGCAGAAAACTGTGATGACAGTGGTCATGGAGTATTGTGACAAAAAGTGTCATGGAACATTGTGCTGACAAGGGCCATGGAGCATTGTGATGACACGGTCATGGAACATTGTGATGACAAGAATTGTGGAGCATTATGATGACAAGGGCCATGGAGCATTGTGATGACAGAGCCATGGAACATTGTGATGACAAGAATTCGGGAGCATTGTGATGACAATGGCCATGGAGCATTGTGATGACATGGTCATGGAACATTGTGATGAGAAGAATTCTGGAGCATTGTCATGACAAGGGCCATGGAGCATTGTGATGACACGGTCATGGAACATTGTGATGACAGGAATTCTGGAGCATTGTGCTGAAAAGGGCCATGGAGCATTGTGATGACACGGTCATGGAACAAGGTGATGAGAAGAATTCCGGAGCATTGTGCTGATGACGGCCATGGAGCATTGTGATGACACAGTCAAGGAACATTGTGATGAAAAAGATTTCTGGAGCATTGTGATGAAAGGGCATGGAGCATTGTGATGAAAGTTGACAAGGAACATTGTGATGATATGGGCAGAGAACTCTGTGATGACAGTGGTCTTGCAGTATTGTGACGAAAATTGTCATGGAACATTCTGCTGAGAGCGATCATGGAGCTTTTTGGTAAGAGAGGCTATGGAGATTTGTGATGTCAGGCGTCATGGGGCATTTTGTTGAGAGCGGTCTTGGAGCATTGTGATGAAAAGGGTCATGGAGCACTGTGATTACAGGGGCCATGGAGCATTGTGAATACAAAGGCTATGGAGCATTGAGATGACAGGGTTCATGGAGCACTGTGATGAATGTGATCTTGGATCATTGTGATGACAAGTGTCCTGTAACCTTGTGATGATATGGTTCATGGAGCATTGTGATGACAAGGACCATGGCGAATTGTGATGACATCTGTCATGGGGCATTGTGATCACAGTGGTCATCTAGATTTGCGATGAAAGGTATCATGGAGCACTGTGATGACAGGGGCCATGGAACATTGTGATGACAAAGGCCATGGAGCATTGTGATGACAAGTGTCATGGGGCATTTTGATGACATTGGCATGGAGCATCATGATGACAAGAGTTCTGGAGCATTTTGATGACAAGGGCATGGAGCATTGTGATGACAGGGCCCACGGAGCTTTGTGATGAAAAGGGCAGGGTACATTGTGATGACAGGGTTCATGGAGCCTTGTGATGAAAGGGGCCATGGAGCATTGAGATGAGAGCCGTTATGAGGCATGGTGATGACAGTGGCCATGCAGCATTGTGATGAAAGAGATCATGGAGCAATATGATAACAGGGGCCATGGAGCATTGTGATGACAGGGGTATTGGAGCATTGTGATGGAAGTAGACATGGATCATTGTGATGACATGTGTCCTGGAACACTGTGATGACACGGTTCATCGAGTATTGTGATGACAAGGGTCATAGCGAATTGTGATGACAAGTGTCATGGGGCATTGTGTGACATTGATCATCTAGGAATTGTGATGAAAGGTATCATGGAGCACTGTGATGACTGGGGGCATGAAGCACTGTGATGAAAATTGTCCTGGATTATTGTGATGACAGCAGTCATGGAGAATTGTGATGACAGGGATTATGCAGCATTGTGTTGACAAGGGTATGGACTATTGTGATGACAATGGTCATGGAGCAATGTGATGAAAGTATTCATGGAACATCGTGATGAAAAGTGCATGGGAGCATTGTGACGATAAAGGCCATGGAGTATTGTGATGACTAGTGTCATGGAGCATTTTAATGAAAGGTTTCATTGTGCACCATGATGACAAAGGGGATGGAGAATTGTGAAGAAACTGGTCCTGGAGCATTGTGATAACAAAAGCCATGGAGCATTGTGATGACAGGCATCATGGAGCATTGTGAAGAAAGGGGCCATGGGGTATTGTAATGACACTAGAGAAATATGATGAAAATGGTCAGCGAGCATAGTGATTAAACTGGTCATTGAGAATTGAGATGAAAAGTGACATAGAGCATTGTGATGACAAAGGTCATGGAGAACTGTGATGACCAGGGTCATGTAACATTGTGATGACACGGTCATGGAACACTGTGATGACAGGAATTCTCGAGCATTGTGCTGACAAGGGCCATGGACCATTGTGATGACATGGTCATGGAACATTGCGATGACAAGATTTCTGGAGCATTGCGATGAAAGTGCATGGAGCATTGTGATTAAAGGTGACAAGGAACATTGTGATGATATGGGCAGAAAAGTGTGATGACAGTGGTCATGGAGTATTGTGACAAAAAGTGTCATGGAACATTGTGCTGACAAGGGCCATGGAGCATTGTGATGACACGGTCATGGAACATTGTGATGACAAGAATTGTGGAGCATTATGATGACAAGGGCCATGGAGCATTGTGATGACAGAGCCATGGAACATTGTGATGACAAGAATTCGGGAGCATTGTGATGACAATGGCCATGGAGCATTGTGATGACACGGTATGGAACATTGTGATGACAAGAATTCTGGAGCATTGTGATGACAAGGGCCATGGAGCATTGTGATGACACGGTCATGGAACATTGTGATGACAGGAATTCTGGAGCATTGTGATGAAAAGGGCCATGGAGCATTGTGATGACACGGTCATGGAACAAGGTGATGAGAAGAATTCCGGAGCATTGTGCTGATGACGGCCATGGAGCATTGTGATGACACAGTCAAGGAACATTTTGATGAAAAAGATTTCTGGAGCATTGTGATGAAAGGGCATGGAGCATTGTGATTAAAGTTGACAAGGAACATTGTGATGATATGGGCAGAGAACTCTGTGATGACAGTGGTCTTGCAGTATTGTGACGAAAATTGTCACGGAACATTCTGCTGAGAGCGATCATGGAGCTTTTTGGTAAGAGAGGCTATGGAGATTTGTGATGTCAGGCGTCATGGGGCATTGTGTTGAGAGCGGTCTTGGAGCATTGTGATGAAAAGGGTCATGGAGCACTGTGATTACAGGGGCCATGGAGCATTGTGAATACAAAGGCTATGGAGCATTGAGATGACAGGGTTCATGGAGCACTGTGATGAATGTGATCTTGGATCATTGTGATGACAAGTGTCCTGTAACCTTGTGATGATATGGTTCATGGAGCATTGTGATGACAAGGACCATGGCGAATTGTGATGCCATCTGTCATGGGGCATTGTGATCACAGTGGTCATCTAGATTTGCGATGAAAGGTATCATGGAGCACCGTGATGACAGGGGCCATGGAACATTGTGATGACAAAGGCCATGGAGCATTGTGATGACAAGTGTCATGGGGCATTTTGATGACATTGGCATGGAGCATCATGATGACAAGAGTTCTGGAGCATTTTGATGACAAGGGCATGGAGCATTGTGATGACAGGGCTCACGGAGCTTTGTGATGAAAAGGGCAGGGTACATTGTGATGACAGGGTTCATGGAGCCTTGTGATGAAAGGGGCCATGGAGCATTGAGATGAGAGCCGTTATGAGGCATGGTGATGACAGTGGTCATGGAGCATTGTGATGAAAGAGATCATGGAGCAATATGATAACAGGGGCCATGGAGCATTGTGATGACAGAGGTATTGGAGCCTTGTGATGGAAGTAGACATGGATCATTGTGATGACATGTGTCCTGGAACACTGTGATGACACGGTTCATCGAGTATTGTGATGACAAGGGTCATAGCGAATTGTGATGACAAGTGTCATGGGGCATTGTGTGACATTGATCATCTAGGAATTGTGATGAAAGGTATCATGGAGCACTGTGATGACTGGGGGCATGAAGCACTGTGATGAAAATTGTCCTGGATTATTGTGATGACAGCAGTCATGGAGAATTGTGATGACAGGGATTATGCAGCATTGTGTTGACAAGGGTATGGACTATTGTGATGACAATGGTCATGGAGCAATGTGATGAAAGTATTCATGGAACATCGTGATGAAAAGTGCATGGGAGCATTGTGACGATAAAGGCCATGGAGTATTGTGATGACTAGTGTCATGGAGCATTTTAATGAAAGGGTTCATTGTGCACCATGATGACAAAGGGGATGGAGAATTGTGATGAAACTGGTCCTGGAGCATTGTGATAACAAAAGCCATGGAGCATTGTGATGACAGGCATCATGGAGCATTGTGAAGAAAGGGGCCATGGGGTATTGTAATGACACTAGAGAAATATGATGAAAATGGTGAGCGAGCATAGTGATTAAAGTGGTCATTGAGAATTGTGATGAAAAGCGACATAGAGCATTGTGATGACAAAGGTCATGGAGAACTGTGATGACCAGGGTCATGTAACATTGTGATGACACGGTCATGGAACATTGTGATGACAGGAATTCTCGAGCATTGTGCTGACAAGGGCCATGGACCATTGTGATGACATGGTCATGGAACATTGCGATGACAAGATTTCTGGAGCATTGTGATGAAAGGGCATGGAGCATTGTGATTAAAGTTGACAAGGAACATTGTGATGATATGGGCAGAAAACTGTGATGACAGTGGTCATGGAGTATTGTGACAAAAAGTGTCATGGAACATTGTGCTGACAAGGGCCATGGAGCATTGTGATGACATGGTCATGGAACATTGTGATGACAAGAATTCGGGAGCATTATGATGACAAGGGCCATGGAGCATTGTGATGACACGGCCATGGAACATTGTGATGACAAGAATTCTGGAGCATTGTGATGACAATGGCCATGGAGCATTGTGATGACACGGTATGGAACATTGTGATGACAAGAATTCTGGAGCATTGTGATGACAAGGGCCATGGAGCATTGTGATGACACGGTCATGGAACATTGTGATGACAGGAATTCTGGAGCATTGTGCTGAAAAGGGCCATGGAGCATTGTGATGACACGGTCATGGAACAAGGTGATGAGAAGAATTCCGGAGCATTGTGCTGATGACGGCCATGGAGCATTGTGATGACACAGTCAAGGAACATTGTGATGAAAAAGATTTCTGGAGCATTGTGATGAAAGGGCATGGAGCATTGTGATTAAAGTTGACAAGGAACATTGTGATGATATGGGCAGAGAACTCTGTGATGACAGTGGTCTTGCAGTATTGTGACGAAAATTGTCATGGAACATTCTGCTGAGAGCGATCATGGAGCTTTTTGGTAAGAGAGGCTATGGAGATTTGTGATGTCAGGCGTCATGGGGCATTGTGTTGAGAGCGGTCTTGGAGCATTGTGATGAAAAGGGTCATGGAGCACTGTGATTACAGGGGCCATGGAGCATTGTGAATACAAAGGCTATGGAGCATTGAGATGACAGGTTTCATGGAGCACTGTGATGAATGTGATCTTGGATCATTGTGATGACAAGTGTCCTGTAACCTTGTGATGATATGGTTCATGGAGCATTGTGATGACAAGGACCATGGCGAATTGTGATGACATCTGTCATGGGGCATTGTGATCACAGTGGTCATCTAGATTTGCGATGAAAGGTATCATGGAGCACTGTGATGACAGGGGCCATGGAACATTGTGATGACAAAGGCCATGGAGCATTGTGATGACAAGTGTCATGGGGCATTTTGATGACATTGGCATGGAGCATCATGATGACAAGAGTTCTGGAGCATTTTGATGACAAGGGCATGGAGCATTGTGATGACAGGGCTCACGGAGCTTTGTGATGAAAAGGGCAGGGTACATTGTGATGACAGGGTTCATGGAGCCTTGTGATGAAAGGGGCCATGGAGCATTGAGATGAGAGCCGTTATGAGGCATGGTGATGACAGTGGTCATGGAGCATTGTGATGAAAGAGATCATGGAGCAATATGATAACAGGGGCCATGGAGCATTGTGATGACAGGGGTATTGGAGCCTTGTGATGGAAGTAGACATGGATCATTGTGATGACATGTGTCCTGGAACACTGTGATGACACGGTTCATCGAGTATTGTGATGACAAGGGTCATAGCGAATTGTGATGACAAGTGTCATGGGGCATTGTGTGACATTGATCATCTAGGAATTGTGATGAAAGGTATCATGGAGCACTGTGATGACTGGGGGCATGAAGCACTGTGATGAAAATTGTCCTGGATTATTGTGATGACAGCAGTCATGGAGAATTGTGATGACAGGGATTATGCAGCATTGTGTTGACAAGGGTATGGACTATTGTGATGACAATGGTCATGGAGCAATGTGATGAAAGTATTCATGGAACATCGTGATGAAAAGTGCATGGGAACATTGTGACGATAAAGGCCATGGAGTATTGTGAAGACTAGTGTCATGGAGCATTTTAATGAAAGGTTTCATTGTGCACCATGATGACAAAGGGGATGGAGAATTGTGAAGAAACTGGTCCTGGAGCATTGTGATAACAAAAGCCATGGAGCATTGTGATGACAGGCATCATGGAGCATTGTGAAGAAAGGGGCCATGGGGTATTGTAATGACACTAGAGAAATATGATGAAAATGGTCAGCGAGCATAGTGATTAAACTGGTCATTGAGAATTGAGATGAAAAGTGACATAGAGCATTGTGATGACAAAGGTCATGGAGAACTGTGATGACCAGGGTCATGTAACATTGTGATGACACGGTCATGGAACACTGTGATGACAGGAATTCTCGAGCATTGTGCTGACAAGGGCCATGGACCATTGTGATGACATGGTCATGGAACATTGCGATGACAAGATTTCTGGAGCATTGCGATGAAAGTGCATGGAGCATTGTGATTAAAGGTGACAAGGAACATTGTGATGATATGGGCAGAAAAGTGTGATGACAGTGGTCATGGAGTATTGTGACAAAAAGTGTCATGGAACATTGTGCTGACAAGGGCCATGGAGCATTGTGATGACACGGTCATGGAACATTGTGATGACAAGAATTGTGGAGCATTATGATGACAAGGGCCATGGAGCATTGTGATGACAGAGCCATGGAACATTGTGATGACAAGAATTCGGGAGCACTGTGATGACAATGGCCATGGAGCATTGTGATGACACGGTATGGAACATTGTGATGACAAGAATTCTGGAGCATTGTGATGACAAGGGCCATGGAGCATTGTGATGACACGGTCATGGAACATTGTGATGACAGGAATTCTGGAGCATTGTGATGAAAAGGGCCATGGAGCATTGTGATGACACGGTCATGGAACAAGGTGATGAGAAGAATTCCGGAGCATTGTGCTGATGACGGCCATGGAGCATTGTGATGACACAGTCAAGGAACATTTTGATGAAAAAGATTTCTGGAGCATTGTGATGAAATGGCATGGAGCATTGTGATTAAAGTTGACAAGGAACATTGTGATGATATGGGCAGAGAACTCTGTGATGACAGTGGTCTTGCAGTATTGTGACGAAAATTGTCACGGAACATTCTGCTGAGAGCGATCATGGAGCTTTTTGGTAAGAGAGGCTATGGAGATTTGTGATGTCAGGCGTCATGGGGCATTGTGTTGAGAGCGGTCTTGGAGCATTGTGATGAAAAGGGTCATGGAGCACTGTGATTACAGGGGCCATGGAGCATTGTGAATACAAAGGCTATGGAGCATTGAGATGACAGGGTTCATGGAGCACTGTGATGAATGTGATCTTGGATCATTGTGATGACAAGTGTCCTGTAACCTTGTGATGATATGGTTCATGGAGCATTGTGATGACAAGGACCATGGCGAATTGTGATGCCATCTGTCATGGGGCATTGTGATCACAGTGGTCATCTAGATTTGCGATGAAAGGTATCATGGAGCACCGTGATGACAGGGGCCATGGAACATTGTGATGACAAAGGCCATGGAGCATTGTGATGACAAGTGTCATGGGGCATTTTGATGACATTGGCATGGAGCATCATGATGACAAGAGTTCTGGAGCATTTTGATGACAAGGGCATGGAGCATTGTGATGACAGGGCTCACGGAGCTTTGTGATGAAAAGGGCAGGGTACATTGTGATGACAGGGTTCATGGAGCCTTGTGATGAAAGGGGCCATGGAGCATTGAGATGAGAGCCGTTATGAGGCATGGTGATGACAGTGGTCATGGAGCATTGTGATGAAAGAGATCATGGAGCAATATGATAACAGGGGCCATGGAGCATTGTGATGACAGGGGTATTGGAGCCTTGTGATGGAAGTAGACATGGATCATTGTGATGACATGTGTCCTGGAACACTGTGATGACACGGTTCATCGAGTATTGTGATGACAAGGGTCATAGCGAATTGTGATGACAAGTGTCATGGGGCATTGTGTGACATTGATCATCTAGGAATTGTGATGAAAGGTATCATGGAGCACTGTGATGACTGGGGGCATGAAGCACTGTGATGAAAATTGTCCTGGATTATTGTGATGACAGTAGTCATGGAGAATTGTGATGACAGGGATTATGCAGCATTGTGTTGACAAGGGTATGGACTATTGTGATGACAATGGTCATGGAGCAATGTGATGAAAGTATTCATGGAACATCGTGATGAAAAGTGCATGGGAGCATTGTGACGATAAAGGCCATGGAGTATTGTGATGACTAGTGTCATGGAGCATTTTAATGAAAGGGTTCATTGTGCACCATGATGACAAAGGGGATGGAGAATTGTGATGAAACTGGTCCTGGAGCATTGTGATAACAAAAGCCATGGAGCATTGTGATGACAGGCATCATGGAGCATTGTGAAGAAAGGGGCCATGGGGTATTGTAATGACACTAGAGAAATATGATGAAAATGGTCAGCGAGCATAGTGATTAAAGTGGTCATTGAGAATTGTGATGAAAAGCGACATAGAGCATTGTGATGACAAAGGTCATGGAGAACTGTGATGACCAGGGTCATGGAACATTGTGATGACACGGTCATGGAACATTGTGATGACAGGAATTCTCGAGCATTGTGCTGACAAGGGCCATGGACCATTGTGATGACATGGTCATGGAACATTGCGATGACAAGATTTCTGGAGCATTGTGATGAAAGGGCATGGAGCATTGTGATTAAAGGTGACAAGGAACATTGTGATGATATGGGCAGAAAACTGTGATGACAGTGGTCATGGAGTATTGTGACAAAAAGTGTCATGGAACATTGTGCTGACAAGGGCCATGGAGCATTGTGATGACACGGTCATGGAACATTGTGATGACAAGAATTGTGGAGCATTATGATGACAAGGGCCATGGAGCATTGTGATGACACGGCCATGGAACATTGTGATGACAAGAATTCTGGAGCATTGTGATGACAATGGCCATGGAGCATTGTGATGACACGGTATGGAACATTGTGATGACAAGAATTCTGGAGCATTGTGATGACAAGGGCCATGGAGCATTGTGATGACACGGTCATGGAACATTGTGATGACAGGAATTCTGGAGCATTGTGCTGAAAAGGGCCATGGAGCATTGTGATGACACGGTCATGGAACAAGGTGATGAGAAGAATTCCGGAGCATTGTGCTGATGACGGCCATGGAGCATTGTGATGACACAGTCAAGGAACATTGTGATGAAAAAGATTTCTGGAGCATTGTGATGAAAGGGCATGGAGCATTGTGATGAAAGTTGACAAGGAACATTGTGATGATATGGGCAGAGAACTCTGTGATGACAGTGGTCTTGCAGTATTGTGACGAAAATTGTCATGGAACATTCTGCTGAGAGCGATCATGGAGCTTTTTGGTAAGAGAGGCTATGGAGATTTGTGATGTCAGGCGTCATGGGGCATTTTGTTGAGAGCGGTCTTGGAGCATTGTGATGAAAAGGGTCATGGAGCACTGTGATTACAGGGGCCATGGAGCATTGTGAATACAAAGGCTATGGAGCATTGAGATGACAGGGTTCATGGAGCACTGTGATGAATGTGATCTTGGATCATTGTGATGACAAGTGTCCTGTAACCTTGTGATGATATGGTTCATGGAGCATTGTGATGACAAGGACCATGGCGAATTGTGATGACATCTGTCATGGGGCATTGTGATCACAGTGGTCATCTAGATTTGTGATGAAAGGTATCATGGAGCACTGTGATGACAGGGGCCATGGAACATTGTGATGACAAAGGCCATGGAGCATTGTGATGACAAGTGTCATGGGGCATTTTGATGACATTGGCATGGAGCATCATGATGACAAGAGTTCTGGAGCATTTTGATGACAAGGGCATGGAGCATTGTGATGACAGGGCCCACGGAGCTTTGTGATGAAAAGGGCAGGGTACATTGTGATGACAGGGTTCATGGAGCCTTGTGATGAAAGGGGCCATGGAGCATTGAGATGAGAGCCGTTATGAGGCATGGTGATGACAGTGGCCATGCAGCATTGTGATGAAAGAGATCATGGAGCAATATGATAACAGGGGCCATGGAGCATTGTGATGACAGGGGTATTGGAGCATTGTGATGGAAGTAGACATGGATCATTGTGATGACATGTGTCCTGGAACACTGTGATGACACGGTTCATCGAGTATTGTGATGACAAGGGTCATAGCGAATTGTGATGACAAGTGTCATGGGGCATTGTGTGACATTGATCATCTAGGAATTGTGATGAAAGGTATCATGGAGCACTGTGATGACTGGGGGCATGAAGCACTGTGATGAAAATTGTCCTGGATTATTGTGATGACAGCAGTCATGGAGAATTGTGATGACAGGGATTATGCAGCATTGTGTTGACAAGGGTATGGACTATTGTGATGACAATGGTCATGGAGCAATGTGATGAAAGTATTCATGGAACATCGTGATGAAAAGTGCATGGGAGCATTGTGACGATAAAGGCCATGGAGTATTGTGATGACTAGTGTCATGGAGCATTTTAATGAAAGGTTTCATTGTGCACCATGATGACAAAGGGGATGGAGAATTGTGATGAAACTGGTCCTGGAGCATTGTGATAACAAAAGCCATGGAGCATTGTGATGACAGGCATCATGGAGCATTGTGAAGAAAGGGGCCATGGGGTATTGTAATGACACTAGAGAAATATGATGAAAATGGTCAGCGAGCATAGTGATTAAAGTGGTCATTGAGAATTGTGATGAAAAGCGACATAGAGCATTGTGATGACAAAGGTCATGGAGAACTGTGATGACCAGGGTCATGTAACATTGTGATGACACGGTCATGGAACATTGTGATGACAGGAATTCTCGAGCATTGTGCTGACAAGGGCCATGGACCATTGTGATGACATGGTCATGGAACATTGCGATGACAAGATTTCTGGAGCATTGTGATGAAAGGGCATGGAGCATTGTGATTAAAGGTGACAAGGAACATTGTGATGATATGGGCAGAAAACTGTGATGACAGTGGTCATGGAGTATTGTGACAAAAAGTGTCATGGAACATTGTGCTGACAAGGGCCATGGAGCATTGTGATGACACGGTCATGGAACATTGTGATGACAAGAATTGTGGAGCATTATGATGACAAGGGCCATGGAGCATTGTGATGACAGAGCCATGGAACATTGTGATGACAAGAATTCGGGAGCATTGTGATGACAATGGCCATGGAGCATTGTGATGACATGGTCATGGAACATTGTGATGAGAAGAATTCTGGAGCATTGTGATGACAAGGGCCATGGAGCATTGTGATGACACGGTCATGGAACATTGTGATGACAAGAATTCTGGAGCATTATGATGACAAGGGCCATGGAGCATTGTGATGACACGGCCATGGAACATTGTGATGACAAGAATTCTGGAGCATTGTGATGACAATGGCCATGGAGCATTGTGATGACACGGTATGGAACATTGTGATGTCAAGAATTCTGGAGCATTGTGATGACAAGGGCCATGGAGCATTGTGATGACACGGTCATGGAACATTGTGATGACAGGAATTCTGGAGCATTGTGCTGAAAAGGGCCATGGAGCATTGTGATGACACGGTCATGGAACAAGGTGATGAGAAGAATTCCGGAGCATTGTGTTGATGACGGCCATGGAGCCTTGTGATGACACAGTCAAGGAACATTGTGATGAAAAAGATTTCTGGAGCATTGTGATGAAAGGGCATGGAGCATTGTGATTAAAGTTGACAAGGAACATTGTGATGATATGGGCAGAGAACTCTGTGATGACAGTGGTCTTGCAGTATTGTGACGAAAATTGTCATGGAACATTCTGCTGAGAGCGATCATGGAGCTTTTTGGTAAGAGAGGCTATGGAGATTTGTGATGTCAGGCGTCATGGGGCATTGTGTTGAGAGCGGTCTTGGAGCATTGTGATGAAAAGGGTCATGGAGCACTGTGATTACAGGGGCCATGGAGCATTGTGAATACAAAGGCTATGGAGCATTGAGATGACAGGGTTCATGGAGCACTGTGATGAATGTGATCTTGGATCATTGTGATGACAAGTGTCCTGGAACCTTGTGATGACACGGTTCATGGAGCATTGTGATGACAAGGACCATGGCGAATTGTGATGACATCTGTCATGGGGCATTGTGATCACAGTGGTCATCTAGATTTGCGATGAAAGGTATCATGGAGCACTGTGATGACAGGGGCCATGGAACATTGTGATGACAAAGGCCATGGAGCATTGTGATGACAAGTGTCATGGGGCATTTTGATGACATTGGCATGGAGCATCATGATGACAAGAGTTCTGGAGCATTTTGATGACAAGGGCATGGAGCATTGTGATGACAGGGCTCACGGAGCTTTGTGATGAAAAGGGCAGGGTACATTGTGATGACAGGGTTCATGGAGCCTTGTGATGAAAGGGGCCATGGAGCATTGAGATGAGAGCCGTTATGAGGCATGGTGATGACAGTGGTCATGGAGCATTGTGATGAAAGAGATCATGGAGCAATATGATAACAGGGGCCATGGAGCATTGTGATGACAGGGGTATTGGAGCCTTGTGATGGAAGTAGACATGGATCATTGTGATGACATGTGTCCTGGAACACTGTGATGACACGGTTCATCGAGTATTGTGATGACAAGTGTCATAGCGAATTGTGATGACAAGTGTCATGGGGCATTGTGTGACATTGATCATCTAGGAATTGTGATGAAAGGTATCATGGAGCACTGTGATGACTGGGGGCATGAAGCACTGTGATGAAAATTGTCCTGGATTATTGTGATGACAGCAGTCATGGAGAATTGTGATGACAGGGATTATGCAGCATTGTGTTGACAAGGGTATGGACTATTGTGATGACAATGGTCATGGAGCAATGTGATGAAAGTATTCATGGAACATCGTGATGAAAAGTGCATGGGAACATTGTGACGATAAAGGCCATGGAGTATTGTGAAGACTAGTGTCATGGAGCATTTTAATGAAAGGTTTCATTGTGCACCATGATGACAAAGGGGATGGAGAATTGTGAAGAAACTGGTCCTGGAGCATTGTGATAACAAAAGCCATGGAGCATTGTGATGACAGGCATCATGGAGCATTGTGAAGAAAGGGGCCATGGGGTATTGTAATGACACTAGAGAAATATGATGAAAATGGTCAGCGAGCATAGTGATTAAACTGGTCATTGAGAATTGAGATGAAAAGTGACATAGAGCATTGTGATGACAAAGGTCATGGAGAACTGTGATGACCAGGGTCATGTAACATTGTGATGACACGGTCATGGAACACTGTGATGACAGGAATTCTCGAGCATTGTGCTGACAAGGGCCATGGACCATTGTGATGACATGGTCATGGAACATTGCGATGACAAGATTTCTGGAGCATTGCGATGAAAGTGCATGGAGCATTGTGATTAAAGGTGACAAGGAACATTGTGATGATATGGGCAGAAAAGTGTGATGACAGTGGTCATGGAGTATTGTGACAAAAAGTGTCATGGAACATTGTGCTGACAAGGGCCATGGAGCATTGTGATGACACGGTCATGGAACATTGTGATGACAAGAATTGTGGAGCATTATGATGACAAGGGCCATGGAGCATTGTGATGACAGAGCCATGGAACATTGTGATGACAAGAATTCGGGAGCATTGTGATGACAATGGCCATGGAGCATTGTGATGACACGGTATGGAACATTGTGATGACAAGAATTCTGGAGCATTGTGATGACAAGGGCCATGGAGCATTGTGATGACACGGTCATGGAACATTGTGATGACAGGAATTCTGGAGCATTGTGATGAAAAGGGCCATGGAGCATTGTGATGACACGGTCATGGAACAAGGTGATGAGAAGAATTCCGGAGCATTGTGCTGATGACGGCCATGGAGCATTGTGATGACACAGTCAAGGAACATTTTGATGAAAAAGATTTCTGGAGCATTGTGATGAAAGGGCATGGAGCATTGTGATTAAAGTTGACAAGGAACATTGTGATGATATGGGCAGAGAACTCTGTGATGACAGTGGTCTTGCAGTATTGTGACGAAAATTGTCACGGAACATTCTGCTGAGAGCGATCATGGAGCTTTTTGGTAAGAGAGGCTATGGAGATTTGTGATGTCAGGCGTCATGGGGCATTGTGTTGAGAGCGGTCTTGGAGCATTGTGATGAAAAGGGTCATGGAGCACTGTGATTACAGGGGCCATGGAGCATTGTGAATACAAAGGCTATGGAGCATTGAGATGACAGGGTTCATGGAGCACTGTGATGAATGTGATCTTGGATCATTGTGATGACAAGTGTCCTGTAACCTTGTGATGATATGGTTCATGGAGCATTGTGATGACAAGGACCATGGCGAATTGTGATGCCATCTGTCATGGGGCATTGTGATCACAGTGGTCATCTAGATTTGCGATGAAAGGTATCATGGAGCACCGTGATGACAGGGGCCATGGAACATTGTGATGACAAAGGCCATGGAGCATTGTGATGACAAGTGTCATGGGGCATTTTGATGACATTGGCATGGAGCATCATGATGACAAGAGTTCTGGAGCATTTTGATGACAAGGGCATGGAGCATTGTGATGACAGGGCTCACGGAGCTTTGTGATGAAAAGGGCAGGGTACATTGTGATGACAGGGTTCATGGAGCCTTGTGATGAAAGGGGCCATGGAGCATTGAGATGAGAGCCGTTATGAGGCATGGTGATGACAGTGGTCATGGAGCATTGTGATGAAAGAGATCATGGAGCAATATGATAACAGGGGCCATGGAGCATTGTGATGACAGAGGTATTGGAGCCTTGTGATGGAAGTAGACATGGATCATTGTGATGACATGTGTCCTGGAACACTGTGATGACACGGTTCATCGAGTATTGTGATGACAAGGGTCATAGCGAATTGTGATGACAAGTGTCATGGGGCATTGTGTGACATTGATCATCTAGGAATTGTGATGAAAGGTATCATGGAGCACTGTGATGACTGGGGGCATGAAGCACTGTGATGAAAATTGTCCTGGATTATTGTGATGACAGCAGTCATGGAGAATTGTGATGACAGGGATTATGCAGCATTGTGTTGACAAGGGTATGGACTATTGTGATGACAATGGTCATGGAGCAATGTGATGAAAGTATTCATGGAACATCGTGATGAAAAGTGCATGGGAGCATTGTGACGATAAAGGCCATGGAGTATTGTGATGACTAGTGTCATGGAGCATTTTAATGAAAGGGTTCATTGTGCACCATGATGACAAAGGGGATGGAGAATTGTGATGAAACTGGTCCTGGAGCATTGTGATAACAAAAGCCATGGAGCATTGTGATGACAGGCATCATGGAGCATTGTGAAGAAAGGGGCCATGGGGTATTGTAATGACACTAGAGAAATATGATGAAAATGGTCAGCGAGCATAGTGATTAAAGTGGTCATTGAGAATTGTGATGAAAAGCGACATAGAGCATTGTGATGACAAAGGTCATGGAGAACTGTGATGACCAGGGTCATGGAACATTGTGATGACACGGTCATGGAACATTGTGATGACAGGAATTCTCGAGCATTGTGCTGACAAGGGCCATGGACCATTGTGATGACATGGTCATGGAACATTGCGATGACAAGATTTCTGGAGCATTGTGATGAAAGGGCATGGAGCATTGTGATTAAAGGTGACAAGGAACATTGTGATGATATGGGCAGAAAACTGTGATGACAGTGGTCATGGAGTATTGTGACAAAAAGTGTCATGGAACATTGTGCTGACAAGGGCCATGGAG
Source organism: Balaenoptera acutorostrata (assembly GCF_949987535.1). Taxonomy (NCBI): domain Eukaryota; kingdom Metazoa; phylum Chordata; class Mammalia; order Artiodactyla; family Balaenopteridae; genus Balaenoptera; species Balaenoptera acutorostrata. Next base: position 1,487,128 of record NW_026645510.1, on the reverse strand, counting down.
CATTGTGATGACACGGTCATGGAACATTGTGATGACAAGAATTGTGGAGCATTATGATGACAAGGGCCATGGAGCATTGTGATGACACGGCCATGGAACATTGTGATGACAAGAATTCTGGAGCATTGTGATGACAATGGCCATGGAGCATTGTGATGACACGGTATGGAACATTGTGATGACAAGAATTCTGGAGCATTGTGATGACAAGGGCCATGGAGCATTGTGATGACACGGTCATGGAACATTGTGATGACAGGAATTCTGGAGCATTGTGCTGAAAAGGGCCATGGAGCATTGTGATGACACGGTCATGGAACAAGGTGATGAGAAGAATTCCGGAGCATTGTGCTGATGACGGCCATGGAGCATTGTGATGACACAGTCAAGGAACATTGTGATGAAAAAGATTTCTGGAGCATTGTGATGAAAGGGCATGGAGCATTGTGATGAAAGTTGACAAGGAACATTGTGATGATATGGGCAGAGAACTCTGTGATGACAGTGGTCTTGCAGTATTGTGACGAAAATTGTCATGGAACATTCTGCTGAGAGCGATCATGGAGCTTTTTGGTAAGAGAGGCTATGGAGATTTGTGATGTCAGGCGTCATGGGGCATTTTGTTGAGAGCGGTCTTGGAGCATTGTGATGAAAAGGGTCATGGAGCACTGTGATTACAGGGGCCATGGAGCATTGTGAATACAAAGGCTATGGAGCATTGAGATGACAGGGTTCATGGAGCACTGTGATGAATGTGATCTTGGATCATTGTGATGACAAGTGTCCTGTAACCTTGTGATGATATGGTTCATGGAGCATTGTGATGACAAGGACCATGGCGAATTGTGATGACATCTGTCATGGGGCATTGTGATCACAGTGGTCATCTAGATTTGCGATGAAAGGTATCATGGAGCACTGTGATGACAGGGGCCATGGAACATTGTGATGACAAAGGCCATGGAGCATTGTGATGACAAGTGTCATGGGGCATTTTGATGACATTGGCATGGAGCATCATGATGACAAGAGTTCTGGAGCATTTTGATGACAAGGGCATGGAGCATTGTGATGACAGGGCCCACGGAGCTTTGTGATGAAAAGGGCAGGGTACATTGTGATGACAGGGTTCATGGAGCCTTGTGATGAAAGGGGCCATGGAGCATTGAGATGAGAGCCGTTATGAGGCATGGTGATGACAGTGGCCATGCAGCATTGTGATGAAAGAGATCATGGAGCAATATGATAACAGGGGCCATGGAGCATTGTGATGACAGGGGTATTGGAGCATTGTGATGGAAGTAGACATGGATCATTGTGATGACATGTGTCCTGGAACACTGTGATGACACGGTTCATCGAGTATTGTGATGACAAGGGTCATAGCGAATTGTGATGACAAGTGTCATGGGGCATTGTGTGACATTGATCATCTAGGAATTGTGATGAAAGGTATCATGGAGCACTGTGATGACTGGGGGCATGAAGCACTGTGATGAAAATTGTCCTGGATTATTGTGATGACAGCAGTCATGGAGAATTGTGATGACAGGGATTATGCAGCATTGTGTTGACAAGGGTATGGACTATTGTGATGACAATGGTCATGGAGCAATGTGATGAAAGTATTCATGGAACATCGTGATGAAAAGTGCATGGGAGCATTGTGACGATAAAGGCCATGGAGTATTGTGATGACTAGTGTCATGGAGCATTTTAATGAAAGGTTTCATTGTGCACCATGATGACAAAGGGGATGGAGAATTGTGATGAAACTGGTCCTGGAGCATTGTGATAACAAAAGCCATGGAGCATTGTGATGACAGGCATCATGGAGCATTGTGAAGAAAGGGGCCATGGGGTATTGTAATGACACTAGAGAAATATGATGAAAATGGTCAGCGAGCATAGTGATTAAAGTGGTCATTGAGAATTGTGATGAAAAGCGACATAGAGCATTGTGATGACAAAGGTCATGGAGAACTGTGATGACCAGGGTCATGTAACATTGTGATGACACGGTCATGGAACATTGTGATGACAGGAATTCTCGAGCATTGTGCTGACAAGGGCCATGGACCATTGTGATGACATGGTCATGGAACATTGCGATGACAAGATTTCTGGAGCATTGTGATGAAAGGGCATGGAGCATTGTGATTAAAGGTGACAAGGAACATTGTGATGATATGGGCAGAAAACTGTGATGACAGTGGTCATGGAGTATTGTGACAAAAAGTGTCATGGAACATTGTGCTGACAAGGGCCATGGAGCATTGTGATGACACGGTCATGGAACATTGTGATGACAAGAATTGTGGAGCATTATGATGACAAGGGCCATGGAGCATTGTGATGACAGAGCCATGGAACATTGTGATGACAAGAATTCGGGAGCATTGTGATGACAATGGCCATGGAGCATTGTGATGACATGGTCATGGAACATTGTGATGAGAAGAATTCTGGAGCATTGACATGACAAGGGCCATGGAGCATTGTGATGACACGGTCATGGAACATTGTGATGACAAGAATTCTGGAGCATTATGATGACAAGGGCCATGGAGCATTGTGATGACACGGCCATGGAACATTGTGATGACAAGAATTCTGGAGCATTGTGATGACAATGGCCATGGAGCATTGTGATGACACGGTATGGAACATTGTGATGTCAAGAATTCTGGAGCATTGTGATGACAAGGGCCATGGAGCATTGTGATGACACGGTCATGGAACATTGTGATGACAGGAATTCTGGAGCATTGTGCTGAAAAGGGCCATGGAGCATTGTGATGACACGGTCATGGAACAAGGTGATGAGAAGAATTCCGGAGCATTGTGTTGATGACGGCCATGGAGCCTTGTGATGACACAGTCAAGGAACATTGTGATGAAAAAGATTTCTGGAACATTGTGATGAAAGGGCATGGAGCATTGTGATTAAAGTTGACAAGGAACATTGTGATGATATGGGCAGAGAACTCTGTGATGACAGTGGTCTTGCAGTATTGTGACGAAAATTGTCATGGAACATTCTGCTGAGAGCGATCATGGAGCTTTTTGGTAAGAGAGGCTATGGAGATTTGTGATGTCAGGCGTCATGGGGCATTGTGTTGAGAGCGGTCTTGGAGCATTGTGATGAAAAGGGTCATGGAGCACTGTGATTACAGGGGCCATGGAGCATTGTGAATACAAAGGCTATGGAGCATTGAGATGACAGGGTTCATGGAGCACTGTGATGAATGTGATCTTGGATCATTGTGATGACAAGTGTCCTGGAACCTTGTGATGACACGGTTCATGGAGCATTGTGATGACAAGGACCATGGCGAATTGTGATGACATCTGTCATGGGGCATTGTGATCACAGTGGTCATCTAGATTTGCGATGAAAGGTATCATGGAGCACTGTGATGACAGGGGCCATGGAACATTGTGATGACAAAGGCCATGGAGCATTGTGATGACAAGTGTCATGGGGCATTTTGATGACATTGGCATGGAGCATTATGATGACAAGAGTTCTGGAGCATTTTGATGACAAGGGCATGGAGCATTGTGATGACAGGGCTCACGGAGCTTTGTGATGAAAAGGGCAGGGTACATTGTGATGACAGGGTTCATGGAGCCTTGTGATGAAAGGGGCCATGGAGCATTGAGATGAGAGCCGTTATGAGGCATGGTGATGACAGTGGTCATGGAGCATTGTGATGAAAGAGATCATGGAGCAATATGATAACAGGGGCCATGGAGCATTGTGATGACAGGGGTATTGGAGCATTGTGATGGAAGTAGACATGGATCATTGTGATGACATGTGTCCTGGAACACTGTGATTACACAGTTCATCGAGTATTGTGATGACAAGGGTCATAGCGAATTGTGATGACAAGTGTCATGGGGCATTGTGTGACATTGATCATCTAGGAATTGTGATGAAAGGTATCATGGAGCACTGTGATGACTGGGGGCATGAAGCACTGTGATGAAAATTGTCCTGGATTATTGTGATGACAGCAGTCATGGAGAATTGTGATGACAGGGATTATGCAGCATTGTGTTGACAAGGGTATGGACTATTGTGATGACAATGGTCATGGAGCAATGTGATGAAAGTATTCATGGAACATCGTGATGAAAAGTACATGGGAGCATTGTGACGATAAAGGCCCTGGAGTATTGTGATGACTAGTGTCATGGAGCATTTTAATGAAAGGTTTCATTGTGCACCATGATGACAAAGGGGATGGAGAATTGTGATAAAACTGGTCCTGGAGCATTGTGATAACAAAAGCCATGGAGCATTGTGATGACAGGCATCATGGAGCATTGTGAAGAAAGGGGCATTGGGGTATTGTAATGACACTAGAGAAATATGATGAAAATGGTCAGCGAGCATAGTGATTAAAGTGGTCATTGAGAATTGTGATGAAAAGCGACATAGAGCATTGTGATGACAAAGGTCATGGAGAACTGTGATGACCAGTGTCATGTAACATTGTGATGACACAGTCATGGAACATTGTGATGACAGGAATTCTCGAGCATTGTGCTGACAAGGGCCATGGACCATTGTGATGACATGGTCATGGAACATTGCGATGACTAGATTTCTGGAGCATTGTGATGAAAGGGCATGGAGCATTGTGATTAAAGGTGACAAGGAACATTTTGATGATATGGGCAGAAAACTGTGATGACAGTGGTCATGGAGTATTGTGACAAAAAGTGTCATGGATCATTGTGCTGACAAGGGCCATGGAGCATTGTGATGACACGGTCATGGAACATTGTGATGACAAGAATTGTGGAGCATTATGATGACAAGGGCCATGGAGCATTGTGATGACAGAGCCATGGAACATTGTGATGACAAGAATTCGGGAGCATTGTGATGACAATGGCCATGGAGCATTGTGATGACATGGTCATGGAACATTGTGATGAGAAGAATTCTGGAGCATTGTCATGACAAGGGCCATGGAGCATTGTGATGACACGGTCATGGAACATTGTGATGACAAGAATTCTGGAGCATTATGATGACAAGGGCCATGGAGCATTGTGATGACACGGCCATGGAACATTGTGATGACAAGAATTCTGGAGCATTGTGATGACAATGGCCATGGAGCATTGTGATGACACGGTATGGAACATTGTGATGTCAAGAATTCTGGAGCATTGTGATGACAAGGGCCATGGAGCATTGTGATGACACGGTCATGGAACATTGTGATGACAGGAATTCTGGAGCATTGTGCTGAAAAGGGCCATGGAGCATTGTGATGACACGGTCATGGAACAAGATGATGAGAAGAATTCCGGAGCATTGTGCTGATGACGGCCATGGAGCATTGTGATGACACAGTCAAGGAACATTGCGATGAAAAAGATTTCTGGAGCATTGTGATGAAAGGGCATGGAGCATTGTGATTAAAGTTGACAAGGAACATTGTGATGATATGAGCAGAGAACTCTGTGATGACAGTGGTCTTGCAGTATTGTGACGAAAATTGTCATGGAACATTCTGCTGAGAGTGATCATGGAGCTTTTTGGTAAGAGAGGCTATGGAGATTTGTGATGTCAGGCGTCATGGGGCATTGTGTTGAGAGCGGTCTTGGAGCATTGTGATGAAAAGGGTCATGGAGCACTGTGATTACAGGGGCCATGGAGCATTGTGAATACAAAGGCTATGGAGCATTGAGATGACAGGGTTCATGGAGCACTGTGGTGAATGTGATCTTGGCTCATTGTGAAGACAAGTGTCCTGGAACCTTGTGATGACACGGTTCATGGAGCATTGTGATGACAAGGACCATGGCAAATTGTGATGACATCTGTCATGGGGCATTGTGATCACAGTGGTCATCTAGATTTGTGATGAAAGGTATCATGGAGCACTGTGATGACAGGGGCCATGGAACATTGTGATGACAAAGGCCATGGAGCATTGTGATGACAAGTGTCATGGGGCATTTTGATGACATTGGCATGGAGCATCATGATGACAAGAGTTCTGGAGCATTTTGATGACAAGGGCATGGAGTATTGTGATGACAGGGCTCACGGAGCTTTGTGATGAAAAGGGCAGGGTACATTGTGATGACAGGGTTCATGGAGCCTTGTGATGAAAGGGGCCATGGAGCATTGAGATGAGAGCCGTTATGAGGCATGGTGATGTCAGTGGTCATGGAGAATTGTGATGAAAGAGATCATGGAGCAATATGATAACAGGGGCCATGGAGCATTGTGATGACAGGGGTATTGGAGCCTTGTGATGGAAGTAGACATGGATCATTGTGATGACATGTGTCCTGGAACACTGTGATGACACGGTTCATCGAGTATTGTGATGACAAGTGTCATAGCGAATTGTGATGACAAGTGTCATGGGGCATTGTGTGACATTGATCATCTAGGAATTGTGATGAAAGGTATCATGGAGCACTGTGATGACTGGGGGCATGAAGCACTGTGATGAAAATTGTCCTGGATTATTGTGATGACAGCAGTCATGGAGAATTGTGATGACAGGGATTATGCAGCATTGTGTTGACAAGGGTATGGACTATTGTGATGACAATGGTCATGGAGCAATGTGATGAAAGTATTCATGGAACATCGTGATGAAAAGTGCATGGGAGCATTGTGACGATAAAGGCCATGGAGTATTGTGATGACTAGTGTCATGGAGCATTTTAATGAAAGGTTTCATTGTGCACCATGATGACAAAGGGGATGGAGAATTGTGATGAAACTGGTCCTGGAGCATTGTGATAACAAAAGCCATGGAGCATTGTGATGACAGACATCATGGAGCATTGTGAAGAAAGGGGCCATGGGGTATTGTAATGACACTAGAGAAATATGATGAAAATGGTCAGCGAGCATAGTGATTAAAGTGGTAATTGAGAATTGTGATGAAAAGCGACATAGAGCATTGTGATGACAAAGGTCATGGAGAACTGTGATTACCAGGGTCATGTAACATTGTGATGACACGGTCATGGAACATTGTGATGACAGGAATTCTCGAGCATTGTGCTGACAAGGGCCATGGACCATTGTGATGACATGGTCATGGAACATTGCGATGACAAGATTTCTGGAGCATTGTGATGAAAGGGCATGGAGCATTGTGATTAAAGTTGACAAGGAACATTGTGATGATATGGGCAGAAAACTGTGATGACAGTGGTCATGGAGTATTGTGACAAAAAGTGTCATGGAACATTGTGCTGACAAGGGCCATGGAGAATTGTGATGACAGAGCCATGGAACATTGTGATGACAAGAATTCGGGAGCATTGTGATGACAATGGCCAAGGAGCATTGTGATGACATGGTCATGGAACATTGTGATGAGAAGAATTCTGGAGCATTGTCATGACAAGGGCCATGGAGCATTGTGATGACACGGTCATGGAACATTGTGATGACAAGAATTCTGGAGCATTATGATGACAAGTGCCATGGAGCATTGTGATGACACGGCCATGGAACATTGTGATGACAAGAATTCTGGAGCATTGTGATGACAATGGCCATGGAGCACTGTGATGACACGGTCTGGAACATTGTGATGACAAGAATTCTGGAGCATTGTGATGACAAGGGCCATGGAGCATTGTGATGACACGGTCATGGAACATTGTGATGACAGGAATTCTGGAGCATTGTGCTGAAAAGGGCCATGGAGCATTGTGATGACACGGTCATGGAACAAGGTGATGAGAAGAATTCCGGAGCATTGTGCTGATGACGGCCATGGAGCATTGTGATGACACAGTCAAGGAACATTGTGATGAAAAAGATTTCTGGAGCATTGTGATGAAAGGGCATGGAGCATTGTGATTAAAGTTGACAAGGAACATTGTGATGATATGGGCAGAGAACTCTGTGATGACAGTGGTCTTGCAGTATTGTGACGAAAATTGTCATGGAACATTCTGCTGAGAGCGATCATGGAGCTTTTTGGTAAGAGAGGCTATGGAGATTTGTGATGTCAGGCGTCATGGGGCATTGTGTTGAGAGCGGTCTTGGAGCATTGTGATGAAAAGGGTCATGGAGCACTGTGATTACAGGGGCCATGGAGCATTGTGAATACAAAGGCTATGGAGCATTGAGATGACAGGGTTCATGGAGCACTGTGATGAATGTGATCTTGGATCATTGTGATGACAAGTGTCCTGTAACCTTGTGATGATATGGTTCATGGAGCATTGTGATGACAAGGACCATGGCGAATTGTGATGACATCTGTCATGGGGCATTGTGATCACAGTGGTCATCTAGATTTGCGATGAAAGGTATCATGGAGCACTGTGATGACAGGGGCCATGGAACATTGTGATGACAAAGGCCATGGAGCATTGTGAAGACAAGTGTCATGGGGCATTTTGATGACATTGGCATGGAGCATCATGATGACAAGAGTTCTGGAGCATTTTGATGACAAGGGCATGGAGCATTGTGATGACAGGGCTCACGGAGCTTTGTGATGAAAAGGGCAGGGTACATTGTGATGACAGGGTTCATGGAGCCTTGTGATGAAAGGGGCCATGGAGCATTGAGATGAGAGCCGTTATGAGGCATGGTGATGACAGTGGTCATGGAGCATTGTGATGAAAGAGATCATGGAGCAATATGATAACAGGGGCCATGGAGCATTGTGATGACAGGGGTATTGGAGCCTTGTGATGGAAGTAGACATGGATCATTGTGATGACATGTGTCCTGGAACACTGTGATGACACGGTTCATCGAGTATTGTGATGACAAGTGTCATAGCGAATTGTGATGACAAGTGTCATGGGGCATTGTGTGACATTGATCATCTAGGAATTGTGATGAAAGGTATCATGGAGCACTGTGATGACTGGGGGCATGAAGCACTGTGATGAAAATTGTCCTGGATTATTGTGATGACAGCAGTCATGGAGAATTGTGATGACAGGGATTATGCAGCATTGTGTTGACAAGGGTATGGACTATTGTGATGACAATGGTCATGGAGCAATGTGATGAAAGTATTCATGGAACATCGTGATGAAAAGTGCATGGGAGCATTGTGACGATAAAGGCCATGGAGTATTGTGATGACTAGTGTCATGGAGCATTTAATGAAAGGTTTCATTGTGCACCACGATGACAAAGGGGATGGAGAATTGTGATGAAACTGGTTCTGGAGCATTGTGATAACAAAAGCCATGGAGCATTGTGATGACAGGCATCATGGAGCATTGTGAAGAAAGGGGCCATGGGGTATTGTAATGACACTAGAGAAATATGATGAAAATGGTGAGCGAGCATAGTGATTAAAGTGGTCATTGAGAATTGTGATGAAAAGCGACATAGAGCATTGTGATGACAAAGGTCATGGAGAAATGTGATGACCAGGGTCATGTAACATTGTGATGACACGGTCATGGAACATTGTGATGACAGGAATTCTCGAGCATTGTGCTGACAAGGGCCATGGACCATTGTGATGACATGGTCATGGAACATTGCGATGACAAGATTTCTGGAGCATTGTGATGAAAGGGCATGGAGCATTTTCATTAAAGGTGACAAGGAACATTGTGATGATATGGGCAGAAAACTGTGATGACAGTGGTCATGGAGTATTGTGACAAAAAGTGTCATGGAACATTGTGCTGACAAGGGCCATGGAGCATTGTGATGACACGGTCATGGAACAAGGTGATGAGAAGAATTCCGGAGCATTGTGCTGATGACGGCCATGGAGCATTGTGATGACACAGTCAAGGAACATTGTGATGAAAAAGATTTCTGGAGCATTGTGATGAAAGGGCATGGAGCATTGTGATTAAAGGTGACAAGGAACATTGTGATGATATGGGCAGAAAACTGTGATGACAGTGGTCATGGAGTATTGTGACAAAAAGTGTCATGGAACATTGTGCTGACAAGGGCCATGGAGCATTGTGATGACACGGTCATGGAACATTGTGATGACAAGAATTGTGGAGCATTATGATGACAAGGGCCATGGAGCATTGTGATGACAGAGACATGGAACATTGTGATGACAAGAATTCGGGAGCATTGTGATGACAATGGCCATGGAGCATTGTGATGACATGGTCATGGAACATTGTGATGAGAAGAATTCTGGAGCATTATGATGACAAGGGCCATGGAGCATTGTGATGACACGGCCATGGAACATTGTGATGACAAGAATTCTGGATCATTGTGATGACAATGGCCATGGAGCATTGTGATGACACGGTATGGAACATTGTGATGACAAGAATTCTGGAGCATTGTGATGACAAGGGCCATGGAGCATTGTGATGACACGGTCATGGAACATTGTGATGACAGGAATTCTGGAGCATTGTGCTGAAAAGGGCCATGGAGCATTGTGATGACACGGTCATGGAACAAGGTGATGAGAAGAATTCCGGAGCATTGTGCTGATGACGGCCATGGAGCATTGTGATGACACAGTCAAGGAACATTGTGATGAAAAAGATTTCTGGAGCATTGTGATGAAAGGGCATGGAGCATTGTGATTAAAGTTGACAAGGAACATTGTGATGATATGGGCAGAGAACTCTGTGATGACAGTGGTCTTGCAGTATTGTGACGAAAATTGTCACGGAACATTCTGCTGAGAGCGATCATGGAGCTTTTTGGTAAGAGAGGCTATGGAGATTTGTGATGTCAGGCGTCATGGGGCATTGTGTTGAGAGCGGTCTTGGAGCATTGTGATGAAAAGGGTCATGGAGCACTGTGATTACAGGGGCCATGGAGCATTGTGAATACAAAGGCTATGGAGCATTGAGATGACAGGGTTCATGGAGCACTGTGATGAATGTGATCTTGGATCATTGTGATGACAAGTGTCCTGGAACCTTGTGATGATATGGTTCATGGAGCATTGTGATGACAAGGACCATGGCGAATTGTGATGACATCAGTCATGGGGCATTGTGATCACAGTGGTCATCTAGATTTGCGATGAAAGGTATCATGGAGCACTGTGATGACAGGGGCCATGGAACATTGTGATGACAAAGGCCATGGAGCATTGTGATGACAAGTGTCATGGGTATTTTGATGACATTGGCATGGAGCATCATGATGACAAGAGTTCTGGAGCATTTTGATGACAAGGGCATGGAGCATCGTGATGACAGGGCTCACGGAGCTTTGTGATGAAAAGGGCAGGGTACATTGTGATGACAGGGTTCATGGAGCCTTGTGATGAAAGGGGCCATGGAGCATTGAGATGAGAGCCGTTATGAGGCATGGTGATGACAGTGGTCATGGAGCATTGTGATGAAAGAGATCATGGAGCAATATGATAACAGGGGCCATGGAGCATTGTGATGACAGGGGTATTGGAGCATTGTGATGGAAGTAGACATGGATCATTGTGATGACATGTGTCCTGGAACACTGTGATGACACGGTTCATCGAGTATTGTGATGACAAGGGTCATAGCGAATTGTGATGACAAGTGTCATGGGGCATTGTGTGACATTGATCATCTAGGAATTGTGATGAAAGGTATCATGGAGCACTGTGATGACTGGGGGCATGAAGCACTGTGATGAAAATTGTCCTGGATTATTGTGATGACAGCAGTCATGGAGAATTGTGATGACAGGGATTATGCAGCATTGTGTTGACAAGGGTATGGACTATTGTGATGACAATGGTCATGGAGCAATGTGATGAAAGTATTCATGGAACATCGTGATGAAAAGTGCATGGGAGCATTGTGACGATAAAGGCCATGGAGTATTGTGATGACTAGTGTCATGGAGCATTTTAATGAAAGGTTTCATTGTGCACCATGATGACAAAGGGGATGGAGAATTGTGATGAAACTGGTCCTGGAGCATTGTGATAACAAAAGCCATGGAGCATTGTGATGACAGGCATCATGGAGCATTGTGAAGAAAGGGGCCATGGGGTATTGTAATGACACTAGAGAAATATGATGAAAATGGTGAGCGAGCATAGTGATTAAAGTGGTCATTGAGAATTGTGATGAAAAGCGACATAGAGCATTGTGATGACAAAGGTCATGGAGAACTGTGATGACCAGGGTCATGTAACATTGTGATGACACGGTCATGGAACATTGTGATGACAGGAATTCTCGAGCATTGTGCTGACAAGGGCCATGGACCATTGTGATGACATGGTCATGGAACATTGCGATGACAAGATTTCTGGAGCATTGTGATGAAAGGGCATGGAGCATTGTGATTAAAGTTGAGAAGGAACATTGTGATGATATGGGCAGAAAACTGTGATGACAGTGGTCATGGAGTATTGTGACAAAAAGTGTCATGGAACATTGTGCTGACAAGGGCCATGGAGCATTGTGATGACAGAGCCATGGAACATTGTGATGACAAGAATTCGGGAGCATTGTGATGACAATGGCCATGGAGCATTGTGATGACATGGTCATGGAACATTGTGATGACAAGAATTCTGGAGCATTATGATGACAAGGGCCATGGAGCATTGTGATGACACGGCCATGGAACATTGTGATGACAAGAATTCTGGAGCATTGTGAAGACAATGGCCATGGAGCATTGTGATGACACGGTATGGAACATTGTGATGACAAGAATTCTGGAGCATTGTGATGACAAGGGCCATGGAGCATTGTGATGACACGGTCATGGAACATTGTGATGACAGGAATTCTGGAGCATTGTGCTGAAAAGGGCCATGGAGCATTGTGATGACACGGTCATGGAACAAGGTGATGAGAAGAATTCCGGAGCATTGTGCTGATGACGGCCATGGAGCATTGTGATGACACAGTCAAGGAACATTGTGATGAAAAAGATTTCTGGAGCATTGTGATGAAAGGGCATGGAGCATTGTGATTAAAGTTGACAAGGAACATTGTGATGATATGGGCAGAGAACTCTGTGATGACAGTGGTCTTGCAGTATTGTGACGAAAATTGTCATGGAACATTCTGCTGAGAGCGATCATGGAGCTTTTTGGTAAGAGAGGCTATGGAGATTTGTGATGTCAGGCGTCATGGGGCATTGTGTTGAGAGCGGTCTTGGAGCATTGTGATGAAAAGGGTCATGGAGCACTGTGATTACAGGGGCCATGGAGCATTGTGAATACAAAGGCTATGGAGCATTGAGATGACAGGGTTCATGGAGCACTGTGATGAATGTGATCTTGGATCATTGTGATGACAAGTGTCCTGTAACCTTGTGATGATATGGTTCATGGAGCATTGTGATGACAAGGACCATGGCGAATTGTGATGACATCTGTCATGGGGCATTGTGATCACAGTGGTCATCTAGATTTGCGATGAAAGGTATCATGGAGCACTGTGATGACAGGGGCCATGGAACATTGTGATGACAAAGGCCATGGAGCATTGTGATGACAAGTGTCATGGGGCATTTTGATGACATTGGCATGGAGCATCATGATGACAAGAGTTCTGGAGCATTTTGATGACAAGGGCATGGAGCATTGTGATGACAGGGCTCACGGAGCTTTGTGATGAAAAGGGCAGGGTACATTGTGATGACAGGGTTCATGGAGCCTTGTGATGAAAGGGGCCATGGAGCATTGAGATGAGAGCCGTTATGAGGCATGGTGATGACAGTGGTCATGGAGCATTGTGATGAAAGAGATCATGGAGCAATATGATAACAGGGGCCATGGAGCATTGTGATGACAGGGGTATTGGAGCCTTGTGATGGAAGTAGACATGGATCATTGTGATGACATGTGTCCTGGAACACTGTGATGACACGGTTCATCGAGTATTGTGATGACAAGGGTCATAGCGAATTGTGATGACAAGTGTCATGGGGCATTGTGATGACATTGATCATCTAGGAATTGTGATGAAAGGTATCATGGAGCACTGTGATGACTGGGGGCATGAAGCACTGTGATGAAAATTGTCCTGGATTATTGTGATGACAGCAGTCATGGAGAATTGTGATGACAGGGATTATGCAGCATTGTGTTGACAAGGGTATGGACTATTGTGATGACAATGGTCATGGAGCAATGTGATGATAGTATTCATGGAACATCGTGATGAAAAGTGCATGGGAGCATTGTGACGATAAAGGCCATGGAGTATTGTGATGACTAGTGTCATGGAGCATTTAAATGAAAGGTTTCATTGTGCACCATGATGACAAAGGGGATGGAGAATTGTGATGAAACTGGTCCTGGAGCATTGTGATAACAAAAGCCATGGAGCATTGTGATGACAGGCATCATGGAGCATTGTGAAGAAAGGGGCCATGGGGTATTGTAATGACACTAGAGAAATATGATGAAAATGGTCAGTGAGCATAGTGATTAAACTGGTCATTGAGAATTGAGATGAAAAGTGACATAGAGCATTGTGATGACAAAGGTCATGGAGAACTGTGATGACCAGGGTCATGTAACATTGTGATGACACGGTCATGGAACACTGTGATGACAGGAATTCTCGAGCATTGTGCTGACAAGGGCCATGGACCATTGTGATGACATGGTCATGGAACATTGCGATGACAAGATTTCTGGAGCATTGTGATGAAAGGGCATGGAGCATTGTGATTAAAGGTGACAAGGAACATTGTGATGATATGGGCAGAAAACTGTGATGACAGTGGTCATGGAGTATTGTGACAAAAAGTGTTATGGAACATTGTGCTGACAAGGGCCATGGAGCATTGTGATGACACGGTCATGGAACATTGTGATGACAAGAATTGTGGAGCATTATGATGACAAGGGCCATGGAGCATTGTGATGACAGAGACATGGAACATTGTGATGACAAGAATTCGGAACATTGTGATGACAATGGCCATGGAGCATTGTGATGACATGGTCATGGAACATTGTGATGAGAAGAATTCTGGAGCATTATGATGACAAGGGCCATGGAGCATTGTGATGACACGGCCATGGAACATTGTGATGACAAGAATTCTGGATCATTGTGATGACAATGGCCATGGAGCATTGTGATGACACGGTATGGAACATTGTGATGACAAGAATTCTGGAGCATTGTGATGACAAGGGCCATGGAGCATTGTGATGACACGGTCATGGAACATTGTGATGACAGGAATTCTGGAGCATTGTGCTGAAAAGGGCCATGGAGCATTGTGATGACACGGTCATGGAACAAGGTGATGAGAAGAATTCCGGAGCATTGTGCTGATGACGGCCATGGAGCATTGTGATGACACAGTCAAGGAACATTTTGATGAAAAAGATTTCTGGAGCATTGTGATGAAAGGGCATGGAGCATTGTGATTAAAGTTGACAAGGAACATTGTGATGATATGGGCAGAGAACTCTGTGATGACAGTGGTCTTGCAGTATTGTGACGAAAATTGTCACGGAACATTCTGCTGAGAGCGATCATGGAGCTTTTTGGTAAGAGAGGCTATGGAGATTTGTGATGTCAGGCGTCATGGGGCATTGTGTTGAGAGCGGTCTTGGAGCATTGTGATGAAAAGGGTCATGGAGCACTGTGATTACAGGGGCCATGGAGCATTGTGAATACAAAGGCTATGGAGCATTGAGATGACAGGGTTCATGGAGCACTGTGATGAATGTGATCTTGGATCATTGTGATGACAAGTGTCCTGGAACCTTGTGATGATATGGTTCATGGAGCATTGTGATGACAAGGACCATGGCGAATTGTGATGACATCTGTCATGGGGCATTGTGATCACAGTGGTCATCTAGATTTGCGATGAAAGGTATCATGGAGCACCGTGATGACAGGGGCCATGGAACATTGTGATGACAAAGGCCATGGAGCATTGTGATGACAAGTGTCATGGGGCATTTTGATGACATTGGCATGGAGCATCATGATGACAAGAGTTCTGGAGCATTTTGATGACAAGGGCATGGAGCATTGTGATGACAGGGCTCACGGAGCTTTGTGATGAAAAGGGCAGGGTACATTGTGATGACAGGGTTCATGGAGCCTTGTGATGAAAGGGGCCATGGAGCATTGAGATGAGAGCCGTTATGAGGCATGGTGATGACAGTGGTCATGGAGCATTGTGATGAAAGAGATCATGGAGCAATATGATAACAGGGGCCATGGAGCATTGTGATGACAGGGGTATTGGAGCATTGTGATGGAAGTAGACATGGATCATTGTGATGACATGTGTCCTGGAACACTGTGATGACACGGTTCATCGAGTATTGTGATGACAAGTGTCATAGCGAATTGTGATGACAAGTGTCATGGGGCATTGTGTGACATTGATCATCTAGGAATTGTGATGAAAGGTATCATGGAGCACTGTGATGACTGGGGGCATGAAGCACTGTGATGAAAATTGTCCTGGATTATTGTGATGACAGCAGTCATGGAGAACTGTGATGACAGGGATTATGCAGCATTGTGTTGACAAGGGTATGGACTATTGTGATGACAATGGTCATGGAGCAATGTGATGAAAGTATTCATGGAACATCGTGATGAAAAGTGCATGGGAGCATTGTGACGATAAAGGCCATGGAGTATTGTGATGACTAGTGTCATGGAGCATTTTAATGAAAGGTTTCATTGTGCACCATGATGACAAAGGGGATGGAGAATTGTGATGAAACTGGTCCTGGAGCATTGTGATAACAAAAGCCATGGAGCATTGTGATGACAGGCATCATGGAGCATTGTGAAGAAAGGGGCCATGGGGTATTGTAATGACACTAGAGAAATATGATGAAAATGGTCAGCGAGCATAGTGATTAAAGTGGTCATTGAGAATTGTGATGAAAAGCGACATAGAGCATTGTGATGACAAAGGTCATGGAGAACTGTGATGACCAGGGTCATGTAACATTGTGATGACACGGTCATGGAACATTGTGATGACAGGAATTCTCGAGCATTGTGCTGACAAGGGCCATGGACCATTGTGATGACATGGTCATGGAACATTGCGATGACAAGATTTCTGGAGCATTGTGATGAAAGGGCATGGAGCATTGTGATTAAAGTTGACAAGGAACATTGTGATGATATGGGCAGAAAACTGTGATGACAGTGGTCATGGAGTATTGTGACAAAAAGTGTCATGGAACATTGTGCTGACAAGGGCCATGGAGCATTGTGATGACAGAGCCATGGAACATTGTGATGACAAGAATTCGGGAGCATTGTGATGACAATGGCCATGGAGCATTGTGATGACATGGTCATGGAACATTGTGATGACAAGAATTCTGGAGCATTATGATGACAAGGGCCATGGAGCATTGTGATGACACGGCCATGGAACATTGTGATGACAAGAATTCTGGAGCATTGTGATGACAATGGCCATGGAGCATTGTGATGACACGGTATGGAACATTGTGATGACAAGAATTCTGGAGAATTGTGATGACAAGGGCCATGGAGCATTGTGATGACACGGTCATGGAACATTGTGATGACAGGAATTCTGGAGCATTGTGCTGAAAAGGGCCATGGAGCATTGTGATGACACGGTCATGGAACAAGGTGATGAGAAGAATTCCGGAGCATTGTGCTGATGACGGCCATGGAGCATTGTGATGACACAGTCAAGGAACATTGTGATGAAAAAGATTTCTGGAGCATTGTGATGAAAGGGCATGGAGCATTGTGATTAAAGTTGACAAGGAACATTGTGATGATATGGGCAGAGAACTCTGTGATGACAGTGGTCTTGCAGTATTGTGACGAAAATTGTCATGGAACATTCTGCTGAGAGCGATCATGGAGCTTTTTGGTAAGAGAGGCTATGGAGATTTGTGATGTCAGGCGTCATGGGGCATTGTGTTGAGAGCGGTCTTGGAGCATTGTGATGAAAAGGGTCATGGAGCACTGTGATTACAGGGGCCATGGAGCATTGTGAATACAAAGGCTATGGAGCATTGAGATGACAGGTTTCATGGAGCACTGTGATGAATGTGATCTTGGATCATTGTGATGACAAGTGTCCTGTAACCTTGTGATGATATGGTTCATGGAGCATTGTGATGACAAGGACCATGGCGAATTGTGATGACATCTGTCATGGGGCATTGTGATCACAGTGGTCATCTAGATTTGCGATGAAAGGTATCATGGAGCACTGTGATGACAGGGGCCATGGAACATTGTGATGACAAAGGCCATGGAGCATTGTGATGACAAGTGTCATGGGGCATTTTGATGACATTGGCATGGAGCATCATGATGACAAGAGTTCTGGAGCATTTTGATGACAAGGGCATGGAGCATTGTGATGACAGGGCTCACGGAGCTTTGTGATGAAAAGGGCAGGGTACATTGTGATGACAGGGTTCATGGAGCCTTGTGATGAAAGGGGCCATGGAGCATTGAGATGAGAGCCGTTATGAGGCATGGTGATGACAGTGGTCATGGAGCATTGTGATGAAAGAGATCATGGAGCAATATGATAACAGGGGCCATGGAGCATTGTGATGACAGGGGTATTGGAGCCTTGTGATGGAAGTAGACATGGATCATTGTGATGACATGTGTCCTGGAACACTGTGATGACACGGTTCATCGAGTATTGTGATGACAAGTGTCATAGCGAATTGTGATGACAAGTGTCATGGGGCATTGTGTGACATTGATCATCTAGGAATTGTGATGAAAGGTATCATGGAGCACTGTGATGACTGGGGGCATGAAGCACTGTGATGAAAATTGTCCTGGATTATTGTGATGACAGCAGTCATGGAGAATTGTGATGACAGGGATTATGCAGCATTGTGTTGACAAGGGTATGGACTATTGTGATGACAATGGTCATGGAGCAATGTGATGAAAGTATTCATGGAACATCGTGATGAAAAGTGCATGGGAACATTGTGACGATAAAGGCCATGGAGTATTGTGAAGACTAGTGTCATGGAGCATTTTAATGAAAGGTTTCATTGTGCACCATGATGACAAAGGGGATGGAGAATTGTGAAGAAACTGGTCCTGGAGCATTGTGATAACAAAAGCCATGGAGCATTGTGATGACAGGCATCATGGAGCATTGTGAAGAAAGGGGCCATGGGGTATTGTAATGACACTAGAGAAATATGATGAAAATGGTCAGCGAGCATAGTGATTAAACTGGTCATTGAGAATTGAGATGAAAAGTGACATAGAGCATTGTGATGACAAAGGTCATGGAGAACTGTGATGACCAGGGTCATGTAACATTGTGATGACACGGTCATGGAACACTGTGATGACAGGAATTCTCGAGCATTGTGCTGACAAGGGCCATGGACCATTGTGATGACATGGTCATGGAACATTGCGATGACAAGATTTCTGGAGCATTGCGATGAAAGGGCATGGAGCATTGTGATTAAAGGTGACAAGGAACATTGTGATGATATGGGCAGAAAAGTGTGATGACAGTGGTCATGGAGTATTGTGACAAAAAGTGTCATGGAACATTGTGCTGACAAGGGCCATGGAGCATTGTGATGACACGGTCATGGAACATTGTGATGACAAGAATTGTGGAGCATTATGATGACAAGGGCCATGGAGCATTGTGATGACAGAGCCATGGAACATTGTGATGACAAGAATTCGGGAGCATTGTGATGACAATGGCCATGGAGCATTGTGATGACATGGTCATGGAACATTGTGATGAGAAGAATTCTGGAGCATTATGATGACAAGGGCCATGGAGCATTGTGATGACACGGCCATGGAACATTGTGATGACAAGAATTCTGGAGCATTGTGATGACAATGGCCATGGAGCATTGTGATGACACGGTATGGAACATTGTGATGACAAGAATTCTGGAGCATTGTGATGACAAGGGCCATGGAGCATTGTGATGACACGGTCATGGAACATTGTGATGACAGGAATTCTGGAGCATTGTGCTGAAAAGGGCCATGGAGCATTGTGATGACACGGTCATGGAACAAGGTGATGAGAAGAATTCCGGAGCATTGTGCTGATGACGGCCATGGAGCATTGTGATGACACAGTCAAGGAACATTTTGATGAAAAAGATTTCTGGAGCATTGTGATGAAAGGGCATGGAGCATTGTGATTAAAGTTGACAAGGAACATTGTGATGATATGGGCAGAGAACTCTGTGATGACAGTGGTCTTGCAGTATTGTGACGAAAATTGTCACGGAACATTCTGCTGAGAGCGATCATGGAGCTTTTTGGTAAGAGAGGCTATGGAGATTTGTGATGTCAGGCGTCATGGGGCATTGTGTTGAGAGCGGTCTTGGAGCATTGTGATGAAAAGGGTCATGGAGCACTGTGATTACAGGGGCCATGGAGCATTGTGAATACAAAGGCTATGGAGCATTGAGATGACAGGGTTCATGGAGCACTGTGATGAATGTGATCTTGGATCATTGTGATGACAAGTGTCCTGTAACCTTGTGATGATATGGTTCATGGAGCATTGTGATGACAAGGACCATGGCGAATTGTGATGACATCTGTCATGGGGCATTGTGATCACAGTGGTCATCTAGATTTGCGATGAAAGGTATCATGGAGCACCGTGATGACAGGGGCCATGGAACATTGTGATGACAAAGGCCATGGAGCATTGTGATGACAAGTGTCATGGGGCATTTTGATGACATTGGCATGGAGCATCATGATGACAAGAGTTCTGGAGCATTTTGATGACAAGGGCTTGGAGCATTGTGATGACAGGGCTCACGGAGCTTTGTGATGAAAAGGGCAGGGTACATTGTGATGACAGGGTTCATGGAGCCTTGTGATGAAAGGGGCCATGGAGCATGGAGATGAGAGCCTTTATGAGGCATGGTGATGACAGTGGTCATGGAGCATTGTGATGAAAGAGATCATGGAGCAATATGATAACAGGGGCCATGGAGCATTGTGATGACAGGGGTATTGGAGCATTGTGATGGAAGTAGACATGGATCATTGTGATGACATGTGTCCTGGAACACTGTGATGACACGGTTCATCGAGTATTGTGATGACAAGGGTCATAGCGAATTGTGATGACAAGTGTCATGGGGCATTGTGTGACATTGATCATCTAGGAATTGTGATGAAAGGTATCATGGAGCACTGTGATGACTGGGGGCATGAAGCACTGTGATGAAAATTGTCCTGGATTATTGTGATGACAGCAGTCATGGAGAATTGTGATGACAGGGATTATGCAGCATTGTGTTGACAAGGGTATGGACTATTGTGATGACAATGGTCATGGAGCAATGTGATGAAAGTATTCATGGAACATCGTGATGAAAAGTGCATGGGAGCATTGTGACGATAAAGGCCATGGAGTATTGTGATGACTAGTGTCATGGAGCATTTTAATGAAAGGTTTCATTGTGCACCATGATGACAAAGGGGATGGAGAATTGTGATGAAACTGGTCCTGGAGCATTGTGATAACAAAAGCCATGGAGCATTGTGATGACAGGCATCATGGAGCATTGTGAAGAAAGGGGCCATGGGGTATTGTAATGACACTAGAGAAATATGATGAAAATGGTCAGCGAGCATAGTGATTAAAGTGGTCATTGAGAATTGTGATGAAAAGCGACATAGAGCATTGTGATGACAAAGGTCATGGAGAACTGTGATGACCAGGGTCATGTAACATTGTGATGACACGGTCATGGAACATTGTGATGACAGGAATTCTCGAGCATTGTGCTGACAAGGGCCATGGACCATTGTGATGACATGGTCATGGAACATTGCGATGACAAGATTTCTGGAGCATTGTGATGAAAGGGCATGGAGCATTGTGATTAAAGGTGACAAGGAACATTGTGATGATATGGGCAGAAAACTGTGATGACAGTGGTCATGGAGTATTGTGACAAAAAGTGTCATGGAACATTGTGCTGACAAGGGCCATGGAGCATTGTGATGACACGGTCATGGAACATTGTGATGACAAGAATTGTGGAGCATTATGATGACAAGGGCCATGGAGCATTGTGATGACAGAGCCATGGAACATTGTGATGACAAGAATTCGGGAGCATTGTGATGACAATGGCCATGGAGCATTGTGATGACATGGTCATGGAACATTGTGATGAGAAGAATTCTGGAGCATTGTCATGACAAGGGCCATGGAGCATTGTGATGACACGGCCATGGAACATTGTGATGACAAGAATTCTGGAGCATTCTGATGACAATGGCCATGGAGCATTGTGATGACACGGTATGGAACATTGTGATGTCAAGAATTCTGGAGCATTGTGATGACAAGGGCCATGGAGCATTGTGATGACACGGTCATGGAACATTGTGATGACAGGAATTCTGGAGCATTGTGCTGAAAAGGGCCATGGAGCATTGTGATGACACGGTCATGGAACAAGGTGATGAGAAGAATTCCGGAGCATTGTGTTGATGACGGCCATGGAGCCTTGTGATGACACAGTCAAGGAACATTGTGATGAAAAAGATTTCTGGAGCATTGTGATGAAAGGGCATGGAGCATTGTGATTAAAGTTGACAAGGAACATTGTGATGATATGGGCAGAGAACTCTGTGATGACAGTGGTCTTGCAGTATTGTGACGAAAATTGTCATGGAACATTCTGCTGAGAGCGATCATGGAGCTTTTTGGTAAGAGAGGCTATGGAGATTTGTGATGTCAGGCGTCATGGGGCATTGTGTTGAGAGCGGTCTTGGAGCATTGTGATGAAAAGGGTCATGGAGCACTGTGATTACAGGGGCCATGGAGCATTGTGAATACAAAGGCTATGGAGCATTGAGATGACAGGGTTCATGGAGCACTGTGATGAATGTGATCTTGGATCATTGTGATGACAAGTGTCCTGGAACCTTGTGATGATATGGTTCATGGAGCATTGTGATGACAAGGACCATGGCGAATTGTGATGACATCTGTCATGGGGCATTGTGATCACAGTGGTCATCTAGATTTGCGATGAAAGGTATCATGGAGCACTGTGATGACAGGGGCCATGGAACATTGTGATGACAAAGGCCATGGAGCATTGTGATGACAAGTGTCATGGGGCATTTTGATGACATTGGCATGGAGCATCATGATGACAAGAGTTCTGGAGCATTTTGATGACAAGGGCATGGAGCATTGTGATGACAGGGCTCACGGAGCTTTGTGATGAAAAGGGCAGGGTACATTGTGATGACAGGGTTCATGGAGCCTTGTGATGAAAGGGGCCATGGAGCATGGAGATGAGAGCCTTTATGAGGCATGGTGATGACAGTGGTCATGGAGCATTGTGATGAAAGAGATCATGGAGCAATATGATAACAGGGGCCATGGAGCATTGTGATGACAGGGGTATTGGAGCATTGTGATGGAAGTAGACATGGATCATTGTGATGACATGTGTCCTGGAACACTGTGATGACACGGTTCATCGAGTATTGTGATGACAAGGGTCATAGCGAATTGTGATGACAAGTGTCATGGGGCATTGTGTGACATTGATCATCTAGGAATTGTGATGAAAGGTATCATGGAGCACTGTGATGACTGGGGGCATGAAGCACTGTGATGAAAATTGTCCTGGATTATTGTGATGACAGCAGTCATGGAGAATTGTGATGACAGGGATTATGCAGCATTGTGTTGACAAGGGTATGGACTATTGTGATGACAATGGTCATGGAGCAATGTGATGAAAGTATTCATGGAACATCGTGATGAAAAGTGCATGGGAGCATTGTGACGATAAAGGCCATGGAGTATTGTGATGACTAGTGTCATGGAGCATTTTAATGAAAGGTTTCATTGTGCACCATGATGACAAAGGGGATGGAGAATTGTGAAGAAACTGGTCCTGGAGCATTGTGATAACAAAAGCCATGGAGCATTGTGATGACAGGCATCATGGAGCATTGTGAAGAAAGGGGCCATGGGGTATTGTAATGACACTAGAGAAATATGATGAAAATGGTGAGCGAGCATAGTGATTAAAGTGGTCATTGAGAATTGTGATGAAAAGCGACATAGAGCATTGTGATGACAAAGGTCATGGAGAACTGTGATGACCAGGGTCATGTAACATTTTGATGACACGGTCATGGAACATTGTGATGACAGGAATTCTCGAGCATTGTGCTGACAAGGGCCATGGACCAATGTGATGACATGGTCATGGAACATTGCGATGACAAGATTTCTGGAGCATTGTGATGAAAGGGCATGGAGCATTGTGATTAAAGGTGACAAGGAACATTTTGATGATATGGGCAGAAAACTGTGATGACAGTGGTCATGGAGTATTGTGACAAAAAGTGTCATGGAACATTGTGCTGACAAGGGCCATGGAGCATTGTGATGACAGAGCCATGGAACATTGTGATGACAGGAATTCTGGAGCATTGTGCTGAAAAGGGCCATGGAGCATTGTGATGACACCGTCATGGAACAAGGTGATGAGAAGAATTCCGGAGCATTGTGCTGATGACGGCCATGGAGCATTGTGATGACACAGTCAAGGAACATTGTGATGAAAAAGATTTCTGGAGCATTGTGATGAAAGGGCATGGAGCATTGTGATTAAAGTTGACAAGGAACATTGTGATGATATGGGCAGAGAACTCTGTGATGACAGTGGTCTTGCAGTATTGTGACGAAAATTGTCATGGAACATTCTGCTGAGAGCGATCATGGAGCTTTTTGGTAAGAGAGGCTATGGAGATTTGTGATGTCAGGCGTCATGGGGCATTGTGTTGAGAGCGGTCTTGGAGCATTGTGATGAAAAGGGTCATGGAGCACTGTGATTACAGGGGCCATGGAGCATTGTGAATACAAAGGCTATGGAGCATTGAGATGACAGGGTTCATGGAGCACTGTGATGAATGTGATCTTGGATCATTGTGATGACAAGTGTCCTGTAACCTTGTGATGATATGGTTCATGGAGCATTGTGATGACAAGGACCATGGCGAATTGTGATGACATCTGTCATGGGGCATTGTGATCACAGTGGTCATCTAGATTTGCGATGAAAGGTATCATGGAGCACTGTGATGACAGGGGCCATGGAACATTGTGATGACAAAGGCCATGGAGCATTGTGATGACAAGTGTCATGGGGCATTTTGATGACATTGGCATGGAGCATCATGATGACAAGAGTTCTGGAGCATTTTGATGGCAAGGGCATGGAGCATTGTGATGATAGGGCTCACGGAGCTTTGTGATGAAAAGGGCAGGGTACATTGTGATGACAGGGTTCATGGAGCCTTGTGATGAAAGGGGCCATGGAGCATTGAGATGAGAGCCGTTATGAGGCATGGTGATGACAGTGGTCATGGAGCATTGTGATGAAAGAGATCATGGAGCAATATGATAACAGGGGCCATGGAGCATTGTGATGACAGGGGTATTGGAGCATTGTGATGGAAGTAGACATGGATCATTGTGATGACATGTGTCCTGGAACACTGTGATGACACGGTTCATCGAGTATTGTGATGACAAGGGTTATAGCGAATTGTGATGACAAGTGTCATGGGGCATTGTGTGACATTGATCATCTAGGAATTGTGATGAAAGGTATCATGGAGCACTGTGATGAAAATTGTCCTGGATTATTGTGATGACAGCAGTCATGGAGAATTGTGATGACAGGGATTATGCAGCATTGTGTTGACAAGGGTATGGACTATTGTGATGACAATGGTCATGGAGCAATGTCATGAAAGTATTCATGGAACATCGTGATGAAAAGTGCATGGGAGCATTGTGACGATAAAGGCCATGGAGTATTGTGAAGACTAGTGTCATGGAGCATTTTAATGAAAGGTTTCATTGTGCACCATGATGACAAAGGGGATGGAGAATTGTGAAGAAACTGGTCCTGGAGCATTGTGATAACAAAAGCCATGGAGCATTGTGATGACAGGCATCATGGAGCATTGTGAAGAAAGGGGCCATGGGGTATTGTAATGACACTAGAGAAATATGATGAAAATGGTCAGCGAGCATAGTGATTAAAGTGGTCATTGAGAATTGTGATGAAAAGCGACATAGAGCATTGTGATGACAAAGGTCATGGAGAACTGTGATGACCAGGGTCATGTAACATTGTGATGACACGGTCATGGAACATTGTGATGACAGGAATTCTCGAGCATTGTGCTGACAAGGGCCATGGACCATTGTGATGACATGGTCATGGAACATTGCGATGACAAGATTTCTGGAGCATTGTGATGAAAGGTGACAAGGAACATTGTGATGATATGGGCAGAAAACTGTGATGACAGTGGTCATGGAGTATTGTGACAAAAAGTGTCATGGAACATTGTGCTGACAAGGGCCATGGAGCATTGTGATGACAGAGCCATGGAACATTGTGATGACAAGAATTCGGGAGCATTGTGATGACAATGGCCATGGAGCATTGTGATGACATGGTCATGGAACTTTGTGATGAGAAGAATTCTGGAGCATTGTCATGACAAGGGCCATGGAGCATTGTGATGACACGGTCATGGAACATTGTGATGACAAGAATTCTGGAGCATTATGAAGACAAGGGCCATGGAGCATTGTGATGACACGGCCATGGAACATTGTGATGACAAGAATTCTGGAGCATTGTGATGACTATGGCCATGGAGCATTGTGATGACACGGTATGGAACATTGTGATGACAAGAATTCTGGAGCATTGTGATGACACGGTCATGGAACAAGGTGATGAGAAGAATTCCGGAGCATTGTGCTGATGACGGCCATGGAGCATTGTGATGACACAGTCAAGGAACATTGTGATGAAAAAGATTTCTGGAGCATTGTGATGAAAGGGCATGGAGCATTGTGATGAAAGTTGACAAGGAACATTGTGATGATATGGGCAGAGAACTCTGTGATGACAGTGGTCTTGCAGTATTGTGACGAAAATTGTCATGGAACATTCTGCTGAGAGCGATCATGGAGCTTTTTGGTAAGAGAGGCTATGGAGATTTGTGATGTCAGGCGTCATGGGGCATTGTGTTGAGAGCGGTCTTGGAGCATTGTGATGAAAAGGGTCATGGAGCACTGTGATGACAGGGGCCATGGAACATTGTGATGACAAAGGCCATGGAGCATTGTGATGACAAGTGTCATGGGGCATTTTGATGACATTGGCATGGAGCATCATGATGACAAGAGTTCTGGAGCATTTTGATGACAAGGGCATGGAGCATTGTGATGACAGGGCTCACGGAGCTTTGTGATGAAAAGGGCAGGGTACATTGTGATGACAGGGTTCATGGAGCCTTGTGATGAAAGGGGCCATGGAGCATGGAGATGAGAGCCTTTATGAGGCATGGTGATGACAGTGGTCATGGAGCATTGTGATGAAAGAGATCATGGAGCAATATGATAACAGGGGCCATGGAGCATTGTGATGACAGGGGTATTGGAGCATTGTGATGGAAGTAGACATGGATCATTGTGATGACATGTGTCCTGGAACACTGTGATGACACGGTTCATCGAGTATTGTGATGACAAGGGTCATAGCGAATTGTGATGACAAGTGTCATGGGGCATTGTGTGACATTGATCATCTAGGAATTGTGATGAAAGGTATCATGGAGCACTGTGATGACTGGGGGCATGAAGCACTGTGATGAAAATTGTCCTGGATTATTGTGATGACAGCAGTCATGGAGAATTGTGATGACAGGGATTATGCAGCATTGTGTTGACAAGGGTATGGACTATTGTGATGACAATGGTCATGGAGCAATGTGATGAAAGTATTCATGGAACATCGTGATGAAAAGTGCATGGGAGCATTGTGACGATAAAGGCCATGGAGTATTGTGATGACTAGTGTCATGGAGCATTTTAATGAAAGGTTTCATTGTGCACCATGATGACAAAGGGGATGGAGAATTGTGAAGAAACTGGTCCTGGAGCATTGTGATAACAAAAGCCATGGAGCATTGTGATGACAGGCATCATGGAGCATTGTGAAGAAAGGGGCCATGGGGTATTGTAATGACACTAGAGAAATATGATGAAAATGGTGAGCGAGCATAGTGATTAAAGTGGTCATTGAGAATTGTGATGAAAAGCGACATAGAGCATTGTGATGACAAAGGTCATGGAGAACTGTGATGACCAGGGTCATGTAACATTTTGATGACACGGTCATGGAACATTGTGATGACAGGAATTCTCGAGCATTGTGCTGACAAGGGCCATGGACCAATGTGATGACATGGTCATGGAACATTGCGATGACAAGATTTCTGGAGCATTGTGATGAAAGGGCATGGAGCATTGTGATTAAAGGTGACAAGGAACATTTTGATGATATGGGCAGAAAACTGTGATGACAGTGGTCATGGAGTATTGTGACAAAAAGTGTCATGGAACATTGTGCTGACAAGGGCCATGGAGCATTGTGATGACAGAGCCATGGAACATTGTGATGACAGGAATTCTGGAGCATTGTGCTGAAAAGGGCCATGGAGCATTGTGATGACACCGTCATGGAACAAGGTGATGAGAAGAATTCCGGAGCATTGTGCTGATGACGGCCATGGAGCATTGTGATGACACAGTCAAGGAACATTGTGATGAAAAAGATTTCTGGAGCATTGTGATGAAAGGGCATGGAGCATTGTGATTAAAGTTGACAAGGAACATTGTGATGATATGGGCAGAGAACTCTGTGATGACAGTGGTCTTGCAGTATTGTGACGAAAATTGTCATGGAACATTCTGCTGAGAGCGATCATGGAGCTTTTTGGTAAGAGAGGCTATGGAGATTTGTGATGTCAGGCGTCATGGGGCATTGTGTTGAGAGCGGTCTTGGAGCATTGTGATGAAAAGGGTCATGGAGCACTGTGATTACAGGGGCCATGGAGCATTGTGAATACAAAGGCTATGGAGCATTGAGATGACAGGGTTCATGGAGCACTGTGATGAATGTGATCTTGGATCATTGTGATGACAAGTGTCCTGTAACCTTGTGATGATATGGTTCATGGAGCATTGTGATGACAAGGACCATGGCGAATTGTGATGACATCTGTCATGGGGCATTGTGATCACAGTGGTCATCTAGATTTGCGATGAAAGGTATCATGGAGCACTGTGATGACAGGGGCCATGGAACATTGTGATGACAAAGGCCATGGAGCATTGTGATGACAAGTGTCATGGGGCATTTTGATGACATTGGCATGGAGCATCATGATGACAAGAGTTCTGGAGCATTTTGATGGCAAGGGCATGGAGCATTGTGATGATAGGGCTCACGGAGCTTTGTGATGAAAAGGGCAGGGTACATTGTGATGACAGGGTTCATGGAGCCTTGTGATGAAAGGGGCCATGGAGCATTGAGATGAGAGCCGTTATGAGGCATGGTGATGACAGTGGTCATGGAGCATTGTGATGAAAGAGATCATGGAGCAATATGATAACAGGGGCCATGGAGCATTGTGATGACAGGGGTATTGGAGCATTGTGATGGAAGTAGACATGGATCATTGTGATGACATGTGTCCTGGAACACTGTGATGACACGGTTCATCGAGTATTGTGATGACAAGGGTTATAGCGAATTGTGATGACAAGTGTCATGGGGCATTGTGTGACATTGATCATCTAGGAATTGTGATGAAAGGTATCATGGAGCACTGTGATGAAAATTGTCCTGGATTATTGTGATGACAGCAGTCATGGAGAATTGTGATGACAGGGATTATGCAGCATTGTGTTGACAAGGGTATGGACTATTGTGATGACAATGGTCATGGAGCAATGTCATGAAAGTATTCATGGAACATCGTGATGAAAAGTGCATGGGAGCATTGTGACGATAAAGGCCATGGAGTATTGTGAAGACTAGTGTCATGGAGCATTTTAATGAAAGGTTTCATTGTGCACCATGATGACAAAGGGGATGGAGAATTGTGAAGAAACTGGTCCTGGAGCATTGTGATAACAAAAGCCATGGAGCATTGTGATGACAGGCATCATGGAGCATTGTGAAGAAAGGGGCCATGGGGTATTGTAATGACACTAGAGAAATATGATGAAAATGGTCAGCGAGCATAGTGATTAAAGTGGTCATTGAGAATTGTGATGAAAAGCGACATAGAGCATTGTGATGACAAAGGTCATGGAGAACTGTGATGACCAGGGTCATGTAACATTGTGATGACACGGTCATGGAACATTGTGATGACAGGAATTCTCGAGCATTGTGCTGACAAGGGCCATGGACCATTGTGATGACATGGTCATGGAACATTGCGATGACAAGATTTCTGGAGCATTGTGATGAAAGGTGACAAGGAACATTGTGATGATATGGGCAGAAAACTGTGATGACAGTGGTCATGGAGTATTGTGACAAAAAGTGTCATGGAACATTGTGCTGACAAGGGCCATGGAGCATTGTGATGACAGAGCCATGGAACATTGTGATGACAAGAATTCGGGAGCATTGTGATGACAATGGCCATGGAGCATTGTGATGACATGGTCATGGAACTTTGTGATGAGAAGAATTCTGGAGCATTGTCATGACAAGGGCCATGGAGCATTGTGATGACACGGTCATGGAACATTGTGATGACAAGAATTCTGGAGCATTATGAAGACAAGGGCCATGGAGCATTGTGATGACACGGCCATGGAACATTGTGATGACAAGAATTCTGGAGCATTGTGATGACTATGGCCATGGAGCATTGTGATGACACGGTATGGAACATTGTGATGACAAGAATTCTGGAGCATTGTGATGACACGGTCATGGAACAAGGTGATGAGAAGAATTCCGGAGCATTGTGCTGATGACGGCCATGGAGCATTGTGATGACACAGTCAAGGAACATTGTGATGAAAAAGATTTCTGGAGCATTGTGATGAAAGGGCATGGAGCATTGTGATGAAAGTTGACAAGGAACATTGTGATGATATGGGCAGAGAACTCTGTGATGACAGTGGTCTTGCAGTATTGTGACGAAAATTGTCATGGAACATTCTGCTGAGAGCGATCATGGAGCTTTTTGGTAAGAGAGGCTATGGAGATTTGTGATGTCAGGCGTCATGGGGCATTGTGTTGAGAGCGGTCTTGGAGCATTGTGATGAAAAGGGTCATGGAGCACTGTGATGACAGGGGCCATGGAACATTGTGATGACAAAGGCCATGGAGCATTGTGATGACAAGTGTCATGGGGCATTTTGATGACATTGGCATGGAGCATCATGATGACAAGAGTTCTGGAGCATTTTGATGACAAGGGCATGGAGCATTGTGATGACAGGGCTCACGGAGCTTTGTGATGAAAAGGGCAGGGTACATTGTGATGACAGGGTTCATGGAGCCTTGTGATGAAAGGGGCCATGGAGCATGGAGATGAGAGCCTTTATGAGGCATGGTGATGACAGTGGTCATGGAGCATTGTGATGAAAGAGATCATGGAGCAATATGATAACAGGGGCCATGGAGCATTGTGATGACAGGGGTATTGGAGCATTGTGATGGAAGTAGACATGGATCATTGTGATGACATGTGTCCTGGAACACTGTGATGACACGGTTCATCGAGTATTGTGATGACAAGGGTCATAGCGAATTGTGATGACAAGTGTCATGGGGCATTGTGTGACATTGATCATCTAGGAATTGTGATGAAAGGTATCATGGAGCACTGTGATGACTGGGGGCATGAAGCACTGTGATGAAAATTGTCCTGGATTATTGTGATGACAGCAGTCATGGAGAATTGTGATGACAGGGATTATGCAGCATTGTGTTGACAAGGGTATGGACTATTGTGATGACAATGGTCATGGAGCAATGTGATGAAAGTATTCATGGAACATCGTGATGAAAAGTGCATGGGAGCATTGTGACGATAAAGGCCATGGAGTATTGTGATGACTAGTGTCATGGAGCATTTTAATGAAAGGTTTCATTGTGCACCATGATGACAAAGGGGATGGAGAATTGTGATGAAACTGGTCCTGGAGCATTGTGATAACAAAAGCCATGGAGCATTGTGATGACAGGCATCATGGAGCATTGTGAAGAAAGGGGCCATGGGGTATTGTAATGACACTAGAGAAATATGATGAAAATGGTCAGCGAGCATAGTGATTAAAGTGGTCATTGAGAATTGTGATGAAAAGCGACATAGAGCATTGTGATGACAAAGGTCATGGAGAACTGTGATGACCAGGGTCATGTAACATTGTGATGACACGGTTATGGAACATTGTGATGACAGGAATTCTCGAGCATTGTGCTGACAAGGGCCATGGACCATTGTGATGACATGGTCATGGAACATTGCGATGACAAGATTTCTGGAGCATTGTGATGAAAGGGCATGGAGCATTGTGATTAAAGGTGACAAGGAACATTGTGATGATATGGGCAGAAAACTGTGATGACAGTGGTCATGGAGTATTGTGACAAAAAGTGTCATGGAACATTGTGCTGACAAGGGCCATGGAGCATTGTGATGACACGGTCATGGAACATTGTGATGACAAGAATTGTGGAGCATTATGATGACAAGGGCCATGGAGCATTGTGATGACAGAGCCATGGAACATTGTGATGACAAGAATTCGGGAGCATTGTGATGACAATGGCCATGGAGCATTGTGATGACATGGTCATGGAACATTGTGATGAGAAGAATTCTGGAGCATTGTCATGACAAGGGCCATGGAGCATTGTGATGACACGGCCATGGAACATTGTGATGACAAGAATTCTGGAGCATTGTGATGACAATGGCCATGGAGCATTGTGATGACACGGTATGGAACATTGTGATGTCAAGAATTCTGGAGCATTGTGATGACAAGGGCCATGGAGCATTGTGATGACACGGTCATGGAACATTGTGATGACAGGAATTCTGGAGCATTGTGCTGAAAAGGGCCATGGAGCATTGTGATGACACGGTCATGGAACAAGGTGATGAGAAGAATTCCGGAGCATTGTGTTGATGACGGCCATGGAGCCTTGTGATGACACAGTCAAGGAACATTGTGATGAAAAAGATTTCTGGAGCATTGTGATGAAAGGGCATGGAGCATTGTGATTAAAGTTGACAAGGAACATTGTGATGATATGGGCAGAGAACTCTGTGATGACAGTGGTCTTGCAGTATTGTGACGAAAATTGTCATGGAACATTCTGCTGAGAGCGATCATGGAGCTTTTTGGTAAGAGAGGCTATGGAGATTTGTGATGTCAGGCGTCATGGGGCATTGTGTTGAGAGCGGTCTTGGAGCATTGTGATGAAAAGGGTCATGGAGCACTGTGATTACAGGGGCCATGGAGCATTGTGAATACAAAGGCTATGGAGCATTGAGATGACAGGGTTCATGGAGCACTGTGATGAATGTGATCTTGGATCATTGTGATGACAAGTGTCCTGGAACCTTGTGATGATATGGTTCATGGAGCATTGTGATGACAAGGACCATGGCGAATTGTGATGACATCTGTCATGGGGCATTGTGATCACAGTGGTCATCTAGATTTGCGATGAAAGGTATCATGGAGCACTGTGATGACAGGGGCCATGGAACATTGTGATGACAAAGGCCATGGAGCATTGTGATGACAAGTGTCATGGGGCATTTTGATGACATTGGCATGGAGCATCATGATGACAAGAGTTCTGGAGCATTTTGATGACAAGGGCATGGAGCATTGTGATGACAGGGCTCACGGAGCTTTGTGATGAAAAGGGCAGGGTACATTGTGATGACAGGGTTCATGGAGCCTTGTGATGAAAGGGGCCATGGAGCATGGAGATGAGAGCCTTTATGAGGCATGGTGATGACAGTGGTCATGGAGCATTGTGATGAAAGAGATCATGGAGCAATATGATAACAGGGGCCATGGAGCATTGTGATGACAGGGGTATTGGAGCATTGTGATGGAAGTAGACATGGATCATTGTGATGACATGTGTCCTGGAACACTGTGATGACACGGTTCATCGAGTATTGTGATGACAAGGGTCATAGCGAATTGTGATGACAAGTGTCATGGGGCATTGTGTGACATTGATCATCTAGGAATTGTGATGAAAGGTATCATGGAGCACTGTGATGACTGGGGGCATGAAGCACTGTGATGAAAATTGTCCTGGATTATTGTGATGACAGCAGTCATGGAGAATTGTGATGACAGGGATTATGCAGCATTGTGTTGACAAGGGTATGGACTATTGTGATGACAATGGTCATGGAGCAATGTGATGAAAGTATTCATGGAACATCGTGATGAAAAGTGCATGGGAGCATTGTGACGATAAAGGCCATGGAGTATTGTGATGACTAGTGTCATGGAGCATTTTAATGAAAGGTTTCATTGTGCACCATGATGACAAAGGGGATGGAGAATTGTGAAGAAACTGGTCCTGGAGCATTGTGATAACAAAAGCCATGGAGCATTGTGATGACAGGCATCATGGAGCATTGTGAAGAAAGGGGCCATGGGGTATTGTAATGACACTAGAGAAATATGATGAAAATGGTGAGCGAGCATAGTGATTAAAGTGGTCATTGAGAATTGTGATGAAAAGCGACATAGAGCATTGTGATGACAAAGGTCATGGAGAACTGTGATGACCAGGGTCATGTAACATTTTGATGACACGGTCATGGAACATTGTGATGACAGGAATTCTCGAGCATTGTGCTGACAAGGGCCATGGACCAATGTGATGACATGGTCATGGAACATTGCGATGACAAGATTTCTGGAGCATTGTGATGAAAGGGCATGGAGCATTGTGATTAAAGGTGACAAGGAACATTTTGATGATATGGGCAGAAAACTGTGATGACAGTGGTCATGGAGTATTGTGACAAAAAGTGTCATGGAACATTGTGCTGACAAGGGCCATGGAGCATTGTGATGACAGAGCCATGGAACATTGTGATGACAGGAATTCTGGAGCATTGTGCTGAAAAGGGCCATGGAGCATTGTGATGACACCGTCATGGAACAAGGTGATGAGAAGAATTCCGGAGCATTGTGCTGATGACGGCCATGGAGCATTGTGATGACACAGTCAAGGAACATTGTGATGAAAAAGATTTCTGGAGCATTGTGATGAAAGGGCATGGAGCATTGTGATTAAAGTTGACAAGGAACATTGTGATGATATGGGCAGAGAACTCTGTGATGACAGTGGTCTTGCAGTATTGTGACGAAAATTGTCATGGAACATTCTGCTGAGAGCGATCATGGAGCTTTTTGGTAAGAGAGGCTATGGAGATTTGTGATGTCAGGCGTCATGGGGCATTGTGTTGAGAGCGGTCTTGGAGCATTGTGATGAAAAGGGTCATGGAGCACTGTGATTACAGGGGCCATGGAGCATTGTGAATACAAAGGCTATGGAGCATTGAGATGACAGGGTTCATGGAGCACTGTGATGAATGTGATCTTGGATCATTGTGATGACAAGTGTCCTGTAACCTTGTGATGATATGGTTCATGGAGCATTGTGATGACAAGGACCATGGCGAATTGTGATGACATCTGTCATGGGGCATTGTGATCACAGTGGTCATCTAGATTTGCGATGAAAGGTATCATGGAGCACTGTGATGACAGGGGCCATGGAACATTGTGATGACAAAGGCCATGGAGCATTGTGATGACAAGTGTCATGGGGCATTTTGATGACATTGGCATGGAGCATCATGATGACAAGAGTTCTGGAGCATTTTGATGGCAAGGGCATGGAGCATTGTGATGATAGGGCTCACGGAGCTTTGTGATGAAAAGGGCAGGGTACATTGTGATGACAGGGTTCATGGAGCCTTGTGATGAAAGGGGCCATGGAGCATTGAGATGAGAGCCGTTATGAGGCATGGTGATGACAGTGGTCATGGAGCATTGTGATGAAAGAGATCATGGAGCAATATGATAACAGGGGCCATGGAGCATTGTGATGACAGGGGTATTGGAGCATTGTGATGGAAGTAGACATGGATCATTGTGATGACATGTGTCCTGGAACACTGTGATGACACGGTTCATCGAGTATTGTGATGACAAGGGTTATAGCGAATTGTGATGACAAGTGTCATGGGGCATTGTGTGACATTGATCATCTAGGAATTGTGATGAAAGGTATCATGGAGCACTGTGATGAAAATTGTCCTGGATTATTGTGATGACAGCAGTCATGGAGAATTGTGATGACAGGGATTATGCAGCATTGTGTTGACAAGGGTATGGACTATTGTGATGACAATGGTCATGGAGCAATGTCATGAAAGTATTCATGGAACATCGTGATGAAAAGTGCATGGGAGCATTGTGACGATAAAGGCCATGGAGTATTGTGAAGACTAGTGTCATGGAGCATTTTAATGAAAGGTTTCATTGTGCACCATGATGACAAAGGGGATGGAGAATTGTGAAGAAACTGGTCCTGGAGCATTGTGATAACAAAAGCCATGGAGCATTGTGATGACAGGCATCATGGAGCATTGTGAAGAAAGGGGCCATGGGGTATTGTAATGACACTAGAGAAATATGATGAAAATGGTCAGCGAGCATAGTGATTAAAGTGGTCATTGAGAATTGTGATGAAAAGCGACATAGAGCATTGTGATGACAAAGGTCATGGAGAACTGTGATGACCAGGGTCATGTAACATTGTGATGACACGGTCATGGAACATTGTGATGACAGGAATTCTCGAGCATTGTGCTGACAAGGGCCATGGACCATTGTGATGACATGGTCATGGAACATTGCGATGACAAGATTTCTGGAGCATTGTGATGAAAGGTGACAAGGAACATTGTGATGATATGGGCAGAAAACTGTGATGACAGTGGTCATGGAGTATTGTGACAAAAAGTGTCATGGAACATTGTGCTGACAAGGGCCATGGAGCATTGTGATGACAGAGCCATGGAACATTGTGATGACAAGAATTCGGGAGCATTGTGATGACAATGGCCATGGAGCATTGTGATGACATGGTCATGGAACTTTGTGATGAGAAGAATTCTGGAGCATTGTCATGACAAGGGCCATGGAGCATTGTGATGACACGGTCATGGAACATTGTGATGACAAGAATTCTGGAGCATTATGAAGACAAGGGCCATGGAGCATTGTGATGACACGGCCATGGAACATTGTGATGACAAGAATTCTGGAGCATTGTGATGACTATGGCCATGGAGCATTGTGATGACACGGTATGGAACATTGTGATGACAAGAATTCTGGAGCATTGTGATGACAAGGGCCATGGAGCATTGTGATGACACGGTCATGGAACAAGGTGATGAGAAGAATTCCGGAGCATTGTGCTGATGACGGCCATGGAGCATTGTGATGACACAGTCAAGGAACATTGTGATGAAAAAGATTTCTGGAGCATTGTGATGAAAGGGCATGGAGCATTGTGATGAAAGTTGACAAGGAACATTGTGATGATATGGGCAGAGAACTCTGTGATGACAGTGGTCTTGCAGTATTGTGACGAAAATTGTCATGGAACATTCTGCTGAGAGCGATCATGGAGCTTTTTGGTAAGAGAGGCTATGGAGATTTGTGATGTCAGGCGTCATGGGGCATTGTGTTGAGAGCGGTCTTGGAGCATTGTGATGAAAAGGGTCATGGAGCACTGTGATGACAGGGGCCATGGAACATTGTGATGACAAAGGCCATGGAGCATTGTGATGACAAGTGTCATGGGGCATTTTGATGACATTGGCATGGAGCATCATGATGACAAGAGTTCTGGAGCATTTTGATGACAAGGGCATGGAGCATTGTGATGACAGGGCTCACGGAGCTTTGTGATGAAAAGGGCAGGGTACATTGTGATGACAGGGTTCATGGAGCCTTGTGATGAAAGGGGCCATGGAGCATGGAGATGAGAGCCTTTATGAGGCATGGTGATGACAGTGGTCATGGAGCATTGTGATGAAAGAGATCATGGAGCAATATGATAACAGGGGCCATGGAGCATTGTGATGACAGGGGTATTGGAGCATTGTGATGGAAGTAGACATGGATCATTGTGATGACATGTGTCCTGGAACACTGTGATGACACGGTTCATCGAGTATTGTGATGACAAGGGTCATAGCGAATTGTGATGACAAGTGTCATGGGGCATTGTGTGACATTGATCATCTAGGAATTGTGATGAAAGGTATCATGGAGCACTGTGATGACTGGGGGCATGAAGCACTGTGATGAAAATTGTCCTGGATTATTGTGATGACAGCAGTCATGGAGAATTGTGATGACAGGGATTATGCAGCATTGTGTTGACAAGGGTATGGACTATTGTGATGACAATGGTCATGGAGCAATGTGATGAAAGTATTCATGGAACATCGTGATGAAAAGTGCATGGGAGCATTGTGACGATAAAGGCCATGGAGCATTGTGATGACAGAGCCATGGAACATTGTGATGACAAGAATTCGGGAGCATTGTGATGACAATGGCCATGGAGCATTGTGATGACATGGTCATGGAACTTTGTGATGAGAAGAATTCTGGAGCATTGTCATGACAAGGGCCATGGAGCATTGTGATGACACGGTCATGGAACATTGTGATGACAAGAATTCTGGAGCATTATGAAGACAAGGGCCATGGAGCATTGTGATGACACGGCCATGGAACATTGTGATGACAAGAATTCTGGAGCATTGTGATGACTATGGCCATGGAGCATTGTGATGACACGGTATGGAACATTGTGATAACAAGAATTCTGGAGCATTGTGATGACAAGGGCCATGGAGCATTGTGATGACACGGTCATGGAACAAGGTGATGAGAAGAATTCCGGAGCATTGTGCTGATGACGGCCATGGAGCATTGTGATGACACAGTCAAGGAACATTGTGATGAAAAAGATTTCTGGAGCATTGTGATGAAAGGGCATGGAGCATTGTGATGAATGTTGACAAGGAACATTGTGATGATATGGGCAGAGAACTCTGTGATGACAGTGGTCTTGCAGTATTGTGACGAAAATTGTCATGGAACATTCTGCTGAGAGCGATCATGGAGCTTTTTGGTAAGAGAGGCTATGGAGATTTGTGATGTCAGGCGTCATGGGGCATTGTGTTGAGAGCGGTCTTGGAGCATTGTGATGAAAAGGGTCATGGAGCACTGTGATGACAGGGGCCATGGAACATTGTGATGACAAAGGCCATGGAGCATTGTGATGACAAGTGTCATGGGGCATTTTGATGACATTGGCATGGAGCATCATGATGACAAGAGTTCTGGAGCATTTTGATGACAAGGGCATGGAGCATTGTGATGACAGGGCTCACGGAGCTTTGTGATGAAAAGGGCAGGGTACATTGTGATGACAGGGTTCATGGAGCCTTGTGATGAAAGGGGCCATGGAGCATGGAGATGAGAGCCTTTATGAGGCATGGTGATGACAGTGGTCATGGAGCATTGTGATGAAAGAGATCATGGAGCAATATGATAACAGGGGCCATGGAGCATTGTGATGACAGGGGTATTGGAGCATTGTGATGGAAGTAGACATGGATCATTGTGATGACATGTGTCCTGGAACACTGTGATGACACGGTTCATCGAGTATTGTGATGACAAGGGTCATAGCGAATTGTGATGACAAGTGTCATGGGGCATTGTGTGACATTGATCATCTAGGAATTGTGATGAAAGGTATCATGGAGCACTGTGATGACTGGGGGCATGAAGCACTGTGATGAAAATTGTCCTGGATTATTGTGATGACAGCAGTCATGGAGAATTGTGATGACAGGGATTATGCAGCATTGTGTTGACAAGGGTATGGACTATTGTGATGACAATGGTCATGGAGCAATGTGATGAAAGTATTCATGGAACATCGTGATGAAAAGTGCATGGGAGCATTGTGACGATAAAGGCCATGGAGTATTGTGATGACTAGTGTCATGGAGCATTTTAATGAAAGGTTTCATTGTGCACCATGATGACAAAGGGGATGGAGAATTGTGATGAAACTGGTCCTGGAGCATTGTGATAACAAAAGCCTTGGAGCATTGTGATGACAGGCATCA
The DNA here is from genome assembly GCF_949987535.1 of Balaenoptera acutorostrata. Classification (NCBI taxonomy): domain Eukaryota; kingdom Metazoa; phylum Chordata; class Mammalia; order Artiodactyla; family Balaenopteridae; genus Balaenoptera; species Balaenoptera acutorostrata. The sequence goes on along the minus strand of NW_026645510.1, from coordinate 1,447,039 downwards.
TGGAGCATTGTGAAGAAAGGGGCCATGGGGTATTGTAATGACACTAGAGAAATATGATGAAAATGGTCAGCGAGCATAGTGATTAAAGTGGTCATTGAGAATTGTGATGAAAAGCGACATAGAGCATTGTGATGACAAAGGTCATGGAGAACTGTGATGACCAGGGTCATGTAACATTGTGATGACACGGTCATGGAACATTGTGATGACAGGAATTCTCGAGCATTGTGCTGACAAGGGCCATGGACCATTGTGATGACATGGTCATGGAACATTGCGATGACAAGATTTCTGGAGCATTGTGATGAAAGGGCATGGAGCATTGTGATTAAAGGTGACAAGGAACATTGTGATGATATGGGCAGAAAACTGTGATGACAGTGGTCATGGAGTATTGTGACAAAAAGTGTCATGGAACATTGTGCTGACAAGGGCCATGGAGCATTGTGATGACACGGTCATGGAACATTGTGATGACAAGAATTGTGGAGCATTATGATGACAAGGGCCATGGAGCATTGTGATGACAGAGCCATGGAACATTGTGATGACAAGAATTCGGGAGCATTGTGATGACAATGGCCATGGAGCATTGTGATGACATGGTCATGGAACATTGTGATGAGAAGAATTCTGGAGCATTGTCATGACAAGGGCCATGGAGCATTGTGATGACACGGCCATGGAACATTGTGATGACAAGAATTCTGGAGCATTGTGATGACAATGGCCATGGAGCATTGTGATGACACGGTATGGAACATTGTGATGTCAAGAATTCTGGAGCATTGTGATGACAAGGGCCATGGAGCATTGTGATGACACGGTCATGGAACATTGTGATGACAGGAATTCTGGAGCATTGTGCTGAAAAGGGCCATGGAGCATTGTGATGACACGGTCATGGAACAAGGTGATGAGAAGAATTCCGGAGCATTGTGTTGATGACGGCCATGGAGCCTTGTGATGACACAGTCAAGGAACATTGTGATGAAAAAGATTTCTGGAGCATTGTGATGAAAGGGCATGGAGCATTGTGATTAAAGTTGACAAGGAACATTGTGATGATATGGGCAGAGAACTCTGTGATGACAGTGGTCTTGCAGTATTGTGACGAAAATTGTCATGGAACATTCTGCTGAGAGCGATCATGGAGCTTTTTGGTAAGAGAGGCTATGGAGATTTGTGATGTCAGGCGTCATGGGGCATTGTGTTGAGAGCGGTCTTGGAGCATTGTGATGAAAAGGGTCATGGAGCACTGTGATTACAGGGGCCATGGAGCATTGTGAATACAAAGGCTATGGAGCATTGAGATGACAGGGTTCATGGAGCACTGTGATGAATGTGATCTTGGATCATTGTGATGACAAGTGTCCTGGAACCTTGTGATGATATGGTTCATGGAGCATTGTGATGACAAGGACCATGGCGAATTGTGATGACATCTGTCATGGGGCATTGTGATCACAGTGGTCATCTAGATTTGCGATGAAAGGTATCATGGAGCACTGTGATGACAGGGGCCATGGAACATTGTGATGACAAAGGCCATGGAGCATTGTGATGACAAGTGTCATGGGGCATTTTGATGACATTGGCATGGAGCATCATGATGACAAGAGTTCTGGAGCATTTTGATGACAAGGGCATGGAGCATTGTGATGACAGGGCTCACGGAGCTTTGTGATGAAAAGGGCAGGGTACATTGTGATGACAGGGTTCATGGAGCCTTGTGATGAAAGGGGCCATGGAGCATGGAGATGAGAGCCTTTATGAGGCATGGTGATGACAGTGGTCATGGAGCATTGTGATGAAAGAGATCATGGAGCAATATGATAACAGGGGCCATGGAGCATTGTGATGACAGGGGTATTGGAGCATTGTGATGGAAGTAGACATGGATCATTGTGATGACATGTGTCCTGGAACACTGTGATGACACGGTTCATCGAGTATTGTGATGACAAGGGTCATAGCGAATTGTGATGACAAGTGTCATGGGGCATTGTGTGACATTGATCATCTAGGAATTGTGATGAAAGGTATCATGGAGCACTGTGATGACTGGGGGCATGAAGCACTGTGATGAAAATTGTCCTGGATTATTGTGATGACAGCAGTCATGGAGAATTGTGATGACAGGGATTATGCAGCATTGTGTTGACAAGGGTATGGACTATTGTGATGACAATGGTCATGGAGCAATGTGATGAAAGTATTCATGGAACATCGTGATGAAAAGTGCATGGGAGCATTGTGACGATAAAGGCCATGGAGTATTGTGATGACTAGTGTCATGGAGCATTTTAATGAAAGGTTTCATTGTGCACCATGATGACAAAGGGGATGGAGAATTGTGAAGAAACTGGTCCTGGAGCATTGTGATAACAAAAGCCATGGAGCATTGTGATGACAGGCATCATGGAGCATTGTGAAGAAAGGGGCCATGGGGTATTGTAATGACACTAGAGAAATATGATGAAAATGGTGAGCGAGCATAGTGATTAAAGTGGTCATTGAGAATTGTGATGAAAAGCGACATAGAGCATTGTGATGACAAAGGTCATGGAGAACTGTGATGACCAGGGTCATGTAACATTTTGATGACACGGTCATGGAACATTGTGATGACAGGAATTCTCGAGCATTGTGCTGACAAGGGCCATGGACCAATGTGATGACATGGTCATGGAACATTGCGATGACAAGATTTCTGGAGCATTGTGATGAAAGGGCATGGAGCATTGTGATTAAAGGTGACAAGGAACATTTTGATGATATGGGCAGAAAACTGTGATGACAGTGGTCATGGAGTATTGTGACAAAAAGTGTCATGGAACATTGTGCTGACAAGGGCCATGGAGCATTGTGATGACAGAGCCATGGAACATTGTGATGACAGGAATTCTGGAGCATTGTGCTGAAAAGGGCCATGGAGCATTGTGATGACACCGTCATGGAACAAGGTGATGAGAAGAATTCCGGAGCATTGTGCTGATGACGGCCATGGAGCATTGTGATGACACAGTCAAGGAACATTGTGATGAAAAAGATTTCTGGAGCATTGTGATGAAAGGGCATGGAGCATTGTGATTAAAGTTGACAAGGAACATTGTGATGATATGGGCAGAGAACTCTGTGATGACAGTGGTCTTGCAGTATTGTGACGAAAATTGTCATGGAACATTCTGCTGAGAGCGATCATGGAGCTTTTTGGTAAGAGAGGCTATGGAGATTTGTGATGTCAGGCGTCATGGGGCATTGTGTTGAGAGCGGTCTTGGAGCATTGTGATGAAAAGGGTCATGGAGCACTGTGATTACAGGGGCCATGGAGCATTGTGAATACAAAGGCTATGGAGCATTGAGATGACAGGGTTCATGGAGCACTGTGATGAATGTGATCTTGGATCATTGTGATGACAAGTGTCCTGTAACCTTGTGATGATATGGTTCATGGAGCATTGTGATGACAAGGACCATGGCGAATTGTGATGACATCTGTCATGGGGCATTGTGATCACAGTGGTCATCTAGATTTGCGATGAAAGGTATCATGGAGCACTGTGATGACAGGGGCCATGGAACATTGTGATGACAAAGGCCATGGAGCATTGTGATGACAAGTGTCATGGGGCATTTTGATGACATTGGCATGGAGCATCATGATGACAAGAGTTCTGGAGCATTTTGATGGCAAGGGCATGGAGCATTGTGATGATAGGGCTCACGGAGCTTTGTGATGAAAAGGGCAGGGTACATTGTGATGACAGGGTTCATGGAGCCTTGTGATGAAAGGGGCCATGGAGCATTGAGATGAGAGCCGTTATGAGGCATGGTGATGACAGTGGTCATGGAGCATTGTGATGAAAGAGATCATGGAGCAATATGATAACAGGGGCCATGGAGCATTGTGATGACAGGGGTATTGGAGCATTGTGATGGAAGTAGACATGGATCATTGTGATGACATGTGTCCTGGAACACTGTGATGACACGGTTCATCGAGTATTGTGATGACAAGGGTTATAGCGAATTGTGATGACAAGTGTCATGGGGCATTGTGTGACATTGATCATCTAGGAATTGTGATGAAAGGTATCATGGAGCACTGTGATGAAAATTGTCCTGGATTATTGTGATGACAGCAGTCATGGAGAATTGTGATGACAGGGATTATGCAGCATTGTGTTGACAAGGGTATGGACTATTGTGATGACAATGGTCATGGAGCAATGTCATGAAAGTATTCATGGAACATCGTGATGAAAAGTGCATGGGAGCATTGTGACGATAAAGGCCATGGAGTATTGTGAAGACTAGTGTCATGGAGCATTTTAATGAAAGGTTTCATTGTGCACCATGATGACAAAGGGGATGGAGAATTGTGAAGAAACTGGTCCTGGAGCATTGTGATAACAAAAGCCATGGAGCATTGTGATGACAGGCATCATGGAGCATTGTGAAGAAAGGGGCCATGGGGTATTGTAATGACACTAGAGAAATATGATGAAAATGGTCAGCGAGCATAGTGATTAAAGTGGTCATTGAGAATTGTGATGAAAAGCGACATAGAGCATTGTGATGACAAAGGTCATGGAGAACTGTGATGACCAGGGTCATGTAACATTGTGATGACACGGTCATGGAACATTGTGATGACAGGAATTCTCGAGCATTGTGCTGACAAGGGCCATGGACCATTGTGATGACATGGTCATGGAACATTGCGATGACAAGATTTCTGGAGCATTGTGATGAAAGGTGACAAGGAACATTGTGATGATATGGGCAGAAAACTGTGATGACAGTGGTCATGGAGTATTGTGACAAAAAGTGTCATGGAACATTGTGCTGACAAGGGCCATGGAGCATTGTGATGACAGAGCCATGGAACATTGTGATGACAAGAATTCGGGAGCATTGTGATGACAATGGCCATGGAGCATTGTGATGACATGGTCATGGAACTTTGTGATGAGAAGAATTCTGGAGCATTGTCATGACAAGGGCCATGGAGCATTGTGATGACACGGTCATGGAACATTGTGATGACAAGAATTCTGGAGCATTATGAAGACAAGGGCCATGGAGCATTGTGATGACACGGCCATGGAACATTGTGATGACAAGAATTCTGGAGCATTGTGATGACTATGGCCATGGAGCATTGTGATGACACGGTATGGAACATTGTGATGACAAGAATTCTGGAGCATTGTGATGACAAGGGCCATGGAGCATTGTGATGACACGGTCATGGAACAAGGTGATGAGAAGAATTCCGGAGCATTGTGCTGATGACGGCCATGGAGCATTGTGATGACACAGTCAAGGAACATTGTGATGAAAAAGATTTCTGGAGCATTGTGATGAAAGGGCATGGAGCATTGTGATGAAAGTTGACAAGGAACATTGTGATGATATGGGCAGAGAACTCTGTGATGACAGTGGTCTTGCAGTATTGTGACGAAAATTGTCATGGAACATTCTGCTGAGAGCGATCATGGAGCTTTTTGGTAAGAGAGGCTATGGAGATTTGTGATGTCAGGCGTCATGGGGCATTGTGTTGAGAGCGGTCTTGGAGCATTGTGATGAAAAGGGTCATGGAGCACTGTGATGACAGGGGCCATGGAACATTGTGATGACAAAGGCCATGGAGCATTGTGATGACAAGTGTCATGGGGCATTTTGATGACATTGGCATGGAGCATCATGATGACAAGAGTTCTGGAGCATTTTGATGACAAGGGCATGGAGCATTGTGATGACAGGGCTCACGGAGCTTTGTGATGAAAAGGGCAGGGTACATTGTGATGACAGGGTTCATGGAGCCTTGTGATGAAAGGGGCCATGGAGCATGGAGATGAGAGCCTTTATGAGGCATGGTGATGACAGTGGTCATGGAGCATTGTGATGAAAGAGATCATGGAGCAATATGATAACAGGGGCCATGGAGCATTGTGATGACAGGGGTATTGGAGCATTGTGATGGAAGTAGACATGGATCATTGTGATGACATGTGTCCTGGAACACTGTGATGACACGGTTCATCGAGTATTGTGATGACAAGGGTCATAGCGAATTGTGATGACAAGTGTCATGGGGCATTGTGTGACATTGATCATCTAGGAATTGTGATGAAAGGTATCATGGAGCACTGTGATGACTGGGGGCATGAAGCACTGTGATGAAAATTGTCCTGGATTATTGTGATGACAGCAGTCATGGAGAATTGTGATGACAGGGATTATGCAGCATTGTGTTGACAAGGGTATGGACTATTGTGATGACAATGGTCATGGAGCAATGTGATGAAAGTATTCATGGAACATCGTGATGAAAAGTGCATGGGAGCATTGTGACGATAAAGGCCATGGAGCATTGTGATGACAGAGCCATGGAACATTGTGATGACAAGAATTCGGGAGCATTGTGATGACAATGGCCATGGAGCATTGTGATGACATGGTCATGGAACTTTGTGATGAGAAGAATTCTGGAGCATTGTCATGACAAGGGCCATGGAGCATTGTGATGACACGGTCATGGAACATTGTGATGACAAGAATTCTGGAGCATTATGAAGACAAGGGCCATGGAGCATTGTGATGACACGGCCATGGAACATTGTGATGACAAGAATTCTGGAGCATTGTGATGACTATGGCCATGGAGCATTGTGATGACACGGTATGGAACATTGTGATAACAAGAATTCTGGAGCATTGTGATGACAAGGGCCATGGAGCATTGTGATGACACGGTCATGGAACAAGGTGATGAGAAGAATTCCGGAGCATTGTGCTGATGACGGCCATGGAGCATTGTGATGACACAGTCAAGGAACATTGTGATGAAAAAGATTTCTGGAGCATTGTGATGAAAGGGCATGGAGCATTGTGATGAATGTTGACAAGGAACATTGTGATGATATGGGCAGAGAACTCTGTGATGACAGTGGTCTTGCAGTATTGTGACGAAAATTGTCATGGAACATTCTGCTGAGAGCGATCATGGAGCTTTTTGGTAAGAGAGGCTATGGAGATTTGTGATGTCAGGCGTCATGGGGCATTGTGTTGAGAGCGGTCTTGGAGCATTGTGATGAAAAGGGTCATGGAGCACTGTGATGACAGGGGCCATGGAACATTGTGATGACAAAGGCCATGGAGCATTGTGATGACAAGTGTCATGGGGCATTTTGATGACATTGGCATGGAGCATCATGATGACAAGAGTTCTGGAGCATTTTGATGACAAGGGCATGGAGCATTGTGATGACAGGGCTCACGGAGCTTTGTGATGAAAAGGGCAGGGTACATTGTGATGACAGGGTTCATGGAGCCTTGTGATGAAAGGGGCCATGGAGCATGGAGATGAGAGCCTTTATGAGGCATGGTGATGACAGTGGTCATGGAGCATTGTGATGAAAGAGATCATGGAGCAATATGATAACAGGGGCCATGGAGCATTGTGATGACAGGGGTATTGGAGCATTGTGATGGAAGTAGACATGGATCATTGTGATGACATGTGTCCTGGAACACTGTGATGACACGGTTCATCGAGTATTGTGATGACAAGGGTCATAGCGAATTGTGATGACAAGTGTCATGGGGCATTGTGTGACATTGATCATCTAGGAATTGTGATGAAAGGTATCATGGAGCACTGTGATGACTGGGGGCATGAAGCACTGTGATGAAAATTGTCCTGGATTATTGTGATGACAGCAGTCATGGAGAATTGTGATGACAGGGATTATGCAGCATTGTGTTGACAAGGGTATGGACTATTGTGATGACAATGGTCATGGAGCAATGTGATGAAAGTATTCATGGAACATCGTGATGAAAAGTGCATGGGAGCATTGTGACGATAAAGGCCATGGAGTATTGTGATGACTAGTGTCATGGAGCATTTTAATGAAAGGTTTCATTGTGCACCATGATGACAAAGGGGATGGAGAATTGTGATGAAACTGGTCCTGGAGCATTGTGATAACAAAAGCCTTGGAGCATTGTGATGACAGGCATCATGGAGCATTGTGAAGAAAGGGGCCATGGGGTATTGTAATGACACTAGAGAAATATGATGAAAATGGTCAGCGAGCATAGTGATTAAAGTGGTCATTGAGAATTGTGATGAAAAGCGACATAGAGCATTGTGATGACAAAGGTCATGGAGAACTGTGATGACCAGGGTCATGTAACATTGTGATGACACGGTCATGGAACATTGTGATGACAGGAATTCTCGAGCATTGTGCTGACAAGGGCCATGGACCATTGTGATGACATGGTCATGGAACATTGCGATGACAAGATTTCTGGAGCATTGTGATGAAAGGGCATGGAGCATTGTGATTAAAGGTGACAAGGAACATTGTGATGATATGGGCAGAAAACTGTGATGACAGTGGTCATGGAGTATTGTGACAAAAAGTGTCATGGAACATTGTGCTGACAAGGGCCATGGAGCATTGTGATGACACGGTCATGGAACATTGTGATGACAAGAATTGTGGAGCATTATGATGACAAGGGCCATGGAGCATTGTGATGACAGAGCCATGGAACATTGTGATGACAAGAATTCGGGAGCATTGTGATGACAATGGCCATGGAGCATTGTGATGACATGGTCATGGAACATTGTGATGAGAAGAATTCTGGAGCATTGTCATGACAAGGGCCATGGAGCATTGTGATGACACGGCCATGGAACATTGTGATGACAAGAATTCTGGAGCATTGTGATGACAATGGCCATGGAGCATTGTGATGACACGGTATGGAACATTGTGATGTCAAGAATTCTGGAGCATTGTGATGACAAGGGCCATGGAGCATTGTGATGACACGGTCATGGAACATTGTGATGACAGGAATTCTGGAGCATTATGAAGACAAGGGCCATGGAGCATTGTGATGACACGGCCATGGAACATTGTGATGACAAGAATTCTGGAGCATTGTGATGACTATGGCCATGGAGCATTGTGATGACACGGTATGGAACATTGTGATGACAAGAATTCTGGAGCATTGTGATGACAAGGGCCATGGAGCATTGTGATGACACGGTCATGGAACAAGGTGATGAGAAGAATTCCGGAGCATTGTGCTGATGACGGCCATGGAGCATTGTGATGACACAGTCAAGGAACATTGTGATGAAAAAGATTTCTGGAGCATTGTGATGAAAGGGCATGGAGCATTGTGATGAAAGTTGACAAGGAACATTGTGATGATATGGGCAGAGAACTCTGTGATGACAGTGGTCTTGCAGTATTGTGACGAAAATTGTCATGGAACATTCTGCTGAGAGCGATCATGGAGCTTTTTGGTAAGAGAGGCTATGGAGATTTGTGATGTCAGGCGTCATGGGGCATTGTGTTGAGAGCGGTCTTGGAGCATTGTGATGAAAAGGGTCATGGAGCACTGTGATTACAGGGGCCATGGAGCATTGTGAATACAAAGGCTATGGAGCATTGAGATGACAGGGTTCATGGAGCACTGTGATGAATGTGATCTTGGATCATTGTGATGACAAGTGTCCTGTAACCTTGTGATGATATGGTTCATGGAGCATTGTGATGACAAGGACCATGGCGAATTGTGATGACATCTGTCATGGGGCATTGTGATCACAGTGGTCATCTAGATTTGCGATGAAAGGTATCATGGAGCACTGTGATGACAGGGGCCATGGAACATTGTGATGACAAAGGCCATGGAGCATTGTGATGACAAGTGTCATGGGGCATTTTGATGACATTGGCATGGAGCATTATGATGACAAGAGTTCTGGAGCATTTTGATGACAAGGGCATGGAGCATTGTGATGACAGGGCTCACGGAGCTTTGTGATGAAAAGGGCAGGGTACATTGTGATGACAGGGTTCATGGAGCCTTGTGATGAAAGGGGCCATGGAGCATTGAGATGAGAGCCGTTATGAGGCATGGTGATGACAGTGGTCATGGAGCATTGTGATGAAAGAGATCATGGAGCAATATGATAACAGGGGCCATGGAGCATTGTGATGACAGGGGTATTGGAGCCTTGTGATGGAAGTAGACATGGATCATTGTGATGACATGTGTCCTGGAACACTGTGATGACACGGTTCATCGAGTATTGTGATGACAAGGGTCATAGCGAATTGTGATGACAAGTGTCATGGGGCATTGTGTGACATTGATCATCTAGGAATTGTGATGAAAGGTATCATGGAGCACTGTGATGACTGGGGGCATGAAGCACTGTGATGAAAATTCTCCTGGATTATTGTGATGACAGCAGTCATGGAGAATTGTGATGATAGGGATTATGCAGCATTGTGTTGACAAGGGTATGGACTATTGTGATGACAATGGTCATGGAGCAATGCGATGAAAGTATTCATGGAACATCGTGATGAAAAGTGCATGGGAGCATTGTGACGATAAAGGCCATGGAGTATTGTGATGACTAGTGTCATGGAGCATTTTAATGAAAGGTTTCATTGTGCACCATGATGACAAAGGGGATGGAGAATTGTGATGAAACTGGTCCTGGAGCATTGTGATAACAAAAGCCATGGAGCATTGTGATGACAGGCATCATGGAGCATTGTGAAGAAAGGGGCCATGGGGTATTGTAATGACACTAGAGAAATATGATGAAAATGGTCAGCGAGCATAGTGATTAAAGTGGTCATTGAGAATTGTGATGAAAAGCGACATAGAGCATTGTGATGACAAAGGTCATGGAGAACTGTGATGACCAGGGTCATGTAACATTGTGATGACACGGTCATGGAACATTGTGATGACAGGAATTCTCGAGCATTGTGCTGACAAGGGCCATGGACCAATGTGATGACATGGTCATGGAACATTGCGATGACAAGATTTCTGGAGCATTGTGATGAAAGGGCATGGAGCATTGTGATGACATGGTCATGGAACTTTGTGATGAGAAGAATTCTGGAGCATTGTCATGACAAAGGCCATGGAGCATTGTGATGACACGGTCATGGAACATTGTGATGACAGGAATTCTGGAGCATTGTGCTGAAAAGGGCCATGGAGCATTGTGATGACACGGTCATGGAACAAGGTGATGAGAAGAATTCCGGAGCATTGTGATGACACAGTCAAGGAACATTGTGATGAAAAAGATTTCTGGAGCATTGTGATGAAAGGGCATGGAGCATTGTGATTAAAGTTGACAAGGAACATTGTGATGATATGGGCAGAGAACTCTGTGATGACAGTGGTCTTGCAGTATTGTGACGAAAATTGTCATGGAACATTCTGCTGAGAGCGATCATGGAGCTTTTTGGTAAGAGAGGCTATGGAGATTTGTGATGTCAGGCGTCATGGGGCATTGTGTTGAGAGCGGTCTTGGAGCATTGTGATGAAAAGGGTCATGGAGCACTGTGATTATAGGGGCCATGGAGCATTGTGAATACAAAGGCTATGGAGCATTGAGATGACAGGGTTCATGGAGCACTGTGATGAATGTGATCTTGGATCATTGTGATGACAAGTGTCCTGTAACCTTGTGATGATATGGTTCATGGAGCATTGTGATGACAAGGACCATGGCGAATTGTGATGACATCTGTCATGGGGCATTGTGATCACAGTGGTCATCTAGATTTGCGATGAAAGGTATCATGGAGCACTGTGATGACAGGGGCCATGGAACATTGTGATGACAAAGGCCATGGAGCATTGTGATGACAAGTGTCATGGGGCATATTGATGACATTGGCATGGAGCATTATGATGACAAGAGTTCTGGAGCATTTGATGACAAGGGCATGGAGCATTGTGATGACAGGGCTCACGGAGCTTTGTGATGAAAAGGGCAGGGTACATTGTGATGACAGGGTTCATGGAGCCTTGTGATGAAAGGGGCCATGGAGCATTGAGATGAGAGCCGTTATGAGGCATGGTGATGACAGTGGTCATGGAGCATTGTGATGAAAGAGATCATGGAGCAATATGATAACAGGGGCCATGGAGCATTGTGATGACAGGGGTATTGGAGCATTGTGATGGAAGTAGACATGGATCATTGTGATGACATGTGTCCTGGAACACTGTGATGACACGGTTCATCGAGTATTGTGATGACAAGGGTCATAGCGAATTGTGATGACAAGTGTCATGGGGCATTGTGTGACATTGATCATCTAGGAATTGTGATGAAAGGTATCATGGAGCACTGTGATGACTGGGGGCATGAAGCACTGTGATGAAAATTGTCCTGGATTATTGTGATGACAGCAGTCATGGAGAATTGTGATGACAGGGATTATGCAGCATTGTGTTGACAAGGGTATGGACTATTGTGATGACAATGGTCATGGAGCAATGTGATGAAAGTATTCATGGAACATCGTGATGAAAAGTGCATGGGAGCATTGTGACGATAAAGGCCATGGAGTATTGTGATGACTAGTGTCATGGAGCATTTTAATGAAAGGTTTCATTGTGCACCATGATGACAAAGGGGATGGAGAATTGTGATGAAACTGGTCCTGGAGCATTGTGATAACAAAAGCCATGGAGCATTGTGATGACAGGCATCATGGAGCATTGTGAAGAAAGGGGCCATGGGGTATTGTAATGACACTAGAGAAATATGATGAAAATGGTGAGCGAGCATAGTGATTAAAGTGGTCATTGAGAATTGTGATGAAAAGCGACATAGAGCATTGTGATGACAAAGGTCATGGAGAACTGTGATGACCAGGGTCATGTAACATTGTGATGACACAGTCAAGGAACATTGTGATGAAAAAGATTTCTGGAGCATTGTGATGAAAGGGCATGGAGCATTGTGATTAAAGTTGACAAGGAACATTGTGATGATATGGGCAGAGAACTCTGTGATGACAGTGGTCCTGCAGTATTGTGACGAAAATTGTCATGGAACATTCTGCTGAGAGCGATCATGGAGCTTTTTGGTAAGAGAGGCTATGGAGATTTGTGATGTCAGGCATCATGGGGCATTGTGTTGAGAGCGGTCTTGGAGCATTGTGATGAAAAGGGTCATGGAGCACTGTGATTACAGGGGCCATGGAGCATTGTGAATACAAAGGCTATGGAGCATTGAGATGACAGGGTTCATGGAGCACTGTGATGAATGTGATCTTGGATCATTGTGATGACAAGTGTCCTGTAACCTTGTGATGATATGGTTCATGGAGCATTGTGATGACAAGGACCATGGCGAATTGTGATGACATCTGTCATGGGGCATTGTGATCACAGTGATCATCTAGATTTGCGATGAAAGGTATCATGGAGCACTGTGATGACAGGGGCCATGGAACATTGTGATGACAAAGGCCATGGAGCATTGTGATGACAAGTGTCATGGGGCATTTTGATGACATTGGCATGGAGCATTATGATGACAAGAGTTCTGGAGCATTTTGATGACAAGGGCATGGAGCATTGTGATGACAGGGCTCACGGAGCTTTGTGATGAAAAGGGCAGGGTACATTGTGATGACAGGGTTCATGGAGCCTTGTGATGAAAGGGGCCATGGAGCATTGAGATGAGAGCCGTTATGAGGCATGGTGATGACATTGATCATGGAGCATTGTGATGAAAGAGATCATGGAGCAATATGATAACAGGGGCCATGGAGCATTGTGATGACAGGGGTATTGGAGCATTGTGATGGAAGTAAACATGGGTCATTGTGATGACATATGTCCTGGAACACTGTGATGACACGGTTCATCGAGTATTGTGATGACAAGCGTCATAGCGAATTGTGATGACAAGTGTCATGGGACATTGTGTGACATTGATCATCTAGGAATTGTGATGAAAGGTATCATGGAGCACTGTGATGAAAATTGTCCTGGATTATTGTGATGACAGCAGTCATGGAGAATTGTGATGACAGGGATTATGCAGCATTGTGTTGACAAGGGTATGGACTATTTTGATGACAATGGTCATGGAGCAATGTGATGAAAGTATTCATGGAACATCGTGATGAAAAGTGCATGGGAGCATTGTGACGATAAAGGCCATGGAGTATTGTGATGACTAGTGTCATGGAGCATTTTAATGAAAGGTTTCATTGTGCACCATGATGACAAAGGGGATGGAGAATTGTGATGAAACTGGTCCTGGAGCATTGTGATAACAAAAGCCATGGAGCATTGTGATGACAGGCATCATGGAGCATTGTGAAGAAAGGGGCCATGGGGTATTGTAATGACACTAGAGAAATATGATGAAAATGGTCAGCGAGCATAGTGATTAAAGTGGTCATTGAGAATTGTGATGAAAAGCGACATAGAGCATTGTGATGACAAAAGTCATGGAGAACTGTGATGACCAGGGTCATGTTGCATTGTGATGACACGGTCATGGAACATTGCGATGACAAGATTTCTGGAGCATTGTGATGAAAGGGCATGGAGCATTGTGATTAAAGGTGACAAGGAACATTGTGATGATATGGGCAGAAAACTCTGTGATGACAGTGGTCATGGAGTATTGTGACAAAAAGTGTCATGGAACATTGTGCTGACAAGGGCCATGGAGAATTGTGATGACACGGTCATGGAACATTGTGATGACAAGAATTCTGGAGCATTATGATGACAAGGGCCATGGAGCATTGTGATGACAGGGCCATGGAACATTGTGATGACAAGAATTCGGGAGCATTGTGATGACAATGGCCATGGAGCATTGTGATGACACGGTCATGGAACATTGTGATGAGAAGAATTCTGGAGCATTGTCATGACAAGGGCCATGGAGCATTGTGATGACACGGTCATGGAACATTGTGATGAGAAGAATTCTGGAGCATTGTGATGACAAGGGCCATGGATCATTGTGATGATACGGTCATGGAACATTGTGATGACAAGAATTCTGGAGCATTATGATGACAAGGGCCAAGGAGCATTGTGATGAAACGGCCATGGAACATTGTGATGACAAGAATTCTGGAGCATTGTGATGACAATGGCCATGGAGCATTGTGATGACACGGTCATGGAACATTGTGATGAGAAGAATTCTGGAGCACTGTCATGACAAGGGCCATGGAGCATTGTGATGACACGGTCATGGAACATTGTGATGACAGGAATTCTCGAGCATTGTGCTGACAAGGGCCATGGACCATTGTGATGACATGGTCATGGAACATTGCGATGACAAGATTTTTGGAGCATTGTGATGAAAGGGCATGGAACATTTTGATTAAAGGTGACAAGGAACATTGTGATGATATGGGCAGAAAACTCTGTGATGACAGTGGTCATGGAGTATTGTGACAAAAAGTGTCATGGAACATTGTGCTGACAACGTCCATGTAGCACTGTGATGACACGTTCATGGAACATTGTGATGAGAAGAATTCTGGAGCATTATGATGACAAGGGCCATGGAACATTGTGATGACATGGTCATGGAACATTGCGATGACAAGATTTCTGGAGCATTGTGATGAAAGGGCATGGAGCATTGTGATTAAAGGTGACAAGGAACATTGTGATGATATGGGCAGAAAACTCTGTGATGACAGTGGTCATGGAGTATTGTGACAAAAAGTGTCATGGAACATTGTGCTGACAACGTCCGTGTAGCACTGTGATGACACGTTCATGGAACATTGTGATGAAAAGAATTCTGAAGCATTGTGCTGACAAGGGCCATGGAGCATTGTGATGACACGGTCATGGAATATTGTGATGAGAAGAATTCTGGAGCATTGTCATGACAAGGGCCATGGAGTATTGTGATGACACGGTCATGGAACATTGTGATGACAAGAATTCTGGAGCATTGTGATGACAAGGGCATGGAGCATTGTGATGACACGGTCATGGAACATTGTGATGAGAAGAATTCTGAAGCATTGTGCTGAGAAGGGCCATGGAGCATTGTGATGATACGGTCATGGATCATTGTGATGAGAAGAATTCTGGAGCATTGTCATGACAAGGGCCATGGAGCATTGTGATGACACGATCATGGAACATTGTGATGACAAGAATTCTGGAGCATTGTGCTGAAAAGGGCCATGGAGCATTGTGATGACACGGTCATGGAACATTGTGATGAGAAGAATTCTGGAGCATTGTGCTGACAAGGGCCATGGAGCATTGTGATGACACGGTCATGGAACATTGTGATGAGAAGAATTCTGGAGCATTGTCATGACAAGGGCCATGGAGCATTGTGATGACACGGCCATGGAACATTGTGATGACAAGAATTCGGGAGCATTGTGATGACAATGGCCATGGAGCATTGTGATGACACGGTCATGGAACATTGTGATGAGAAGAATTCTGGAGCATTGTCATGACAAGGGCCATGGAGCATTGTGATGACACGGCCATGGAACATTGTGATGACAAGAATTCTGGAGCATTGTGATGACAGTGGCCATGGAGCATTGTGTTGACACGGTCATGGAACATTGTGATGAGAAGAATTCTGGAGCATTGTGCTGACAAGGGCCATGGACCATTGTGATGACACGGTCAAGGAACATTGCAATGACATGATTTATGGAGCATTGTGGTGAAAGGGTATGGAGCATTGTGATTAAACGTGACAAGGAACATTGTGATGATATGGGCAGAGAACTCTGTGATGAGACAGGACATGGAGTATTGTGACGAAAACTGTCATGGAACATTGTGCTGACAGGGATCATGGAGCTCTTTGGTAAGAGAGGCCATGGAGATTTGTGATGGCAGGCATCATGGGGCATTGTGTTGACAGCGGTCTTGGAGCATTGTGATGAAAGGCGTCATGGAGCATTGTGATTACAGGGGCCATGGAGCATTGTGAATACAAAGGCTATGGAGCATTGAGATGACAGGGTTCATGGAGCACTGTGGTGAATGTGATCTTGGCTCATTGTGAAGACAAGTGTCCTGGAACCTTGTGATGACACGGTTCATGGAGCATTGTGATGACAAGGACCATGGCAAATTGTGATGACATCTTTCATGGGGCATTGTGATGACAGTGGTCATCTAGATTTGCGATGAAAGGTATCATGGAGCACTGTGATAACAGGGGCCATGGAACATTGTGATGACAAAGGCCATGGAGCATTGTGATGACAAGTGTCATGGGGCATTTTGATGACATTGGCATGGAGCATTATGATGACAAGAGTTCTGGAGCATTTTGATGACAAGGGCCTGTAGCATTGTGATGACAGGGCCCACGGAGCTCTGTGATGAAAAGGGCAGGGTACATTGTGATGACAGGGTTCATGGAACATTGTGATGAAAGGGGCCATGGAGCATTGAGATGAGAGCCGTTATGAGGCATGGTGATGACAGTGGTCATGGAGCATTGTGATGAAAGAGATTATGGAGCAATATGATAACAGGGGCCATTGAGCATTGTGATGACAGGGGTATTGGAGCATTGTGATGGAAGTAGACATGGATCATTGTGATGACATGTGTCCTGGAACACTGTGATGACACGGTTCATCGAGTATTGTGATGACAAGTGTCATAGCGAATTGTGATGACAAGTGTCATGGGGCATTGTGATGACATTGATCATCTAGGAATTGTGATGGAAGGTATCATGGAGCACTGTGATGACTGGGAGCATGAAGCAGTGTGATGAAAATTGTCCTGGATTATTGTGATGACAGCAGTCATGGAGAATTGTGATGACAGGGATTATGCAGCATTGTGTTGACAAGGGTATGGACTATTGTGATGACAATGGTCATGGAGCAATGTGATGAAAGTATTCATGGAACATCGTGATGAAAAGTGCATGGGAGCATTGTGACGATAAAGGCCATGGAGTATTGTGATGACTAGTGTCATGGAGCATTTTAATGAAAGGTTTCATTGTGCACCATGATGACAAAGGGGATGGAGAATTGTGATGAAACTGGTCCTGGGGCATTGTGATAACAAAAGCCATGAAGCATTGTGATGACAGGCATCATGGAGCATTGTGAAGAAAGGGGCCATGGGGTATTGTAATGACACTAGAGAAATATGATGAAAATGGTCAGCGAGCATAGTGATTAAAGTGGTCATTGAGAATTGTGATGAAAAGCGACATAGAGCATTGTGATGACAAAGGTCATGGAGAACTGTGATGACCAGGGTCATGTAGCATTGTGATGACACGGTCATGGAACATTGTGATGACAAGAATTCTGGAGCATTGTGCTGACAAGGGCCATGGACCATTGTAATGACATGGTCATGGGACATTGTGATGACAAGAATTCTGAAGCATTGTGAAGACAAGGGTCATGGAGCATTGTGATGACATGGTCATGGAACATTGTGATGACAAGAATTCTGCAGCATTGCGATGACAAGGGCCACGGAGCATTGTGATGACACGGTCATGGAACATTGTCATGAGAAGAATTCTGGAGCATTGTGCTGACAAGGGCCATGGAGCATTGTGATGATATGGTCATGGAACATTGTGATGACAATAATTCTGGAGCATTATGATGACAAGGGCCATGGAGCATTTTGATGACACGGCCATGGAACATTGTGATGAGAAGAATTCTGGAGCATTGTCATGACAAAGGCCATGGAGCATTGTGATGACACGGCCATGGAACATTGTGATGACAAGAATTCTGGAGAATTGTGATGACAAAGTTCATGGAGAATTGTGATGACACGGTCAAGGAACATTGCGATGACAAGATTTCTGGAGCATTGTGGTGAAATAATATGGAGCATTGTGATTAAAGGTGATAAGGAACATTGTGATGATATGGGCAGAGAACTCTGTGATGAGACAGGACATGGAGTATTGTGACGAAAACTGTCATGGAACATTGTGCTGACAGGGATCATGGAGCTCTTTGGTAAGAGAGGCCATGGAGATTTGTGATGGCAGGCATCATGGGGCATTGTGTTGACAGCGGTCTTGGAGCATTGTGATGAAAGGCGTCATGGATCATTGTGATTACAGGGGCCATGGAGCATTGTGAATACAAAGGCTATGGAGCATTGAGATGACAGGGTTCATGGAGCACTGTGATGAATGTGATCTTTGATCATTGTGAAGACAAGTGTCCTGGAACCTTGTGATGACACGGTTCATGGAGCATTGTGATGACAAGGACCATGGCAAATTGTGATGACATCTGTCATGGGGCATTGTGATAACAGTGGTCATCTAGATTTGCGATGAAAGGTATCATGGAGCACTGTGATAACAGGGGCCATGGAACATTGTGATGACAAAGGCCATGGAGCATTGTGATGACAAGTGTCATGGGGCATTTTATGACATTGGCATGGAGCATTATGATGACAAGAGTTCTGGAGCATTTTGATGACAAGGGCATGGAGCATTGTGATGACAGGGCCCACGGAGCTTTGGGATGAAAAGGGCAGGGTACATTGTGATGACAGGGTTCATGGAGCATTGTGATGAAAGGGGCCATGGAGCATTGAGATGAGAGCCGTTATGAGGCATGGTGATGACAGTGGTCATGGAGCATTGTGATGAAAGAGATCATGGAGCAATATGATAACAGGGGCCATGGAGCATTGTGATGACAGGGGTATTGGAGCATTGTGATGGAAGTAGACATGGATCATTGTGATGACATGTGTCCTGGAACACTGTGATGACACGGTTCATCGAGTATTGTGATGCCAAGGGTCATAGCGAATTGTGATGACAAGTGTCATGGGGCATTGTGATGACATTGATCATCTAGGAATTGTGATGAAAGGTATCATGGAGCACTGTGATGACTAGGGGCATGAAGCACTGTGATGAAAATTGTCCTGGATTATTGTGATGACAGCAGTCATGGAGAATTGTGATGACAGGGATTATGCAGCATTGTGTTGACAAGGGTATGGACTATTGTGATGACAATGGTCATGGAGCAATGTGATGAAAGTATTCATGGAACATCGTGATGAAAAGTGCTTGGGAGCATTGTGACGATAAAGGCCATGGAGTATTGTGATGACTAGTGTCATGGAGCATTTTAATGAAAGGTTTCATTGTGCACCATGATGACAAAGGGGATGGAGTATTGTGATGAAACTGGTCCTTGAGCATTGTGATAACAAAAGCCATGGAGCATTGTGATGACAGGCATCATGGAGCATTGTGAAGAAAGGGGTCATGGGATATTGTAATGACACTAGAGAAATATGATGAAAATGGTCAGCGAGCATAGTGATTGAAGTGGTCATTGAGAATTGTGATGAAAAGCGACATAGAGCATTGTGATGACAAAGGTCATGGAGAACTGTGATGACCAGGGTCATGTAGCTTTGTGATGACACGGTCATGGAACATTGTGATGACAAGAATTCTGGAGCATTGTGCTGACAAGGGCCATGGACCATTGTAATGACATGGTCATGGGACATTGTGATGACAAGAATTCTGAAGCATTGTGATGACAAGGGTCATGGAGCATTGTGATGACAAGGGTCATGGATCATTGTGATGACATGGTCATGGAACATTGTGATGACAAGAATTCTGCAGCATTGCGATGACAAGGGCCACGGAGCATTGTGATGACACGGTCATGGAACATTGTCATGAGAAGAATTCTGGAGCATTGTGCTGACAAGGGCCATGGAGCATTGTGATGATATGGTCATGGAACATTGTGATGACAATAATTCTGGAGCATTATGATGACAAGGGCCATGGAGCATTTTGATGACACGGCCATGGAACATTGTGATGAGAAGAATTCTGGAGCATTGTCATGACAAAGGCCATGGAGCATTGTGATGACACGGCCATGGAACATTGTGATGACAAGAATTCTGGAGAATTGTGATGACAAAGTTCATGGAGAATGGTGATGACACGGTCAAGGAACATTGCGATGACAAGATTTCTGGAGCATTGTGGTGAAATAATATGGAGCATTGTGATTAAATGTGATAAGGAACATTGTGATGATATGGGCAGAGAACTCTGTGATGAGACAGGACATGGAGTATTGTGACGAAAACTGTCATGGAACATTGTGCTGACAGGGATCATGGAGCTCTTTGGTAAGAGAGGCCATGGAGATTTGTGATGGCAGGCATCATGGGGCATTGTGTTGACAGCGGTCTTGGAGCATTGTGATGAAAGGCGTCATGGATCATTGTGATTACAGGGGCCATGGAGCATTGTGAATACAAAGGCTATGGAGCATGGAGATGACAGGTTTCATGGAGCACTGTGATGAATGTGATCTTTGATCATTGTGAAGACAAGTGTCCTGGAACCTTGTGATGACACGGTTCATGGAGCATTGTGATGACAAGGACCATGGCAAATTGTGATGACATCTGTCATGGGGCATTGTGATAACAGTGGTCATCTAGATTTGCGATGAAAGGTATCATGGAGCACTGTGATAACAGGGGCCATGGAACATTGTGATGACAAAGGCCATGGAGCATTGTGATGACAAGTGTCATGGGGCATTTTATGACATTGGCATGGAGCATTATGATGACAAGAGTTCTGGAGCATTTTGATGACAAGGGCATGGAGCATTGTGATGACAGGGCCCACGGAGCTTTGTGATGAAAAGGGCAGGGTACATTGTGATGACAGGGTTCATGGAGCATTGTGATGAAAGGGGCCATAGAGCATTGAGATGAGAGCCGTTATGAGGCATGGTGATGACAGTGGTCATGGAGCATTGTGATGAAAGAGATCATGGAGCAATATGATAACAGGGGCCATGGAGCATTGTGATGACAGGGGTATTGGAGCATTGTGATGGAAGTAGACATGGATCATTGTGATGACATGTGTCCTGGAACACTGTGATGACACGGTTCATCGAGTATTGTGATGACAAGGGTCATAGCGAATTGTGATGACAAGAGTCATGGGGCATTGTGATGACATTGATCATCTAGGAAATGTGATGAAAGGTATCATGGAGCACTGTGATGACTGGGGGCATGAAGCACTGTGATGAAAATTGTCCTGGATTATTGTGATGACAGCAGTCATGGAGAATTGTGATGACAGGGATTATGCAGCATTGTGTTGACAAGGGTATGGACTATTGTGATGACAATGGTCATGGAGCAATGTGATGAAAGTATTCATGGAACATCGTGATGAAAAGTGCATGGGAGCATTGTGACGATAAAGGCCATGGAGTATTGTGATGACTAGTGTCATGGAGCATTTTAATGAAAGGTTTCATTGTGCACCATGATGACAAAGGGGATGGAGAATTGTGATGAAACTTGTCCTGGGGCATTGTGATAACAAAAGCCATGGAGCATTGTGATGACAGGCATCATGGAGCATTGTGAAGAAAGGGGCCATGGGGTATTGTAATGACACTAGAGAAATATGATGAAAATGGTCAGCGAGCATAGTGATTAAAGTGGTCATTGAGAATTGTGATGAAAAGCGACATAGAGCATTGTGATGACAAAGGTCATGGAGAACTGTGATGACCAGGGTCATGTAGCATTGTGATGACACGGTCATGGAACATTGTGATGACAAGAATTCTGGAGCATTGTGCTGACAAGGGCCATGGACCATTGTAATGACATGGTCATGGGACATTGTGATGACAAGAATTCTGAAGCATTGTCATGACAAGGGTCATGGAGCATTGTGATGACATGGTCATGGAACATTGTGATGACAAGAATTCTGCAGCATTGCGATGACAAGGGCCACGGAGCATTGTGATGACACGGTCATGGAACATTGTCATGAGAAGAATTCTGGAGCATTGCGCTGACAAGGGCCATGGAGCATTGTGATGATATGGTCATGGAACATTGTGATGACAATAATTCTGGAGCATTATGATGACAAGGGCCATGGAGCATTTTGATGACACGGCCATGGAACATTGTGATGAGAAGAATTCTGGAGCATTGTCATGACAAAGGCCATGGAGCATTGTGATGACATGGCCATGGAACATTGTGATGACAAGAATTCTGGAGAATTGTGATGACAAAGTTCATGGAGAATTGTGATGACACGGTCAAGGAACATTGCGATGACAAGATTTCTGGAGCATTGGGGTGAAATAATATGGAGCATTGTGATTAAAGGTGATAAGGAACATTGTGATGATATGGGCAGAGAACTCTGTGATGAGACAGGACATGGAGTATTGTGACGAAAACTGTCATGGAACATTGTGCTGACAGGGATCATGGAGCTCTTTGGTAAGAGAGGCCATGGAGATTTGTGATGGCAGGCATCATGGGGCATTGTGTTGACAGCGGTCTTGGAGCATTGTGATGAAAGGCGTCATGGATCATTGTGATTACAGGGGCCATGGAGCATTGTGAATACAAAGGCTATGGAGCATGGAGATGACAGGTTTCATGGAGCACTGTGATGAATGTGATCTTTGATCATTGTGAAGACAAGTGTCCTGGAACCTTGTGATGACACGGTTCATGGAGCATTGTGATGACAAGGATCATGGCAAATTGTGATGACATCTGTCATGGGGCATTGTGATAACAGTGGTCATCTAGATATGCGATGAAAGGTATCATGGAGCACTGTGATAACAGGGGCCATGGAACATTGTGATGACAAAGGCCATGGAGCATTGTGATGACAAGTGTCATGTGGCATTTTATGACATTGGCATGGAGCATTATGATGACAAGAGTTCTGGAGCATTTTGATGACAAGGGCATGGAGCATTGTGATGACAGGGCCCACGGAGCTTTGTGATGAAAAGGGCAGGGTACATTGTGATGACAGGGTTCATGGAGCATTGTGATGAAAGGGGCCATAGAGCATTGAGATGAGAGCCGTTATGAGGCATGGTGATGACAGTGGTCATGGAGCATTGTGATGAAAGAGATCATGGAGCAATATGATAACAGGGGCCATGGAGCATTGTGATGACAGGGGTATTGGAGCATTGTGATGGAAGTAGACATGGATCATTGTGATGACATGTGTCCTGGAACACTGTGATGACACGGTTCATCGAGTATTGTGATGACAAGGGTCATAGCGAATTGTGATGACAAGTGTCATGGGGCATTGTGATGACATTGATCATCTAGGAATTGTGATGAAAGGTATCATGGAGCACTGTGATGACAAGGGGCATGAAGCACTGTGATGAAAATTGTCCTGGATTATTGTGATGACAGCAGTCATGGAGAATTGTGATGACAGGGATTATGCAGCATTGTGTTGACAAGGGTATGGACTATTGTGATGACAATGGTCATGGAGCAATGTGATGAAAGTATTCATGGAACATCGTGATGAAAAGTGCTTGGGAGCATTGTGACGATAAAGGCCATGGAGTATTGTGATGACTAGTGTCATGGAGCATTTTAATGAAAGGTTTCATTGTGCACCATGATGACAAAGGGGATGGAGTATTGTGATGAAACTGGTCCTTGAGCATTGTGATAACAAAAGCCATGGAGCATTGTGATGACAGGCATCATGGAGCATTGTGAAGAAAGGGGTCATGGGATATTGTAATGACACTAGAGAAATATGATGAAAATGGTCAGCGAGCATAGTGATTGAAGTGGTCATTGAGAATTGTGATGAAAAGAGACATAGAGCATTGTGATGACAAAGGTCATGGAGAACTGTGATGACCAGGGTCATGGAACATTGTGATGACACGGTCATGGAACATTGTGATGACAGGAATTCTCGAGCCTTGTGCTGACAAGGGCCATGGAACATTGTGATGACATGGTCATGGAACATTGCGATGACAAGATTTCTGGAGCATTGTGATGAAAGGGCATGGAGCATTGTGATTAAAGGTGACAAGGAACATTGTGATGATATGGGCAGAAAACTCTGTGATGACAGTGGTCATGGAGTATTGTGACAAAAAGTGTCATGGAACATTGTGCTGACAAGGGCCATGGAGAATTGTGATGACACGGTCATGGAACATTGTGATGACAAGAATTCTGGAGCATTATGATGACAAGGGCCATGGAGCATTGTGATGACAGGGCCATGGAACATTGTGATGACAAGAATTCGGGAGCATTGTGATGACAATGGCCATGGAGCATTGTGATGACACGGTCATGGAACATTGTGATGAGAAGAATTCTGGAGCATTGTCATGACAAGGGCCATGGAGCATTGTGATGACACGGTCATGGAACATTGTGATGAGAAGAATTCTGGAGCATTGTGCTGACAAGGGCCATGGAGCATTGTGATGATACGGTCATGGAACATTGTGATGACAAGAATTCTGGAGCATTATGATGACAAGGGCCAAGGAGCATTGTGATGAAACGGCCATGGAACATTGTGATGACAAGAATTCTGGAGCATTGTGATGACAATGGCCATGGAGCATTGTGATGACACGGTCATGGAACATTGTGATGAGAAGAATTCTGGAGCATTGTCATGACAAGGGCCATGGAGCATTGTGATGACACGGTCATGGAACATTGTGATGACAGGAATTCTCGAGCATTGTGCTGACAAGGGCCATGGACCATTGTGATGACATGGTCATGGAACATTGCGATGACAAGATTTCTGGAGCATTGTGATGAAAGGGCATGGAACATTTTGATTAAAGGTGACAAGGAACATTGTGATGATATGGGCAGAAAACTCTGTGATGACAGTGGTCATGGAGTATTGTGACAAAAAGTGTCATGGAACATTGTGCTGACAACGTCCGTGTAGCACTGTGATGACACGTTCATGGAACATTGTGATGAGAAGAATTCTGGAGCATTATGATGACAAGGGCCATGGAGCATTGTGATGACACGGCCATGGAACATTGTGATGAAAAGAATTCTGAAGCATTGTGCTGACAAGGGCCATGGAGCATTGTGATGACACGGTCATGGAATATTGTGATGAGAAGAATTCTGGAGCATTGTCATGACAAGGGCCATGGAGCATTGTGATGACACGGTCATGGAACATTGTGATGACAAGAATTCTGGAGCATTGTGATGACAAGGGCCATGGAGCATTGTGATGACACGGTCATGGAACATTGTGATGAGAAGAATTCTGAAGCATTGTGCTGAGAAGGGCCATGGAGCATTGTGATGATACGGTCATGGATCATTGTGATGAGAAGAATTCTGGAGCATTGTCATGACAAGGGCCATGGAGCATTGTGATGACACGATCATGGAACATTGTGATGACAAGAATTCTGGAGCATTGTGCTGAAAAGGGCCATGGAGCATTGTGATGACACGGTCATGGAACATTGTGATGAGAAGAATTCTGGAGCATTGTGCTGACAAGGGCCATGGAGCATTGTGATGACACGGTCATGGAACATTGTGATGAGAAGAATTCTGGAGCATTGTCATGACAAGGGCCATGGAGCATTGTGATGACACGGCCATGGAACATTGTGATGACAAGAATTCTGGAGCATTGTGATGACAATGGCCATGGAGCATTGTGATGACACGGTCATGGAACATTGTGATGAGAAGAATTCTGGAGCATTGTCATGACAAGGGCCATGGAGCATTGTGATGACACGGCCATGGAACATTGTGATGACAAGAATTCTGGAGAATTGTGATGACAAGGTTCATGGGGAATTGTGATGACACGGTCAAGGAACATTGCAATGACATGATTTATGGAGCATTGTGGTGAAAGGGTATGGAGCATTGTGATTAAACGTGACAAGGAACATTGTGATGATATGGGCAGAGAACTCTGTGATGAGACAGGACATGGAGTATTTTGACGAAAACTGTCATGGAACATTGTGCTGACAGGGATCATGGAGCTCTTTGGTAAGAGAGGCCATGGAGATTTGTGATGGCAGGCATCATGGGGCATTGTGTTGACAGCGGTCTTGGAGCATTGTGATGAAAGGCGTCATGGAGCATTGTGATTACAGGGGCCATGGAGCATTGTGAATACAAAGGCTATGGAGCATTGAGATGACAGGGTTCATGGAGCACTGTGGTGAATGTGATCTTGGCTCATTGTGAAGACAAGTGTCCTGGAACCTTGTGATGACACGGTTCATGGAGCATTGTGATGACAAGGACCATGGCAAATTGTGATGACATCTGTCATGGGGCATTGTGATGACAGTGGTCATCTAGATTTGCGATGAAAGGTATCATGGAGCACTGTGATAACAGGGGCCATGGAACATTGTGATGACAAAGGCCATGGAGCATTGTGATGACAAGTGTCATGGGGCATTTTAATGACATTGGCATGGAGCATTATGATCACAAGAGTTCTGGGGCATTTTGATGACAAGGGCATGGAGCATTGTGATGACAGGGCCCACGGAGCTTTGTGATGAAAAGGGCAGGGTACATTGTGATGACAGGGTTCATGGAGCATTGTGATGAAAGGGGCCATGGAGCATTGAGATGAGAGCCGTTATGAGGCATGGTGATGACAGTGGTCATGGAGCATTGTGATGAAAGAGATTATGGAGCAATATGATAACAGGGGCCATGGAGCATTGTGATGACAGGGGTATTGGAGCATTGTGATGGAAGTAGACATGGATCATTGTGATGACATGTGTCCTGGAACACTGTGATGACACGGTTCATCGAGTATTGTGATGACAAGGGTCATAGCGAATTGTGATGACAAGTGTCATGGGGCATTGTGATGACATTGATCATCTAGGAATTGTGATGAAAGGTATCATGGAGCACTGTGATGAAAATTGTCCTGGATTATTGTGATGACAGCAGTCATGGAGAATTGTGATGACAGGGATTATGCAGCATTGTGTTGACAAGGGTATGGACTATTGTGATGACAATGGTCATGGAGCAATGTGATGAAAGTATTCATGGAACATCGTGATGAAAAGTGCATGGGAGCATTGTGACGATAAAGGCCATGGAGTATTGTGATGACTAGTGTCATGGAGCATTTTAATGAAAGGTTTCATTGTGCACCATGATGACAAAGGGGATGGAGAATTGTGATGAAACTGGTCCTGGGGCATTGTGATAACAAAAGCCATGGAGCATTGTGATGACAGGCATCATGGAGCATTGTGAAGAAAGGGGCCATGGGGTATTGTAATGACACTAGAGAAATATGATGAAAATGGTCAGCAAGCATAGTGATTAAAGTGGTCATTGAGAATTGTGATGAAAAGCGACATAGAGCATTGTGATGACAAAGGTCATGGAGAACTGTGATGACCAGGGTCATGTAGCATTGTGATGACACGGTCATGGAACATTGTGATGACAAGAATTCTGGAGCATTGTGCTGACAAGGGCCATGGACCATTGTAATGACATGGTCATGGGACATTGTGATGACAAGAATTCTGAAGCATTGTGATGACAAGGGTCATGGAGCATTGTGATGACATGGTCATGGAACATTGTGATGACAAGAATTCTGCAGCATTGCGATGACGAGGGCCACGGAGCATTGTGATGACACGGTCATGGAACATTGTCATGAGAAGAATTCTGGAGCATTGTGCTGACAAGGGCCATGGAGCATTGTGATGATATGGTCATGGAACATTGTGATGACAATAATTCTGGAGCATTATGATGACAAGGGCCATGGAGCCTTTTGATGACACGGCCATGGAACATTGTGATGAGAAGAATTCTGGAGCATTGTCATGACAAAGGCCATGGAGCATTGTGATGACAAGTGTCATGGGGCATTTTGATGACATTGGCATGGAGCATTATGATGACAAGAGTTCTGGAGCATTTTGATGACAAGGGCATGGAGCATTGTGATGACAGGGCCCACGGAGCTTTGGGATGAAAAGGGCAGGGTACATTGTGATGACAGGGTTCATGGAGCATTGTGATGAAAGGGGCCATAGAGCATTGAGATGAGAGCCGTTATGAGGCATGGTGATGACAGTGGTCATGGAGCATTGTGATGAAAGAGATCATGGAGCAATATGATAACAGGGGCCATGGAGCATTGTGATGACAGGGGTATTGGAGCATTGTGATGGAAGTAGACATGGATCATTGTGATGACATGTGTCCTGGAACACTGTGATGACACGGTTCATCGAGTATTGTGATGACAAGGGTCATAGCGAATTGTGATGACAAGTGTCATGGGGCATTGTGATGACATTGATCATCTAGGAATTGTGATGAAAGGTATCATGGAGCACTGTGATGACTAGGGGCATGAAGCACTGTGATGAAATTTGTCCTGGATTATTGTGATGACAGCAGTCATGGAGAATTGTGATGACAGGGATTATGCAGCATTGTGTTGACAAGGGTATGGACTATTGTGATGACAATGGTCATGGAGCAATGTGATGAAAGTATTCATGGAACATCGTGATGAAAAGTGCTTGGGAGCATTGTGACAATAAAGGCCATGGAGTATTGTGATGACTAGTGTCATGGAGCATTTTAATGAAAGGTTTCATTGTGCACCATGATGACAAAGGGGATGGAGTATTGTGATGAAACTGGTCCTTGAGCATTGTGATAACAAAAGCCATGGAGCATTGTGATGACAGGCATCATGGAGCATTGTGAAGAAAGGGGTCATGGGATATTGTAATGACACTAGAGAAATATGATGAAAATGGTCAGCGAGCATAGTGATTGAAGTGGTCATTGAGAATTGTGATGAAAAGCGACATAGAGCATTGTGATGACAAAGGTCATGGAGAACTGTGATGACCAGGGTCATGGAACATTGTGATGACACGGTCATGGAACATTGTGATGACAGGAATTCTCGAGCATTGTGCTGACAAGGGCCATGGAACATTGTGATGACATGGTCATGGAACATTGCGATGACAAGATTTCTGGAGCATTGTGATGAAAGGGCATGGAGCATTGTGATTAAAGGTGACAAGGAACATTGTGATGATATGGGCAGAAAACTCTGTGATGACAGTGGTCATGGAGTATTGTGACAAAAAGTGTCATGGAACATTGTGCTGACAAGGGCCATGGAGAATTGTGATGACACGGTCATGGAACATTGTGATGACAAGAATTCTGGAGCATTATGATGACAAGGGCCATGGAGCATTGTGATGACAGGGCCATGGAACATTGGGATGACAAGAATTCGGGAGCATTGTGATGACAATGGCCATGGAGCATTGTGATGACACGGTCATGGAACATTGTGATGAGAAGAATTCTGGAGCATTTTCATGACAAGGGCCATGGAGCATTGTGATGACACGGTCATGGAACATTGTGATGAGAAGAATTCTGGAGGATTGTGCTGACAAGGGCCATGGCGCATTGTGATGATACGGTCATGGAACATTGTGATGACAAGAATTCTGGAGCATTATGATGACAAGGGCCAAGGAGCATTGTGATGAAACGGCCATGGAACATTGTGATGACAAGAATTCTGGAGCATTGTGATGACAATGGCCATGGAGCATTGTGATGACACGGTCATGGAACATTGTGATGAGAAGAATTCTGGAGCATTGTCATGACAAGGGCCATGGAGCATTGTGATGACACGGTCATGGAACATTGTGATGACAGGAATTCTCGAGCATTGTGCTGACAAGGGCCATGGACCATTGTGATGACATGGTCATGGAACATTGCGATGACAAGATTTCTGGAGCATTGTGATGAAAGGGCATGGAACATTTTGATTAAAGGTGACAAGGAACATTGTGATGATATGGGCAGAAAACTCTGTGATGACAGTGGTCATGGAGTATTGTGACAAAAAGTGTCATGGAACATTGTGCTGACAACGTCCGTGTAGCACTGTGATGACACGTTCATGGAACATTGTGATGAGAAGAATTCTGGAGCATTATGATGACAAGGGCCATGGAGCATTGTGATGACACGGCCATGGAACATTGTGATGAAAAGAATTCTGAAGCATTGTGCTGACAAGGGCCATGGAGCATTGTGATGACACGGTCATGGAATATTGTGATGAGAAGAATTCTGGAGCATTGTCATGACAAGGGCCATGGAGCATTGTGATGACACGGTCATGGAACATTGTGATGACAATAATTCTGGAGCATTGTGATGACAAGGGCCATGGAGCATTGTGATGACACGGTCATGGAACATTGTGATGAGAAGAATTCTGAAGCATTGTGCTGAGAAGGGCCATGGAGCATTGTGATGATACGGTCATGGATCATTGTGATGAGAAGAATTCTGGAGCATTGTCATGACAAGGGCCATGGAGCATTGTGATGACACGATCATGGAACATTGTGATGACAAGAATTCTGGAGCATTGTGCTGAAAAGGGCCATGGAGCATTGTGATGACACGGTCATGGAACATTGTGATGAGAAGAATTCTGGAGCATTGTGCTGACAAGGGCCATGGAGCATTGTGATGACACGGTCATGGAACATTGTGATGAGAAGAATTCTGGAGCATTGTCATGACAAGGGCCATGGAGCATTGTGATGACACGGCCATGGAACATTGTGATGACAAGAATTCTGGAGCATTGTGATGACAATGGCCATGGAGCATTGTGATGACACGGTCATGGAACATTGTGATGAGAAGAATTCTGGAGCATTGTCATGACAAGGGCCATGGAGCATTGTGATGACACGGCCATGGAACATTGTGATGACAAGAATTCTGGAGAATTGTGATGACAAGGTTCATGGGGAATTGTGATGACACGGTCAAGGAACATTGCAATGACATGATTTATGGAGCATTTTGGTGAAAGGGTATGGAGCATTGTGATTAAACGTGACAAGGAACATTGTGATGATATGGGCAGAGAACTCTGTGATGAGACAGGACATGGAGTATTTTGACGAAAACTGTCATGGAACATTGTGCTGACAGGGATCATGGAGCTCTTTGGTAAGAGAGGCCATGGAGATTTGTGATGGCAGGCATCATGGGGCATTGTGTTGACAGCGGTCTTGGAGCATTGTGATGAAAGGCGTCATGGAGCATTGTGATTACAGGGGCCATGGAGCATTGTGAATACAAAGGCTATGGAGCATTGAGATGACAGGGTTCATGGAGCACTGTGGTGAATGTGATCTTGGCTCATTGTGAAGACAAGTGTCCTGGAACCTTGTGATGACACGGTTCATGGAGCATTGTGATGACAAGGACCATGGCAAATTGTGATGACATCTGTCATGGGGCATTGTGATGACAGTGGTCATCTAGATTTGCGATGAAAGGTATCATGGAGCACTGTGATAACAGGGGCCATGGAACATTGTGATGACAAAGGCCATGGAGCATTGTGATGACAAGTGTCATGGGGCATTTTATGACATTGGCATGGAGCATTATGATGACAAGAGTTCTGGAGCATTTTGATGACAAGGGCATGGAGCATTGTGATGACAGGGCCCACGGAGCTTTGGGATGAAAAGGGCAGGGTACATTGTGATGACAGGGTTCATGGAGCATTGTGATGAAAGGGGCCATGGAGCATTGAGATGAGAGCCGTTATGAGGCATGGTGATGACAGTGGTCATGGAGCATTGTGATGAAAGAGATCATGGAGCAATATGATAACAGGGGCCATGGAGCATTGTGATGACAGGGGTATTGGAGCATTGTGATGGAAGTAGACATGGATCATTGTGATGACATGTGTCCTGGAACACTGTGATGACACGGTTCATCGAGTATTGTGATGACAAGGGTCATAGCGAATTGTGATGACAAGTGTCATGGGGCATTGTGATGACATTGATCATCTAGGAATTGTGATGAAAGGTATCATGGAGCACTGTGATGACTAGGGGCATGAAGCACTGTGATGAAAATTGTCCTGGATTAATGTGATGACAGCAGTCATGGAGAATTGTGATGACAGGGATTATGCAGCATTGTGTTGACAAGGGTATGGACTATTGTGATGACAATGGTCATGGAGCAATGTGATGAAAGTATTCATGGAACATCGTGATGAAAAGTGCTTGGGAGCATTGTGACGATAAAGGCCATGGAGTATTGTGATGACTAGTGTCATGGAGCATTTTAATGAAAGGTTTCATTGTGCACCATGATGACAAAGGGGATGGAGTATTGTGATGAAACTGGTCCTTGAGCATTGTGATAACAAAAGCCATGGAGCATTGTGATGACAGGCATCATGGAGCATTGTGAAGAAAGGGGTCATGGGATATTGTAATGACACTAGAGAAATATGATGAAAATGGTCAGCGAGCATAGTGATTGAAGTGGTCATTGAGAATTGTGATGAAAAGCGACATAGAGCATTGTGATGACAAAGGTCATGGAGAACTGTGATGACCAGGGTCATGGAACATTGTGATGACACGGTCATGGAACATTGTGATGACAGGAATTCTCGAGCATTGTGCTGACAAGGGCCATGGAACATTGTGATGACATGGTCATGGAACATTGCGATGACAAGATTTCTGGAGCATTGTGATGAAAGGGCATGGAGCATTGTGATTAAAGGTGACAAGGAACATTGTGATGATATGGGCAGAAAACTCTGTGATGACAGTGGTCATGGAGTATTGTGACAAAAAGTGTCATGGAACATTGTGCTGACAAGGGCCATGGAGAATTGTGATGACACGGTCATGGAACATTGTGATGACAAGAATTCTGGAGCATTATGATGACAAGGGCCATGGAGCATTGTGATGACAGGGCCATGGAACATTGGGATGACAAGAATTCGGGAGCATTGTGATGACAATGGCCATGGAGCATTGTGATGACACGGTCATGGAACATTGTGATGAGAAGAATTCTGGAGCATTTTCATGACAAGGGCCATGGAGCATTGTGATGACACGGTCATGGAACATTGTGATGAGAAGAATTCTGGAGGATTGTGCTGACAAGGGCCATGGCGCATTGTGATGATACGGTCATGGAACATTGTGATGACAAGAATTCTGGAGCATTATGATGACAAGGGCCAAGGAGCATTGTGATGAAACGGCCATGGAACATTGTGATGACAAGAATTCTGGAGCATTGTGATGACAATGGCCATGGAGCATTGTGATGACACGGTCATGGAACATTGTGATGAGAAGAATTCTGGAGCATTGTCATGACAAGGGCCATGGAGCATTGTGATGACACGGTCATGGAACATTGTGATGACAGGAATTCTCGAGCATTGTGCTGACAAGGGCCATGGACCATTGTGATGACATGGTCATGGAACATTGCGATGACAAGATTTCTGGAGCATTGTGATGAAAGGGCATGGAACATTTTGATTAAAGGTGACAAGGAACATTGTGATGATATGGGCAGAAAACTCTGTGATGACAGTGGTCATGGAGTATTGTGACAAAAAGTGTCATGGAACATTGTGCTGACAACGTCCGTGTAGCACTGTGATGACACGTTCATGGAACATTGTGATGAGAAGAATTCTGGAGCATTATGATGACAAGGGCCATGGAGCATTGTGATGACACGGCCATGGAACATTGTGATGAAAAGAATTCTGAAGCATTGTGCTGACAAGGGCCATGGAGCATTGTGATGACACGGTCATGGAATATTGTGATGAGAAGAATTCTGGAGCATTGTCATGACAAGGGCCATGGAGCATTGTGATGACACGGTCATGGAACATTGTGATGACAAGAATTCTGGAGCATTGTGATGACAAGGGCCATGGAGCATTGTGATGACACGGTCATGGAACATTGTGATGAGAAGAATTCTGAAGCATTGTGCTGAGAAGGGCCATGGAGCATTGTGATGATACGGTCATGGATCATTGTGATGAGAAGAATTCTGGAGCATTGTCATGACAAGGGCCATGGAGCATTGTGATGACACGATCATGGAACATTGTGATGACAAGAATTCTGGAGCATTGTGCTGAAAAGGGCCATGGAGCATTGTGATGACACGGTCATGGAACATTGTGATGAGAAGAATTCTGGAGCATTGTGCTGACAAGGGCCATGGAGCATTGTGATGACACGGTCATGGAACATTGTGATGAGAAGAATTCTGGAGCATTGTCATGACAAGGGCCATGGAGCATTGTGATGACACGGCCATGGAACATTGTGATGACAAGAATTCTGGAGCATTGTGATGACAATGGCCATGGAGCATTGTGATGACACGGTCATGGAACATTGTGATGAGAAGAATTCTGGAGCATTGTCATGACAAGGGCCATGGAGCATTGTGATGACACGGCCATGGAACATTGTGATGACAAGAATTCTGGAGAATTGTGATGACAAGGTTCATGGGGAATTGTGATGACACGGTCAAGGAACATTGCAATGACATGATTTATGGAGCATTGTGGTGAAAGGGTATGGAGCATTGTGATTAAACGTGACAAGGAACATTGTGATGATATGGGCAGAGAACTCTGTGATGAGACAGGACATGGAGTATTTTGACGAAAACTGTCATGGAACATTGTGCTGACAGGGATCATGGAGCTCTTTGGTAAGAGAGGCCATGGAGATTTGTGATGGCAGGCATCATGGGGCATTGTGTTGACAGCGGTCTTGGAGCATTGTGATGAAAGGCGTCATGGAGCATTGTGATTACAGGGGCCATGGAGCATTGTGAATACAAAGGCTATGGAGCATTGAGATGACAGGGTTCATGGAGCACTGTGGTGAATGTGATCTTGGCTCATTGTGAAGACAAGTGTCCTGGAACCTTGTGATGACACGGTTCATGGAGCATTGTGATGACAAGGACCATGGCAAATTGTGATGACATCTGTCATGGGGCATTGTGATGACAGTGGTCATCTAGATTTGCGATGAAAGGTATCATGGAGCACTGTGATAACAGGGGCCATGGAACATTGTGATGACAAAGGCCATGGAGCATTGTGATGACAAGTGTCATGGGGCATTTTATGACATTGGCATGGAGCATTATGATGACAAGAGTTCTGGAGCATTTTGATGACAAGGGCATGGAGCATTGTGATGACAGGGCCCACGGAGCTTTGGGATGAAAAGGGCAGGGTACATTGTGATGACAGGGTTCATGGAGCATTGTGATGAAAGGGGCCATGGAGCATTGAGATGAGAGCCGTTATGAGGCATGGTGATGACAGTGGTCATGGAGCATTGTGATGAAAGAGATCATGGAGCAATATGATAACAGGGGCCATGGAGCATTGTGATGACAGGGGTATTGGAGCATTGTGATGGAAGTAGACATGGATCATTGTGATGACATGTGTCCTGGAACACTGTGATGACACGGTTCATCGAGTATTGTGATGACAAGGGTCATAGCGAATTGTGATGACAAGTGTCATGGGGCATTGTGATGACATTGATCATCTAGGAATTGTGATGAAAGGTATCATGGAGCACTGTGATGACTAGGGGCATGAAGCACTGTGATGAAAATTGTCCTGGATTATTGTGATGACAGCAGTCATGGAGAATTATGATGACAGGGATTATGCAGCATTGTGTTGACAAGGGTATGGACTATTGTGATGACAATGGTCATGGAGCAATGTGATGAAAGTATTCATGGAACATCGTGATGAAAAGTGCTTGGGAGCATTGTGACGATAAAGGCCATGGAGTATTGTGATGACTAGTGTCATGGAGCATTTTAATGAAAGGTTTCATTGTGCACCATGATGACAAAGGGGATGGAGTATTGTGATGAAACTGGTCCTTGAGCATTGTGATAACAAAAGCCATGGAGCATTGTGATGACAGGCATCATGGAGCATTGTGAAGAAAGGGGTCATGGGATATTGTAATGACACTAGAGAAATATGATGAAAATGGTCAGCGAGCATAGTGATTGAAGTGGTCATTGAGAATTGTGATGAAAAGCGACATAGAGCATTGTGATGACAAAGGTCATGGAGAACTGTGATGACCAGAGTCATGTAGCTTTGTGATGACACGGTCATGGAACATTGTGATGACAAGAATTCTGGAGCATTGTGCTGACAAGGGCCATGGACCATTGTAATGACATGGTCATGGGACATTGTGATGACAAGAATTCTGAAGCATTGTGATGACAAGGGTCATGGAGCATTGTGATGACAAGGGTCATGGATCATTGTGATGACATGGTCATGGAACATTGTGATGACAAGAATTCTGCAGCATTGCGATGACAAGGGCCACGGAGCATTGTGATGACACGGTCATGGAACATTGTCATGAGAAGAATTCTGGAGCATTGTGCTGACAAGGGCCATGGAGCATTGTGATGATATGGTCATGGAACATTGTGATGACAATAATTCTGGAGCATTATGATGACAAGGGCCATGGAGCATTTTGATGACACGGCCATGGAACATTGTGATGAGAAGAATTCTGGAGCATTGTCATGACAAAGGCCATGGAGCATTGTGATGACACGGCCATGGAACATTGTGATGACAAGAATTCTGGAGAATTGTGATGACAAAGTTCATGGAGAATGGTGATGACACGGTCAAGGAACATTGCGATGACAAGATTTCTGGAGCATTGTGGTGAAATAATATGGAGCATTGTGATTAAATGTGATAAGGAACATTGTGATGATATGGGCAGAGAACTCTGTGATGAGACAGGACATGGAGTATTGTGACGAAAACTGTCATGGAACATTGTGCTGACAGGGATCATGGAGCTCTTTGGTAAGAGAGGCCATGGAGATTTGTGATGGCAGGCATCATGGGGCATTGTGTTGACAGCGGTCTTGGAGCATTGTGATGAAAGGCGTCATGGATCATTGTGATTACAGGGGCCATGGAGCATTGTGAATACAAAGGCTATGGAGCATGGAGATGACAGGTTTCATGGAGCACTGTGATGAATGTGATCTTTGATCATTGTGAAGACAAGTGTCCTGGAACCTTGTGATGACACGGTTCATGGAGCATTGTGATGACAAGGACCATGGCAAATTGTGATGACATCTGTCATGGGGCATTGTGATAACAGTGGTCATCTAGATTTGCGATGAAAGGTATCATGGAGCACTGTGATAACAGGGGCCATGGAACATTGTGATGACAAAGGCCATGGAGCATTGTGATGACAAGTGTCATGGGGCATTTTATGACATTGGCATGGAGCATTATGATGACAAGAGTTCTGGAGCATTTTGATGACAAGGGCATGGAGCATTGTGATGACAGGGCCCACGGAGCTTTGTGATGAAAAGGGCAGGGTACATTGTGATGACAGGGTTCATGGAGCATTGTGATGAAAGGGGCCATAGAGCATTGAGATGAGAGCCGTTATGAGGCATGGTGATGACAGTGGTCATGGAGCATTGTGATGAAAGAGATCATGGAGCAATATGATAACAGGGGCCATGGAGCATTGTGATGACAGGGGTATTGGAGCATTGTGATGGAAGTAGACATGGATCATTGTGATGACATGTGTCCTGGAACACTGTGATGACACGGTTCATCGAGTATTGTGATGACAAGGGTCATAGCGAATTGTGATGACAAGTGTCATGGGGCATTGTGATGACATTGATCATCTAGGAATTGTGATGAAAGGTATCATGGAGCACTGTGATGACTGGGGGCATGAAGCACTGTGATGAAAATTGTCCTGGATTATTGTGATGACAGCAGTCATGGAGAATTGTGATGACAGGGATTATGCAGCATTGTGTTGACAAGGGTATGGACTATTGTGATGACAATGGTCATGGAGCAATGTGATGAAAGTATTCATGGAACATCGTGATGAAAAGTGCATGGGAGCATTGTGACGATAAAGGCCATGGAGTATTGTGATGACTAGTGTCATGGAGCATTTTAATGAAAGGTTTCATTGTGCACCATGATGACAAAGGGGATGGAGAATTGTGATGAAACTGGTCCTGCGGCATTGTGATAACAAAAGCCATGGAGCATTGTGATGACAGGCATCATGGAGCATTGTGAAGAAAGGGGCCATGGGGTATTGTAATGACACTAGAGAAATATGATGAAAATGGTCAGCGAGCATAGTGATTAAAGTGGTCATTGAGAATTGTGATGAAAAGCGACATAGAGCATTGTGATGACAAAGGTCATGGAGAACTGTGATGACCAGGGTCATGTAGCATTGTGATGACACGGTCATGGAACATTGTGATGACAAGAATTCTGGAGCATTGTGCTGACAAGGGCCATGGACCATTGTAATGACATGGTCATGGGACATTGTGATGACAAGAATTCTGAAGCATTGTCATGACAAGGGTCATGGAGCATTGTGATGACATGGTCATGGAACATTGTGATGACAAGAATTTTGCAGCATTGCGATGACAAGGGCCACGGAGCATTGTGATGACACGGTCATGGAACATTGTCATGAGAAGAATTCTGGAGCATTGCGCTGACAAGGGCCATGGAGCATTGTGATGATATGGTCATGGAATATTGTGATGACAATAATTCTGGAGCATTATGATGACAAGGGCCATGGAGCATTTTGATGACACGGCCATGGAACATTGTGATGAGAAGAATTCTGGAGCATTGTCATGACGAAGGCCATGGAGCATTG
This sequence comes from Balaenoptera acutorostrata, assembly GCF_949987535.1. Taxonomy (NCBI): domain Eukaryota; kingdom Metazoa; phylum Chordata; class Mammalia; order Artiodactyla; family Balaenopteridae; genus Balaenoptera; species Balaenoptera acutorostrata. The sequence continues at coordinate 1,407,569 of NW_026645510.1, read as the reverse complement.
TGATGACATGGCCATGGAACATTGTGATGACAAGAATTCTGGAGAATTGTGATGACAAAGTTCATGGAGAATTGTGATGACACGGTCAAGGAACATTGCGATGACAAGATTTCTGGAGCATTGTGGTGAAATAATATGGAGCATTGTGATTAAAGGTGATAAGGAACATTGTGATGATATGGGCAGAGAACTCTGTGATGAGACAGGACATGGAGTATTGTGACGAAAACTGTCATGGAACATTGTGCTGACAGGGATCATGGAGCTCTTTGGTAAGAGAGGCCATGGAGATTTGTGATGGCAGGCATCATGGGGCATTGTGTTGACAGCGGTCTTGGAGCATTGTGATGAAAGGCGTCATGGATCATTGTGATTACAGGGGCCATGGAGCATTGTGAATACAAAGGCTATGGAGCATGGAGATGACAGGTTTCATGGAGCACTGTGATGAATGTGATCTTTGATCATTGTGAAGACAAGTGTCCTGGAACCTTGTGATGACACGGTTCATGGAGCATTGTGATGACAAGGACCATGGCAAATTGTGATGACATCTGTCATGGGGCATTGTGATAACAGTGGTCATCTAGATTTGCGATGAAAGGTATCATGGAGCACTGTGATAACAGGGGCCATGGAACATTGTGATGACAAAGGCCATGGAGCATTGTGATGACAAGTGTCCTGTGGCATTTTATGACATTGGCATGGAGCATTATGATGACAAGAGTTCTGGAGCATTTTGATGACAAGGGCATGGAGCATTGTGATGACAGGGCCCACGGAGCTTTGTGATGAAAAGGGCAGGGTACATTGTGATGACAGGGTTCATGGAGCATTGTGATGAAAGGGGCCATAGAGCATTGAGATGAGAGCCGTTATGAGGCATGGTGATGACAGTGGTCATGGAGCATTGTGATGAAAGAGATCATGGAGCAATATGATAACAGGGGCCATGGAGCATTGTGATGACAGGGGTATTGGAGCATTGTGATGGAAGTAGACATGGATCATTGTGATGACATGTGTCCTGGAACACTGTGATGACACGGTTCATCGAGTATTGTGATGACAAGGGTCATAGCGAATTGTGATGACAAGTGTCATGGGGCATTGTGATGACATTGATCATCTAGGAATTGTGATGAAAGGTATCATGGAGCACTGTGATGACTGGGGGCATGAAGCACTGTGATGAAAATTGTCCTGGATTATTGTGATGACAGCAGTCATGGAGAATTGTGATGACAGGGATTATGCAGCATTGTGTTGACAAGGGTATGGACTATTGTGATGACAATGGTCATGGAGCAATGTGATGAAAGTATTCATGGAACATCGTGATGAAAAGTGCATGGGAGCATTGTGACGATAAAGGCCATGGAGTATTGTGATGACTAGTGTCATGGAGCATTTTAATGAAAGGTTTCATTGTGCACCATGATGACAAAGGGGATGGAGAATTGTGATGAAACTGGTCCTGCGGCATTGTGATAACAAAAGCCATGGAGCATTGTGATGACAGGCATCATGGAGCATTGTGAAGAAAGGGGCCATGGGGTATTGTAATGACACTAGAGAAATATGATGAAAATGGTCAGCGAGCATAGTGATTAAAGTGGTCATTGAGAATTGTGATGAAAAGCGACATAGAGCATTGTGATGACAAAGGTCATGGAGAACTGTGATGACCAGGGTCATGTAGCATTGTGATGACACGGTCATGGAACATTGTGATGACAAGAATTCTGGAGCATTGTGCTGACAAGGGCCATGGACCATTGTAATGACATGGTCATGGGACATTGTGATGACAAGAATTCTGAAGCATTGTCATGACAAGGGTCATGGAGCATTGTGATGACATGGTCATGGAACATTGTGATGACAAGAATTTTGCAGCATTGCGATGACAAGGGCCACGGAGCATTGTGATGACACGGTCATGGAACATTGTCATGAGAAGAATTCTGGAGCATTGCGCTGACAAGGGCCATGGAGCATTGTGATGATATGGTCATGGAATATTGTGATGACAATAATTCTGGAGCATTATGATGACAAGGGCCATGGAGCATTTTGATGACACGGCCATGGAACATTGTGATGAGAAGAATTCTGGAGCATTGTCATGACGAAGGCCATGGAGCATTGTGATGACATGGCCATGGAACATTGTGATGACAAGAATTCTGGAGAATTGTGATGACAAAGTTCATGGAGAATTGTGATGACACGGTCAAGGAACATTGCGATGACAAGATTTCTGGAGCATTGTGGTGAAATAATATGGAGCATTGTGATTAAAGGTGATAAGGAACATTGTGATGATATGGGCAGAGAACTCTGTGATGAGACAGGACATGGAGTATTGTGACGAAAACTGTCATGGAACATTGTGCTGACAGGGATCATGGAGCTCTTTGGTAAGAGAGGCCATGGAGATTTGTGATGGCAGGCATCATGGGGCATTGTGTTGACAGCGGTCTTGGAGCATTGTGATGAAAGGCGTCATGGATCATTGTGATTACAGGGGCCATGGAGCATTGTGAATACAAAGGCTATGGAGCATGGAGATGACAGGTTTCATGGAGCACTGTGATGAATGTGATCTTTGATCATTGTGAAGACAAGTGTCCTGGAACCTTGTGATGACACGGTTCATGGAGCATTGTGATGACAAGGACCATGGCAAATTGTGATGACATCTGTCATGGGGCATTGTGATAACAGTGGTCATCTAGATTTGCGATGAAAGGTATCATGGAGCACTGTGATAACAGGGGCCATGGAACATTGTGATGACAAAGGCCATGGAGCATTGTGATGACAAGTGTCCTGTGGCATTTTATGACATTGGCATGGAGCATTATGATGACAAGAGTTCTGGAGCATTTTGATGACAAGGGCATGGAGCATTGTGATGACAGGGCCCACGGAGCTTTGTGATGAAAAGGGCAGGGTACATTGTGATGACAGGGTTCATGGAGCATTGTGATGAAAGGGGCCATAGAGCATTGAGATGAGAGCCGTTATGAGGCATGGTGATGACAGTGGTCATGGAGCATTGTGATGAAAGAGATCATGGAGCAATATGATAACAGGGGCCATGGAGCATTGTGATGACAGGGGTATTGGAGCATTGTGATGGAAGTAGACATGGATCATTGTGATGACATGTGTCCTGGAACACTGTGATGACACGGTTCATCGAGTATTGTGATGACAAGGGTCATAGCGAATTGTGATGACAAGTGTCATGGGGCATTGTGATGACATTGATCATCTAGGAATTGTGATGAAAGGTATCATGGAGCACTGTGATGACAAGGGGCATGAAGCACTGTGATGAAAATTGTCCTGGATTATTGTGATGACAGCAGTCATGGAGAATTGTGATGACAGGGATTATGCAGCATTGTGTTGACAAGGGTATGGACTATTGTGATGACAATGGTCATGGAGCAATGTGATGAAAGTATTCATGGAACATCGTGATGAAAAGTGCTTGGGAGCATTGTGACGATAAAGGCCATGGAGTATTGTGATGACTAGTGTCATGGAGCATTTTAATGAAAGGTTTCATTGTGCACCATGATGACAAAGGGGATGGAGTATTGTGATGAAACTGGTCCTTGAGCATTGTGATAACAAAAGCCATGGAGCATTGTGATGACAGGCATCATGGAGCATTGTGAAGAAAGGGGTCATGGGATATTGTAATGACACTAGAGAAATATGATGAAAATGGTCAGCGAGCATAGTGATTGAAGTGGTCATTGAGAATTGTGATGAAAAGCGACATAGAGCATTGTGATGACAAAGGTCATGGAGAAATGTGATGACCAGGGTCATGGAACATTGTGATGACACGGTCATGGAACATTGTGATGACAGGAATTCTCGAGCCTTGTGCTGACAAGGGCCATGGAACATTGTGATGACATGGTCATGGAACATTGCGATGACAACATTTCTGGAGCATTGTGATGAAAGGGCATGGAGCATTGTGATTAAAGGTGACAAGGAACATTGTGATGATATGGGCAGAAAACTCTGTGATGACAGTGGTCATGGAGTATTGTGACAAAAAGTGTCATGGAACATTGTGCTGACAAGGGCCATGGAGAATTGTGATGACACGGTCATGGAACATTGTGATGACAAGAATTCTGGAGCATTATGATGACAAGGGCCATGGAGCATTGTGATGACAGGGCCATGGAACATTGTGATGACAAGAATTCGGGAGCATTGTGATGACAATGGCCATGGAGCATTGTGATGACACGGTCATGGAACATTGTGATGAGAAGAATTCTGGAGCATTGTCATGACAAGGGCCATGGAGCATTGTGATGACACGGTCATGGAACATTGTGATGAGAAGAATTCTGGAGCATTGTGCTGACAAGGGCCATGGAGCATTGTGATGATACGGTCATGGAACATTGTGATGACAAGAATTCTGGAGCATTATGATGACAAGGGCCAAGGAGCATTGTGATGAAACGGCCATGGAACATTGTGATGACAAGAATTCTGGAGCATTGTGATGACAATAGCCATGGAGCATTGTGATGACACGGTCATGGAACATTGTGATGAGAAGAATTCTGGAGCATTGTCATGACAAGGGCCATGGAGCATTGTGATGACACGGTCATGGAACATTGTGATGACAGGAATTCTCGAGCATTGTGCTGACAAGGGCCATGGACCATTGTGATGACATGGTCATGGAACATTGCGATGACAAGATTTCTGGAGCATTGTGATGAAAGGGCATGGAACATTTTGATTAAAGGTGACAAGGAACATTGTGATGATATGGGCAGAAAACTCTGTGATGACAGTGGTCATGGAGTATTGTGACAAAAAGTGTCATGGAACATTGTGCTGACAACGTCCGTGTAGCACTGTGATGACACGTTCATGGAACATTGTGATGAGAAGAATTCTGGAGCATTATGATGACAAGGGCCATGGAGCATTGTGATGACACGGCCATGGAACATTGTGATGAAAAGAATTCTGGAGCATTGTCATGACAAGGGCCATGGAGCATTGTGATGACACGGTCATGGAACATTGTGATGACAAGAATTCTGGAGCATTGTGATGACAAGGGCCATGGAGCATTGTGATGACACGGTCATGGAACATTGTGATGAGAAGAATTCTGAAGCATTGTGCTGAGAAGGGCCATGGAGCATTGTGATGATACGGTCATGGATCATTGTGATGAGAAGAATTCTGGAGCATTGTCATGACAAGGGCCATGGAGCATTGTGATGACACGATCATGGAACATTGTGATGACAAGAATTCTGGAGCATTGTGCTGAAAAGGGCCATGGAGCATTGTCATGACACGGTCATGGAACATTGTGATGAGAAGAATTCTGGAGCATTGTGCTGACAAGGGCCATGGAGCATTGTGATGACACGGTCATGGAACATTGTGATGAGAAGAATTCTGGAGCATTGTCATGACAAGGGCCATGGAGCATTGTGATGACACGGCCATGGAACATTGTGATGACAAGAATTCTGGAGCATTGTGATGACAATGGCCATGGAGCATTGTGATGACACGGTCATGGAACATTGTGATGAGAAGAATTCTGGAGCATTGTCATGACAAGGGCCATGGTGCATTGTGATGACACGGCCATGGAACATTGTGATGACAAGAATTCTGGAGAATTGTGATGACAAGGTTCATGGGGAATTGTGATGACACGGTCAAGGAACATTGCAATGACATGATTTATGGAGCATTGTGGTGAAAGGGTATGGAGCATTGTGATTAAACGTGACAAGGAACATTGTGATGATATGGGCAGAGAACTCTGTGATGAGACAGGACATGGAGTATTTTGACGAAAACTGTCATGGAACATTGTGCTGACAGGGATCATGGAGCTCTTTGGTAAGAGAGGCCATGGAGATTTGTGATGGCAGGCATCATGGGGCATTGTGTTGACAGCGGTCTTGGAGCATTGTGATGAAAGGCGTCATGGAGCATTGTGATTACAGGGGCCATGGAGCATTGTGAATACAAAGGCTATGGAGCATTGAGATGACAGGGTTCATGGAGCACTGTGGTGAATGTGATCTTGGCTCATTGTGAAGACAAGTGTCCTGGAACCTTGTGATGACACGGTTCATGGAGCATTGTGATGACAAGGACAATGGCAAATTGTGATGACATCTGTCATGGGGCATTGTGATGACAGTGGTCATCTAGATTTGCGATGAAAGGTATCATGGAGCACTGTGATGACAGGGGCCACGGAGCTTTGGGATGAAAAGGGCAGGGTACATTGTGATGACAGGGTTCATGGAGCATTGTGATGAAAGGGGCCATAGAGCATTGAGATGAGAGCCGTTATGAGGCATGGTGATGACAGTGGTCATGGAGCATTGTGATGAAAGAGATCATGGAGCAATATGATAACAGGGGCCATGGAGCATTTTGATGACAGGGGTATTGGAGCATTGTGATGGAAGTAGACATGGATCATTGTGATGACATGTGTCCTGGAACACTGTGATGACACGGTTCATCGAGTATTGTGATGACAAGGGTCATAGCGAATTGTGATGACAAGTGTCATGGGGCATTGTGATGACATTGATCATCTAGGAATTGTGATGAAAGGTATCATGGAGCACTGTGATGACTAGGGGCATGAAGCACTGTGATGAAAATTGTCCTGGATTATTGTGATGACAGCAGTCATGGAGAATTGTGATGACAGGGATTATGCAGCATTGTGTTGACAAGGGTATGGACTATTGTGATGACAATGGTCATGGAGCAATGTGATGAAAGTATTCATGGAACACCGTGATGAAAAGTGCTTGGGAGCATTGTGACGATAAAGGCCATGGAGTATTGTGATGACTAGTGTCATGGAGCATTTTAATGAAAGGTTTCATTGTGCACCATGATGACAAAGGGGATGGAGTATTGTGATGAAACTGGTCCTTGAGCATTGTGATAACAAAAGCCATGGAGCATTGTGATGACAGGCATCATGGAGCATTGTGAAGAAAGGGGTCATGGGATATTGTAATGACACTAGAGAAATATGATGAAAATGGTCAGCGAGCATAGTGATTGAAGTGGTCATTGAGAATTGTGATGAAAAGCGACATAGAGCATTGTGATGACAAAGGTCATGGAGAACTGTGATGACCAGGGTCATGGAACATTGTGATGACACGGTCATGGAACATTGCGATGACAAGGTTTCTGGCGCATTGTGATGAAAGGGCATGGAGCATTGTGATTAAAGGTGACAAGGAACATTGTGATGATATGGGCAGAAAACTCTGTGATGACAGTGGTCATGGAGTATTGTGACAAAAAGTGTCATGGAACATAGTGCTGACAAGGGCCATGGAGAATTGTGATGACACGGTCATGGAACATTGTGATGACAAGAATTCTGGAGCATTATGATGACAAGGGCCATGGAGCATTGTGATGACAGGGCCATGGAACATTGGGATGACAAGAATTCGGGAGCATTGTGATGACAATGGCCATGGAGCATTG